>NW_005054407.1:2543149-2572443 GCF_000277835.1 Geospiza fortis | reverse complement strand
GCCCGTGGAGACCCGGGGCAGGCAGAGGTGCCAGGACCTGTGGGGACGGATGGGTGTTCATTGTCATAAAGCTGCCTAGATGAGGGGGCAAAGTGCTTAAGTGAAGTGTGTGACTAGGTTTTCCTGTAGACCTCGGTTTGTTTTTTTGTTGTGTTTTTTCTTGAGTCTTCGCCTCAGTTTGCTGGATTGTGATAGGAAATGATAGTTGGAGATCAACATACGTTTCCATCACATAGATACTTACTTTACAGACTAGATCAAGCCTATATTTTAAAAGGTGAAAGTGCCTTTAGTTACTGTTATATTACATTATTTTGCACAACAGTGATATTTTACAGATCAGCATTTACAGATCTACAGTTCTTTGCATCATTATAAACAGAAAAATCACTTTGCCTTCTGAATACAACACCAGAAAATCCATAGCCTGAATTTGCCATTTCTAACGCACTTTGAGGGCTTGTTTGATTTCATATTATGTTTTTGTCCAGTGATTTCTGCAGACAGTAGCATATTTGTTTTTATAAATTAATCTAGTAACCTTTCTCACATAGCAGAAAAAGTTTGCCTCTTCTCAGTTTGTCCTTATTTTGTAGCTTTTCAGACTAGGACACCAGTAGTTCCTATGCTCGTAAATACATTTCAATAAAGCTACAACAGTATCGCTTTGGCAACTTTGCTGTGTTTGAACCTTAGGAGTGTAATAAACCAGAGTTGTGTTTGGTGTTTTGTTTTAGTTCATATCTGGTGTCAAATGTCACAGAAGTAGATTGTAAGTTTTTTCTCATCCACACCTTGTAGTTTTGGTTTGATTTTGTTTCTCATAAATATATATTTACTGATGTACACAAAAAATATTTTACAATTCTGTGTTTGATAAATGGCCTTTTCAGTACCATAGCTGATTTTTAAAACCACAGTAATGGAAAATGCAATTGGTTTTACACTTTATTTTAGTAAAACTGAAGTTGTTCTTCCTTGCACCCAGTTCCTCTCTTGCACCTTTAGCCCTCTTTACCTTCCCACACCCCCAAAACCATTTCTATAATTTTAAATTCTTTTTTCCTTTTTTTTTCTCTGTAATCCTCTAACTTCTGGCAAAAAGGCCAGTAAGATAGTAAAAAGATAGTAAGATGCAAATAGAAAAATATTTTTGTCTTGCTGCTTTGGATGATCTTCATACTTTGCCAGAGTTAGTGGCAATAGTCCCGCTATTTAACAGGTAAAGTTTCAACCCTTGTCTTACATCCAAAGATTCCAAATGGCTTTTGCAAAGCTGGGTAGGTATTCTCAGAATCTAGAGTAAATGAAGTGATAGGGAAAGTAACATCACAGCATACCAAACTTTCCACTGGCTGAAAGGAGCCAACAAAAGCATAAGTGAGGAAGAAGACTAGACTGATTCTTTTTTCTTTTCCAGTGACTTTATTCAGAGAGGATACTGCATTCAGGACCTAAGTGTCTTGTGTTCTCCCCACACTCAGAAGAAGCAGGCTACTGATGAAGAAAAATGTATTATTTCACTGATTCAACTGGTTGGGCTCATAGAATCCAGTCTGTCTGCTACTGAAACCAGTGGAATGGTCTTCATAAAGCTGTTGTGTGCACTTGTCATCCACAAGCACACGTCGCTGTTTTGTGTTTTATGTTTCATAGCTCTAGTGGTTTCTCCTACAGATAACTTCACTTAAATGTAACTTCACAGTAGAATCTACTAAACTGAGAACAGCTTTCCTAAAGAGGAAATTCTAAATGCCCTCAAAGGAAAAAAAATTAAAACAGTAAATACTGTTGTGTATCTTGAAAAAAACACTCAGATATTAAGGCCCTAAGGTTGCTGTCCTTTAACATGTATGAACTTATCTGTCCTTTATAAAACACTGCCCATCTTATTTTTCTTTGCTACAGTAGGTGAGAATATCACATCGTAATATTTACCTTCACAATAGTGTAGCATGGCAATTACTATTCCTGTGTAACAGATAATCTGATATAATAAGGTACAGAAATTAGCATATTCAAAGCCAAGACTGGCTCCTTAACAAAGGCCAGTTTGTTCTATTTAAATTGATAAAAAGAATAAGGAATAAATCGGTATCCTTTATACATCACTCAGGATCACAGGTAATGTGTATGTTATGCAGTACACACTACTAAGAAATCTTAGGAATTTGCTACTTTATCAAGCTACCTCTAAAAAGAAAAGAAAAATCACCTGAAGAAAAAATAAAACTTTCATCAGTCTGTTAAAAAAACAGCATTAACTAGTGAGATGTACAGTAGTGATGTCAGCTCCTTGTCCTCACGCTCTTCATTTCAGTGAGACTTATTAAAAAGAATTTGTAACATTCTTTTTGGTACTTTTAGGGTCTTTTATTTCTGAAAAAAAAAGGTGCTCTGGTTTGGTATTTTACTCCCAACTTTAAAAATTTCCCTTAAAAAAAAGTGTTATTATTTCAAAGTACTGCAAACTGTTTATCTGTAACAGCGGTGACAGATTTAGTAGATTTCAGTCAAAAAGGAGAAAACAGGACAAACAATTCCCCAATATGTTTTTATATTTACTTAGCACTGCTAATGCATGAACCAGTTAAAAAAAATAACTCATCTAAAGTAAAACATTTTGGAATTACTGATTTTTTCACAGCTAATTCCTGCTATTCAAAAACAGTTTCAAAAACACAACATAAAAGTGCCCAAGCAACAAATATAATGGTGCAAGGAGGCTGTTTTTTAGGATTAGATTATCCTTTTCAGTCATACCATTTTTTAAAAATCAAACCTTTAAAATTCCTGCTCATTTTAGCATACTCAAATACACATGAATCATAATTTCAAATATTTATATTTAGAAGGAGGCATGTACTCTGTAGGGAGGTGAGTTATAACAAGATACAGGAGTCCTCAGTCACAGGCAGTTAAACATCTATATCTGATTATTATTCTTGGGAGCATAGTACTGCTATCATTCAACCATTAATTTTATTTCCCAGTGTTTATGATGTTATCCTATCTGGAGATCAGTGTTTGCACAGACTCTAGCTATTCATTTCACTTGTAAAAATGTTCCCCATTATATGTTAGTTTCACTTGAGGTATGGAAGTTTCTAATCTGTGGATATTTTTCACCATCTGCAGAGTTGAAAATTTAAGAGCTGAAGCAGCATGAAAAGAAGAAATGTTTATAACTGGAGAGTGTTGCATTTGCAGCAGTGTTTCCCTTACCTCTGTCCTCTGCAATTCGTTTTGTGCTCTCTGAGGCTGGAGTGGCTGGGTACAGGCAGGAGGATCCTTAAATCTCTCTCTTTCAAGCTGGCCAAAAGCCTCTGCTGATGTGTTTTTTTACACAGACAAGTTTTGCTGCAAGATCTGCCTTAGGTTTCTTGAGAATGCTAATAAGAAACTGGAAATATTCCTCAATAGGATGTTGTGCTACTATGAAATAGTTTGGAGAGATGTTTCTCTTACTGTGATCCAGACTCAGCTACTGGAAGCAAATGTTGCTGGGGAGAGAAAGACTGAAGATAAGCTGCCTCATCTTCAAGTATTCTGTCCTCTGTCTCACAAGCTTACTTTCTTGGCTGTTGAAATTTTCTCTCTTGTTTACTGTTTCAACCTATTCACTGCCTTTCCATTTCTCAATTCCTAAGAGAAATAGGAAGGTATCATGAAAAACACTGAACTGCTGGAGAACAGAAGCCACAGGGTTTACTTCACACCAAACTGGATCTAAAAATATTGTGGGGGGAGAGGAAGGGGAAAAGCACAGGTGTGAGCATGGTAAGAAGGGGAGAAAAGGTTGAGAGAGATTTGGACAGGATCTCTCCAGGATGAAGTTGTGCCCTGACACGGTTTTTATAGATGTTCGATAAGTTACTCTATCCTTCAGCCTTTCTCAGTACTGATAGATGTAATTCTTGTCTTCTTTCCCTTGGCATCCATGCAAAAAGCAGATACTTCTTGTTTTGCTTGCAAACATTCAGAATTCCTAAGAACATGGTTTCAAACCTCACAGTGGCTTTATTGAGGCTAAATAACTGAACATGCCAGGAGAGATAAAGCAAAGTGGCTGTTGCACCCTTCCCCAGAATTCCCTCTCCACATCAGTGGGGGCATTTTTAAACTGTTGTATAGGAATGAATCCTGGCACGTTAATACAAATAATTATGTGAAATACCTTCACAGGTGTGTAAGAGCAGTTAGTGAGATGCATGTGGTTATAGAGACATGGCTGTCTTTTAGGGATGTACCTGGGCTAGCTAACCCAAATGCTTAATACAGCCACCTGTCTCCTAGATTAATTAGAGAATGAAGATTAGCAATGAAGGAGTGGAAAAGGATGACTATGGTAGGTGGAAGGACTGGGGCAACATATGAATTGCAGGGATTTGGGAATATGGCGATTAATAGACTAAGGGAGAGAGAGAATTAGTGTGGAAGAGGGAATTATTGAGTAATGAAGAGAAAATGATGAGTGGTGAAAAAACTGGGAATTTGAGAGACTTTTTATGTTCACGTGAGAGCGTGAGCTGAATGCCAAGGCACGGTGAGACCTTTTGAATGTTACAGTAACATCTGTAGATATTATAGATGTTCTTCAGAATAATATCTGTAAACTCTTGATATTTGTACTTAAGAAATTTATACCTCTGTCTGTCCCCAGAATCTGAAGTACTGATGATAAATTGTACTTTAGGTCTTCTGCCTTTGATTCTGAAATAAGTCAGTGTGTAAAGGACCGCCCCGGCACCAGGATCAAAGTAATACCTCAGAGGACATGATGCTAATGTTTTTGGAGGCATTTGGCAGCTTTTTTGACTAAACATAACCCTGCTGTCCAGTCAGAGTCCTGAATATTTGGGATGCACGTTGGACTGAGATACTTGAGAAATAAGTGTTTACGGACAATGTATAGTAATAAACATTATACTTCCCTTTACTGTCAGCATATCTGTTGACAATGAGCGTTACACATCAAAGACATCCTTTGACAACCCCTCGTTAGGAGTGTGTCTGGATCTGGGTACACCCGGCATGTCCTCATGCCAAGGGAGAATGAAGCTCTCCAGCCTCTGTGAGCTGCCTGCTCTCCATCATAAAGGCCCCTGCCTTTATTTAGTGCTTCTGCAAACATTCAGTGCCTCTTTTCCTCTCCAGTGCCATCCTCAGCTCTTACAAAGCTTTGTGGAGCAACCATCCTTTCTTCTAAGGTGAGAAACTGTGAAGAAAAAATATGGATTAAAAGGATTTACATACTCTTCTCATTTTAAATAATTTTAAGACATTAGTCAAGGTAGGAACAAACTTGACTAATGTCTTAAAATACTTGACTTCAGGTGTTTATTTTTCCTCCTTTTAATGTAGCTTTAGCTCAAACAACTTGCTCTATCACAGGAAAATATAGTAGTTTCATTATTCCCCAGCATTATCTGGGCAGATAAGCTAGCTGTGTGCAGACTTTTGAAAAGCATTTGTTCTTGTTAGGGAGAATAGTCACTGAATTCAAGTGTATGGCTGTTCATATGTATGTAGTGAAGAACACAGTGACTACCCTTCATTGTGAGACTGTGCTGAAAGTGTTATACAAAAATAAACATATGTGTCGATGCATGTATCCACCAATAAAAATGGTAATGATGGCACAAGCATTCAACCTGCCTTAGTCTACTGTAGAATATTTAGCCAAGATTTTATCTTTCTCCATAGCTTTGTGCCAGTGAGACTAGTGGTTCTTGGTGACATCAATGCGCACATTGATTAAAATCGTTTGTCAGGTCAGCAACCTGTGAGAATTTTCAACAGTTGCAAGCTAGGTTGAATACACTGGTTCCAGAAAAGTTATAGGACATTTCTTAAGAAGAATTCCCAAATTGTTTACCTCTCATTTTAGATATCTGCAAGCAACGAACAAAAAATATTTCCATTATTCTAATGGTGATTTTCACTAGGTGTTGCTAGCAAGGAGATGTCTGTATCAGTCACCTGACTGATGGAGAGAGCTCTGTTGCTTGGAAGGAATTTCTGACTAGCCCATAGTGCACAGTTAGTATAGAGTAGACAACATTTAGCTGAATTTTGTGATTATTCATTGTGGTTTTTTCTCCTACTCAAAGTGGTAGAGAGGCTACTGAGAGGTTTAGAAGTGAGATAATATAATAGATGCTGTCACTGCACTGACAGCAAAACCCACTATTCCCTGTGTCTCCTATTCTACAATTCATATTCCATCAGTAGGAAAGAAACTTTAATTTCTTCCAGAAATGGAGACTTGGACAAGAGTGATGCAGTCAGTAGCAGAGTAGTAACAGAGTGGGGAAAAAGAATAAAAAATGGTTCTGTGTCAGGACCTGTGATTAATTAGTTTGACCGCCATCTGTGACACATAATTTAGACATGCAGTCTTCTTGTGCAGATAGGTACATACATATCAGATGCAAATAAAGATGTATTTTCAACTACATTTAGACAAATTTCATCACCTTTTTGTTAGCTTCATAAATCTTTTTCCAGTTGTGTGTATCTCAGCTGTGTTTTTCCAGTACTGTCTGCAACTGCTTTGAAGATAATCTAGATTCTTTCATGAGCAGAGATTTATCTTGACTGAATATTGTGTGTTCAAGAGCTGGGCTAAAATGTAGCATGGAACTTAAAATATTGAAATACAGCAAAACAAATGCCACATTTGGTGAGCTTTCATATACTACAAGTCACTTGTCATGCCCTTGATACACAGTGTTCATTAGCAGAGTAAATCTTAAAAAAAATTATACTGTTTTTTAAAAACAAAATAAATCCACACTTTTTAAAATCTCACATATTTATCTGAAGATAGCAAAATGTGGAAACGATTATAAATACAAATGTAATGAGTGAATGAAAATATAGATATAAAAATGTAATGAATAAATGCTGTTCTGGAGGATCTGACAAATACTATTTGAAAATTAAAAATATGGGAATCACAACTTTCATATTCAGAGGACAGATAACTTTTTATTAAGTTACAATAGGAATTAATTTTAAAAATAACTGTTTATTTAAATGTACTAACTGCTTTGCATTAGGAGACTCCTTCAAATGCTCTGGGAAGTAATATCTTTTTAATATAAACTTAACTTTTACTTTTAAATGTCATGCATATCGGTAAGACATGCATAACATTTAAATGAGAGAGCCCCTAGTTTCTTCTAATGAAATAAATTCAGTTAAGGACTTTTTCTTGTTACAATAGAATTGAAGTTGATCAAATGTGTTTACAGTGTGAAGCATGCTTGTAGAAATTGACTCAGCTTATTCAGTGGATCTGCTCCTTGCATTTAATCCATGTCATATTTAGTCTACTGATTAAAAAAATCTGTTTGATTAGTCCTTATTCATTAAACCTAAGAGAAAAAAAGTGTCCATGAAAGATTGTGGTATACTTTTCTCAGTTCTGTTCCCATCATTGATAGAGCTGTTAAATGTTAATTTGTAAAAACTCCTTATTTCTTCAGGGACATAAATAAACAGCATAGTTTCATACTATTTCAATGTTCAGAAGCCAATACATTAGGATTTAAAAAAAAACAAAAACCAAATCCATTTGGGTTAGCATTTGCTATCTTCATCTTTTTATTTAGGATAAATTAACTACATATAATTTAAATTACAGATTTCCTTAAATGAAAGAAAGGATGTGAATGAAGTTACATAGTGTGTAAATTTTAGTTTGCTTATGCTATACAGGAGTTTGAGTATGAAGTTAAGAGACTTGCACAGCAACATATTACAACTCTTAACTGACAAGTTAAAAATTGAAGCCAGTAGTGTTGAATTTTCAGTGTTGTACAGGTGTGTGTGTGTAAAAATAAATATTTAATAGTTCTCAAAATAAAAAATCTGTTGCAGTTTCAGCTAGCTGATTGGTCATTTTTACAGTGAAAAAAACCTGGCAGTAATGCTAAGTTCAATCAATGGAATATGGCCTTAGATTTATTAAAATGAAAAAAACCCCATAGACATTGAACAGTGAAGAAATCAATTTTTTTGCCATCGAATGATACGCTAAAAATTAAAAATATGCTAAATAATTTTGTTGGTATGCCAAATAATTTGTAATACTTTGACCTAATAAAATGATTGGAATGGAACAAATACAAGACAAATGAAGAGGTAAAATAGGAATTTTATTAGGAAAAAAAATAAAACTATCCCATTCTTCTGTAAGAATTCATTGTAATCATTAAGAGACATAACAGTTATGACTGTTAGATACATGTTAAAAAAGGTTTTGCAGGATTACACATTAATAAAGTTTAGTCATGTTCCTTTTGGAGCAATGGTAAAAGAGCTATTTTTGACCTCAGCTGCACCATTTCCCTACATGAACAAACAATATTATAATCTCTATTTTTAGCTTTGATGAAATGCTGATTGTCCAAAAAAAATCTTAGCCTACTTCTTTCTTTTTAAGAAAAAAAAAAAAAAGAAAATTAATCAAAATTATCAAATCTTGTTCTGCCTTGTAAAATAAAAATAGTTTTAATGTTTTAATGAAAATATTTTTAAGAAAAGCCTCAGATGTATACTTTCTCTACTTATCTTCAAAATATTTTCTCATTTTGTTTTATTCCATCATCTCTTTTTCCATCTGTATCACTCTCTAGGTTCTTCCCTCAAGAAGACTTCTCAGGCTATAATTAGCCCAAGCATAATGAGCATGTTTCTGGTACTCAAAGGAAGCTCCTTTAGGTATCACAGCACCACGCTGCAGCATAGTACCCTGTGCATGCACTTGCAAAGCACTTTTTTTGTTTCCCCTAAAACTGCTGAGCACCAGTAACTTGCAAGATGCTAAATGCCCTGATTGCTCCTGCTGGGGTTTTAATACTTTCATTGGCTCCCTATGTGCTCAAATAAGAACAAATCAGAAATATGAGTGCAACATTTTGGCAATGGCATTATACTTCGTTATTATTAATTTCAGAAATGTACTTCAAATATTTATTGTATAGCTGTATTTGCAAACTGATATTAGCAGCATGCTTTATTGTGTCTTTCAGTCTGTAAAAGTGAAAATGATGTTTTGCTGTAATGTCAAAACAAAAAAAAAATTATTTTCATAATGCACATATGCATATGTTATTGGTCAACTGACATTTGTGACAAAAAAATCTGCAGTGATTCTTGTGTTAGACTGATGAATATTTCCTTAGATATTATCATTTTATTATCATTATTATCATATTTCCTTAGATAGTGTAATTTTTCTCTGATGAATGCAGCACAAGAAACTATGCATACCTTTTATTTTTGCAAAACAATTTCAGCTTTGGTCAGTTACACCAGTCAATGTCCTTCCAGTAATCTTATCTGATCAGCAGACAAGCAATATTAATAGCTTAAAAGTAGTCTGAACTTAAACTCTTCCATTTTATATTGGATGAATTGGATATTTTGGGGGTTGTGATGTACCTATGCCATTGTGGCACCTACAAAAAGGTTTACTTTTTATCACAACAGGGAAGAAGTATTCTAGGAGCTCTAAAATGAGAACATCAGGCTCAAACTCTTGTGAATAAGAAAGACTACATGAAATAATGAGCTTGTACAATGTTTAAAAATTATTAGATTTTTTCTAAAATTTGTAATCTAAACTTTTTTAAGATAGTGCTTTACAAAAGGAGGAAAAAAAGTTGCATTACTCTGCTCTGCTCTTTTTCCGCAGCCCAGTATCTAAGCAAAATATTTAACATAATATTGATTCTTCTCAATAGCTTTTTCTGGCCAGTAAACATGAGACAGATTTATCAGTAACATAATTTTAGTAGATTTTGACACCTTATGGTAGCTAGCAACTTGATCCAACAAATGCAAGACTGAAGATAAAAACAAATTCATTGCAGAATAGAAGAGGGTGTAGTCAAACTGATACTGACAATATAAAGTGAATTACAACCCAAGACCTTATGCTCTATCAAACTGAGGAATCAACTTTCGTAGAAAACAGAAGAGAATAAGAAAGTTGTAGATGTAATCATAATAATAAGGAGAAATAGAACAGTGAGAGAAATGTGATGATATTTATTCATACTTTAAAAAAATACAAAGGTGTTCAGTTAGTTAATCTTTAATATCATTGTCTTTATTCTGATTTTGAAGATTATGGATAATGTAAGATGTGAATTCCCCTGTTTCTTTCCATATGTTCCTATAGCAAAAATAGTTTCCCCTCTTCGTATGGATTTCTCCAAATAAGGAATGAAGAAGCTGTAAATTAACTCCTCATTACTACAGTACAAATGCATACTTCCAATATGCTGATTTGAGGGGAGAGAAATGAGGAGACAGCTCTTTGGAAAACTCTGTTGAAATCTGTCTTCCAGAAATTTCCCACTTAATTACAGATTTTTTTTTTTAAACAGCATTTAATTATTTGTGTTTATACATATGAAAGCAACAAAGAAAACAACAACAAAAACCCTCAAACACCAAAAACTCATCACAAAACTTAATTAACTGGACTTTGCAGTGAGTTTCACTATGTTTGTAAGTTCTTGATTCTGGTAAGAAGGTAGCACAACAATGAGATAGGATGATCCTGTTGAAAATTCCCCACTACAGGACAACATGATTTTAACAGCTGAGGTGACCAGATATGAAACCAAGATTAGAATGTCATGCCAGAATTGAGCCAGAGATGTAAAGACATCCACAACAGAGAGCTAAATGTCCTTATTGCCATGTGCTGTTGTTCAGACCTGTCAAGAAGTTATCTTTGGGAAAGGTGGATTCTACCTTCTCCTTCTGTTTTTATGATTTCTTCAGTACCACTTGTACTTTACAGTAAATACAACATCTGTTACAAGATGAAATAACATCTGTTGTCAACTAACACAGGCAAATAGACGGAGGTAGATGCATCAAACGATCCAGAATGACAGCATTTATGGGTCTCTAACACAAATAGATATAATAAAAATTAACACCAAACATAGACTTTTGCATACACTAGGATATTAATCTCTACAGCTTGGTCTGAAAAAAAAAAAACAAACCACCATGCCGGATCTTTTTTAAATGACCATGCTGTAGCTTTATGGAAAACAAATCCCAAAGTATACTATATTTGGGAAATTATGTATGTGAGTATGCACATATATGCTTAAATTTGAAGATATCAGGAATCATATTATGATAGTGTTCTTAATATCATTATAGCCTTGAAAGTGCTAATGTTTTTTTCTTTTCACATATATACATTTTTGTAATGAAGTTAATATTTAAATAGTTAAATGTATTTTTGTCTTGTTAATTCAAATGTTTTGATTTCAGACACAGCATTTTTTTTCACATTCTGGCTTGCTACTCTGCTTGAGTTCAAAGCCAGCATCTGTTTCCCCATTGTTTTACAAGAAGTCTTCTGCAGAACAGGTAAGTGATACAATTAATTGCAAGCCTGGAGGTTACAAACAAGTTCCTGACTTTAAAAGTCACTAAACAGAATTATCTGTTACAGTACTTTTACTTTTGTCATCTTTCATTACATTAACAAAATGTATCCATTATCTCCATTATTTAGTCCTTCTTGTTGATGCTACTACTTTTCCTGGTGTCTTGATCTTGTTTATTGAAATCCTTAAATATTTTATTGTAAACAAATCTGTACTTCTCAAGGTTTTCAATGCTAAATTTTCAAATATAGCTATTTTAATTTCCCACATGTAAAATTTGCTTGTTCCTACATCTTCTTTCACACAATAATCTCTAATTTATCTACTTCCTTGAAATGTATGAAAGTTGCTGTATGAGCTTACTTAAGGTTTTTGTCCAAATTCACTGTATTCTCAGTTCATCATTTTGAAAATTAACTGTTCACCCATTATAAATTGTTGCTATAAATTGTTGACTTTCAACCTTGTATAATGTGCTCTCTCATTATGTGACTCCATGTCTTACCAAATGCAGACAATTTTTGTGAGGGTTTTTATTTAGGTACCTCTTCAATCACACAATTGTTGAACTTTCTTTTATAAAAAGTTTTCATCTTTCTGGATGCAGAGTAAAACTTGAAGCCGTGGATGCTGTAAAAGTGAATGTAAATAAGAAAATTACATTTTCATATTACTTTGAATCAGTGTTTTGGTTTAGTTCAGTGAGGTTGTATTTTGATTCTGTGTTTTGATTTTTTTTTAAATTGGGTTTTCAGTACAATTTTAGGTTCTGACTCTTGTTTCATCTTTGTGTGTTTTTATCTTTTATTTGCTATTGATATCTCGTTTCTTGTAAATGATTATTTAATAGATATCCAATGCATACCCAATTTGGTAATAGTTCAAAACTTTTAAATCCAGAAAATGGAAAAAATAGGAGAAGGCTGTTGCTTATGGTAAGGCAAACTTAAGGACTGAATTTCCCAGACATGCTGGACACCCTGCTTGAATACTCTGTTTTTATACATACATACATACATACATACATACATACCTAGCTGGAAATCGATAGAGAATAAAAGAACATCTCAAGTATTGTATACCATTAGATGCTATACTAAATATACTAGCTACATATAAATCCTTGCAGTGCTAACCTATGCTATAAAATTAGTTCTAGCAATATAGGTATCCTGACTGGCATCTAAACACTGTTGCTGTGCAAAGGTATCTACTGAAAATCAAAGGCAAACAGCAAGATTCACATATTCATCTAGGAAAAGCTGACAAACTGAAGGCATAACTTAGATGCGTAAATAGTGATATGATATGAAAATGTGTACAGTTCTCTAAGTTGCTGTTGGATGACTCCAGGAATGTTTAGAAATTGGTTCATTTTTGTATGGATGAAATAGAACACACAGTTTATGCATCAATATTAACAACACCTGAGCATCAGCACGCACAAATAAGAAGGAAATTTTGTTTGTATGTCATGCCTGTAACTGCTTCTGTTTCTTTATTTATGGAGAGGCATGTGCTATTAACAGACATTAATCAGAAAACAATACTACCACTGGCAAAGAAGATCTAGCAAATGCTTTGCTATACCCTGAGAATATGGAGTTTATTTATTCATAGTTATAAATACAGAATGTAAAGGCCACATAAAAGTGAAATGAAGTGAAAGAATCTGTGTAGATGACAGGGGAAAAACGCTCTCAAAGCATAAGTGTTTCTATGTTTCTTAAAATATAATAGAAATCTGACTATTTTGTTCTAGATTTTCTCATTTTCAAAAAGTTGCTCAACTAGAAACTAAATAGGTGATTGTGTGTCTGGTCTGTTTTTATTGTTGCTGACACTGTTTGATTGTGATTTAATGAATTTTCTTTGATTTGAAATATAAGTTTAGATATGCTAGCAAGGGTCTACATTTACCTTATGTAATACAATGGGATCATTATTAAGGTACTTAGTAAAAAATGATGGCAAACCAAATTCTAGTCCATATTTATTCATATTGTCGAATAGCGCTTACACAGCATGTTTTGTCTTGGCTTGATATTTGTTCAACAGAAACAGAAAGGAAAAGTCATCTCTACCTGTGGATGGATAAGTGGAAGAATGAAATAAATTAGGCCTTAAAGTTTCAGAGCGTGTGAGACTGCACAGCCTCAGTACACCAGAGCTTAACCTCTCCAGGTTACAGCAAGTCTGTAATTCTGGAGGACTCTTAATAATGACCACTTTGCTGCAGTGTTAGCACGGTTAGTGTCCAGTTGGCTATAAGTATGTGTATCATGTACTACGTTATTGTTAGCTTTTGGCATGTTAAGTTTGAGTTTGGTACAAAAGACAATGTGGGGCCTCTCAGGGCCAAGCTTCACAGAAAGGATATCCTGTCTTTATTGGCTTGGAACAAGACATAATAAAGTGGAGTTGTTGCAAGCACCATCAGAGATAAAGGTGAAATGCAAAAATGCATCTTCGTTTTTTTCTGCCAGATGTACTGTTGTTGCTGAAGTTCAGGTTTCAGGTTCTGAAACCTGAAAATACTGAAATCTTCAGTTGCCCATCTTGTCTACAGCCATTTGAGATTCAAAGTGTCTCCACAGCTGCATGCCGGAAGAACAGCTGCATGAATAGATGACATTACATTAAACAGCAGTAATTAGGAGTATGGTTTCTATCATTTTGTGCGGGTGCTGGGTCCTGCCTTTTGCTAGTGCTAAGTTACTACACCACTAGTCAGTGGTGAGAGACTAGACAGAGTGAGAGACTTGTGTTCTTAAGTTTAAGAATCTAATTCTCAGCTTTCTAGAGAGAAAAAAAATAAAAAAGGAAGGAAAAAGAAAAGAACTATTATGTAATTGAATGGTTCTGGTACGGCACACCTCCACGTTGTCAAAATGTCCCTTTAGTGTAGAAGACAGCTTAACTCATTCATAGGACTCTAGGTCAAACTGATCAACATCAAAGGAGTCTGGCTTAGTGTATTCAAAATTGTTTCACACATTTAATAGTTAGACAGGAAGACATTAAGTTTTGTCCCATAAAGTTACTCTTTGGATGTGGATCTTGAATACTCAATGACTTCTATTCTGCCTATTTTTTATGCTACTGCAAAAAATGGGAAGAAGTGTGTGTTTTTTACAGAATTTTTCCTTTGGTTGTTTCTTTTATTGTAAATTTCACTATTTTGGTCCTGATGTTTTTCCACCCTATGTAGAACTTATCTTGAGTTTTATCTAAAATCTGTTGGGTTTATCTCTACCTTCTAATATTCTTATAAATTTAATTTATGTAAACATGCTGAATATGTTGGTTTTTTGATATCGACTCTCTACATAAAAAAGAGAATAAACAAAAAAGCTAAAGCAAAACAAAAACTCTATTAAATATTTCCTGAACCAAAAAATAGCCAAAGAGTTAATATGAATTCCAACTGATTTCCTAATCAAACACTAACTGAGAAATAATTTCAGTGTTTAGTTAGTGAGAGGTGGTCAGCCATTATAAGTCAAGACTTTTTTTGGCTATAGATGAAGTCAAGTTAAACAATGTTGCTAGTAAATACAAATAGTTGCTTAGTACATACACATATGTAAACTGGAGGATTCTCATACATCTTGACTTGATGTAGTAATCTGGCCTTCCTTTTTTATACTGTAGTAAACAGTTCCTTCTATTGTGGACTTTTTACATACTGAAGTCCATAATAAATTCCTAAAAATGCCTTTTCCTTTCCTCTACATACAAATGAAGCCTACCCTGACTAGCTCAAGCTTAGGTATTGCAGATACCTAAAACTACCTGAGTTGTATTTACTATATGCTAGCAAACGTTTAATTTCCTTTTCCACTCAAAATAGCATGCCTTCATATATCTGCAGATCAGCCACCAAGATCTAATCCAAAGAAGTCTTGCAACCCACAAATACCTTTGATCACCTTTTGTTACCCCAAAGTTAACATTGCATGTGACATTCACAATAAGTGATGGATCATCAAACTCCTTCCAAACACCTGTTGCACAACAGTCTTCTATGCTTCTGCATATACACACTATTCTTGATCTAAACTCTGTCTAAACATGATCCAACTTCCAAGTTCCTTAGTGTCTACATTCCCATCTCATTCAATCTTTCTTCGGGTTTTATGTCTCTAGACTTTGGAACAACAGGATTATTAGTTTGAAACAAAAGGGTTATTACTGCTATGTTGGTGTATTTATTGTCTGCAAATAGAAGAATTTTGAAGAGTTCAAACTGAAGTGAGAAAATGGTTTAACTTTAAAAGTTCAAAGAAGAATATTGAATTGTGTCAAAGTATACCTGCACAGTTTCAGCCTGGCACTACTCAGAAAGGATGTTTCTCTCGAAAGAAGATAAAGAGGTTCAAGGTATATTTCTAGAAACAGAGCAGAGGCAGAAATAATCACATTCTTGTGCCTTACCATTGTTCATTTTGTGATCAGTTGTGGAGAACTTTCATGTGAGCAAAGAAGTCTACTTAAAGCATGGAAATATGTGGCTTTGTAACTTGAATGATCATGATGATGTGATTGGACTTAACTTGGTAGTAATTGTTCTGGAAAAAATGGCAGTGGTTTGTAACCTGACTTTCATAAAAGGAAGATATTTTCTTTATAATTATCATGGACTGTATTATGAAATATTTTACTTGTTACCAACCTGCAATCTTAATATCAGATGCGGGTAGCTGTGGTACCAACAAGTTTGTCCTTTCACTCATAGTTCTACTTCCTTTGAATTCTTGCTTTCAGCTATGCTCTTGTGGCAAGGGAAAGCAAAATGTATTTTAAGATTATTTTGAAAGCAAAGAGAACAGCAGTGCCTTAGTGGAGAGAACAGCAATATTTATATGGAGCAACAGTATTTATGTCAATATTTAAGACTATACATCTATGTCTTTAACAAAAAATTATGAGAAAAATGTGATTAACGCTCTCAGTATTATCTCAAGCTCCTTGAATAATGCAACAGCCTCTTGTTGGCATAGCAGTTGTTCTATCATTGCTCCAACTTTAGCCAGTTTCTAGAAATTATGAAATATTCTTTCCTAACTCTGTAAGAGATACATGAACTCTGAAATTATTTGATAAAACAAGCTTCCTTTTATCTTCGTTGTAACTTGAAATCCCTTCCTGTTACTATTTTTCCAAGGTTTGTAGAAGTTGTCTTGAATAGCTAGCCTTTCCTCCACTGGATCTTGAAGCAGAACATCCTTTTAACATTGCAGATGCATTAGAATTATAAGCTGGTTCCCTTTATGGGCAATGATGCATGGTCTTTCAAAATAATGACTCCTGTCTGCTAAGGACAACTGGCATGCACCATCCTTACATTTCTATTTTTCTACAGTAAGAAGCCTAGATGAAAAATATAGGCCAGCTATGATTTAGACTGCTTAGTCAGATCTCTTAATTTGATCCTTCTGTTGGTTATCCTTCCCAACCCCCTTTCTCTACAGAAATATTTTGATTAGATAGAAGGCAAACCATTGTATTGTATTTTTGGAGAAAGACAACAAATATTTTTTTGTTCCAAAGTTTTTACCATTGGTATGACTGTGCCACTGGGGACTAGTTTGACCTTGTGAAGAACATCTAGCCAAGGTTTGGCCACTGGATAATCACTCCAGTGACTGATTAATGAATCTGAAGCACAACAACAGAAGCGGATGGATGTCTTAACAATATTGCCAAAAGTCAGGCATGCCAATGAGATAGGAGACATGCAGGAAAGAAAGAAATGAAGAATGGAAGGCAAAGAGATTGAGAAGAATTACAAAAAAACCCCATAAAATGCTGCTTCTCTAATGTGATTATGAAATGAATGGGCAAGACATAGGTTTTTCATGGGATGTGCTTAAGAGAGTATGCAGTTAGAAGAGGGAAACCTCAGTAACACAAATATCTGTGGTTTTGTTTCTGCATAATCATGGACTACAAATATGCAAGCAATATTTTGGAAAGGAAGAACTAGCAAATGAGCCACAAACTGACAAACCATTAGCAACACAGACTTCATTCTGTCTTTAATCAAGGCTCTGAAACAAGAGCAGATGCAATATAATAATGCTTGTAAGAGCCCCTAGTTATTATATAGGATAAAACCCCGAGGTTTTACCCTATATCTGATGCTTACACATAACTGACTAGTCTAGTGCAACTGTATACCCACTTTTCTGGATGAGTTGAGTTTAAACAGAAGTGAAGAGAAAAGAGATTTTATTTTCTCAGTAAGTAAAAAATATTAGAGTTGAATACAAAGACAGTGGATTCAATGTACCATATGACAGGCCAAATTTGCCATGCCACCTGATTAGTCAACCTGATTATAGTCTCCAGGCAGCTTGCACATGTGACTTAAAATAGCATCTCTAATGTCTTTGTAGTAACAGACCACGTCAGGAAGAAATTCAGTTGGTTGTTTGTATGCAAAGGACAGTTTTGCAGCCCATAATTCATAACATCCTAAATTTAGGGAGGTGATCCACCTTCCCTAAAGATCGCAGGCATCATGATGTACTCATCATGACACAATCAAATGAAAGGCAGCGATAATGTTACAGTTCAGATGAGTCAATTAGAAATGCCATCTTGCTAGAGGGCATCTTTCACCCCAATCTGCATTGCTCAGAAAGCAGTTCAATTAGACAGATATTGCAGTCCAAACAGAAAATTTCCCAGCTGTCCAGTTTAAAGACGAAGTTTTAAATTGGTGGGCATCTTATTTTAAATTTGATTATAACATGGATTTCTGCCAAAAGGAATAAAAGGCTGTCTTACAGAAATATTTCAGTGATATATATTATTTTCTTCAAGACTTAAAGGACACCATAGAAGAATCCATGAAATTGAAGGTAAGAGAATTTAAAATGAATTGGTTTAGACAGAAGTTTTATGGGAAGGAGCAGAAACAAAAAAAATCTTTTCCTTTCTGTTTATGTTAGGGTATTGCTGCTTCCAGCTGGTTACAACAGTTTTGGCCTTTGGTCTTATGAAATGGTATAAATGACACTAGCTGAAGTCGAAAGGTCTCAAAGAGAGTCAGTAACCTCACAGCATGATAAGCTAGGAGAAAAGCACATTTCAGAGCTTTTGTGTATTTTTTGATACATTAAGCAACTATACTTATGAAGCTTTCATTTTGCTGCAACTCTTGGGAAAAACATACTGCTATTTGAGTCTGTTAGCACTCTGTCAGGCTCTCACTTATATCAGTTTGCAGTGAGCCTAAGAGAATATATGTAGAAAACCTTCAGAATGACCAGTCCTGTGACTCTAAGGATGGAGGTGGATTATGATATTTTTTGGAAAAATTTATTACAATATGTATGATGCCTTTCTGTATGCTTAACATGCTTTATTATTCCAATATTTTTTTTTACTAAATTATTTCCTAATAAACCTGGTTTATAAAAATATTGATAAAAGTAAGCTAGCATGAGGTGCAATGATAAATTATCATCAGGCCAACTGTGCATGCATTCTCATAAAAGCTTAAGGCATATGGAAAGACCACTTATTTTTTAACAAATATCTCAAATTCTTGTCCCAAAACTAGGGACAACACATTACATTGTCTTTGCTTTTATTGATCATTAGTAAATCATCTTCAGATGATCTCCTAGGGAAGACTCCTGTGGCAGCACTGGCCGTGTGAATGGTATGTATACGCTACTAACTTAATTTCAGTGACTTTCTGCTTGATCAGTTACTTCTGTCAGAGAGCTGGGAGTACCAAAGATATGTAAGCTCTTGGAGTTATCATAAAAATTGGTACTTGGGAAGAGAAGACCCTATTAATACACACAAAAGAAAATCTTCAGCATGAATTCAGCCCATCATAAAGGCCAGGGACTGCACAGGGGAAAGAGCTGTAAAAACAAATCAAACCAAATAAGCAGCTTTGGTAGGGCAATTCACTGCTCGCTATGAACATGTCAGTACAAGAATTCAATTTACCTGACTTGGATATCTTGTTCCTACCTACAGCTTAGGTAAGAGTTACCTCACCAATAGTGGCCATCTGAGAGTTATTTACCCAGGCTAGTTGTACTGGCTATGTCTGTAGTGTTGAGTGAAACATGGCTAAGGACTAGCCCTGACTAATAACACTGTTCTCTCTCCAGGAAACTTAGGTACTTTTTTGAGATCTGCTTCTACACACACACGAAACCCAGGTGTAAGGGATCTGATAAAGACCGATAGAGTTGAGCTTCAGATTTTCATTGATTCTGGTACTCACTTAACAATTTTAATGTTGATAGTAGCATCCAAATCTTATATGGTGGCTTTGGCTAGGAGAAAATAAGCTGTAAATCTGAGGCACTTCCAAATGGCAAAGAATTAAGTATTTTAAGTATTTATCCAGTGTTTGAACTCATTCCCTGATGATTTTTTTATTTCACAAAAGGGTATCCGTGGTCAGCGGAACTAACAGACATCTCAAGAGGATAAGATGAATTGTGCTAGAAAAGACCTTTGCTGTTAATGACAGTTGAAATGTACACAAAAAGGTTAGACTAGACAATCTGATTTCAAACAGTTTAAATCAGGTATGATTAATCCCATCCTGGATTGCTGAACTGTTCTCACAATACCTGAGTTCCTTAGTGAGTCAATGATGAAGACTAGGTTTTTTGAAGATACCATAAGGAAATCCAATTGGCTTAACTTTGCTTGTTAAACTGAATGAGGCAAAATCACCCTCTTGAGAAACCAAGTCTAACTATTGAATATCCAGGAAACTTAACCACTTGCTTTAGAAAGCTATCTTCAACAAACTCAAGACATTTAGGTGTCTAATAAAGATGAGCAGATTTCTTTTCTCAGATTTCTTTAGTTCTTGTGCTCATTGAAGAACCTTAACAACATTAGAGTTGTTAAATTTTAGTATGTAGTATTAAAACTAATGTTTATACTGTAATTTTTATCAGCTCCACAATATTATCTCCACAATAGGAGAAGATTACAAAAAAAATTACAAAAGATATGCAGGAAAAGGCAAAACATGTCCGATTCTAACATGTCCAATTTTTCACCTATACTGTTAATATAATTTGTATTATTAAGAACTTGGCTAAATTGAGGAACCTAGGAACATTTTCCAGTGGATCCAGGTGTGATCCAGCTGCTTTCTAGTTGGATGACAGCAATTATAGCTCTTTGGATGAGTAGAGAAGAAACTGTGGTGTATTCAGCAAGACCCTTGCTTGGCACACCATCGTCATAATTTATGCTGTGAAGATTTAAACAGAAGTTTAGGAACAACAATTTTTGTGGGGGGGTGTGTGTGTATATATGCACATACATATATAAAAATATTTCCTTAAGAATATCCATAAAACATTATATGAGTTTTGCAAACAGTTTGTTAATTAGTAGATCGCTTAAGGTAGAAGAAACATGCAAATAAATAATACACTAGGGATGAAATAAGCTACCTGAAAGAACAATGAGGTCTGTTTGATGGATTTACTCTGAACAGCAGATATGTTAGACCAAGAATAACAGCAGAAGGCAAAGAAAAAAAAAAAAAGAAGGAGAGGATGCATTTGTACCAGACAGAAATAAAATTGCTCAAGGCTGCAGCACTGTGGAGGCTTGGGAGAAATGGTAGTGTTTTCCTGTCCCTGGGAAAGTTTGGAACTAATTCCAAAAGGCAGTACTCAGGGATGGGCTGTAGCTGAATTGTTTCCTTGGTCTCTATGGCTCACATACACACAAGGAAATCCTTATGATCAACCACAAGCAGAGTTTAAGGAGTTATTTAAAGGCATATTCTAAATATCCCTCTTACTTTTTTTGTACCTTTTTTAACTTTCTAATTCTTTTTTCCAATT
The DNA here is from genome assembly GCF_000277835.1 of Geospiza fortis. Lineage (NCBI taxonomy): Eukaryota > Metazoa > Chordata > Aves > Passeriformes > Thraupidae > Geospiza > Geospiza fortis. The sequence goes on along the minus strand of NW_005054407.1, from coordinate 2,551,157 downwards.
ATTTCACTGAGCAGTTTATCCTACTTTGCCAGCACAATCTTATGTCCTCCCCTAGGCTTTTCTGCAAACCTTAGCAGAATAACAAGCAGGTCATAGGCCCATTAAACCAATGGCACTCTCATTAAAGCAATGATCTTTTATTTGGTTATCATCTGGCTGCCAATCATCTAGGGCAAACCCTGAGGCTACAGATATATGAATAAATGAAAGGGATAAGAGCTGGTCTACTGGTCCTGATGGCAGCAGCAAATACACCCACAAAGATAAAATATTTTCTCATTCCCACACAAGATGGCCTCTTGCTTACTGCCCAGCAGAGGGAAATCTCTGTCCAGTGGTATTTCCTAGTCAGCTTCTAAACTGTGTCTGACAGAGCCTCTTGAAGGACCAGAAGTACAGAAGCTTGTGTGCTAGCAAATCACATTGTACAGGAGACCATTTGCTGGTGGTGCTTGAGTCTATATGCCCTCATCCTGTTTATTAGTACTACAGGCATAACGGCAGGGTCCAGTATGACTGAAGGGATAGCATTTTTAAAAATTCTAGTTCCTTAATTAGCTTAGGTTATTAAAGAATTTGTATCTGCCATATAATAGAAGTTGTCCATACTAGGACTGAGGAAGTAGAGCTAAAAAGAAAGAAAAAATATCAATACCATTCACTTCCCCCCTGTACATTTTAGGCTTCCTTCCAAGCCTGTTTTTTTCCTCCATCTCCTTCCTCCAAAAGCTTGCTAGAAGAAAATAGAGGGAAACAGCAACCTTTAATACAGAGTCACTATTTCCAATATAAAATCAAAACCAACCTCCAAAAAAAGAACAGAAGTGCATTTATGTAAAAAGTCCTACTTAAAATATAAGAAAAAGACTTCCTCTGTTAAGTAGGGGTATTAAGGAAAAACCTTACATAATAAATACATTGCATTTTCTTAACACATTTAGAATAATTAATCACTTTGGTTAATAGCATACAACATACCACTAGCATTAGCTATTGTATGTCACAGAGTACCTAGAATATTTGTAAGTATTCACAAGTGGCTGCATTCATCAATTTCTGTACTTTAGGAAAAAGTACTGAAACACACAGAAGAAAAGACATGCTGGAAAGTGGATCTATGTTTTTAACATAATTTTTTCAGCAGTGCAGTTTTCCAGTTTTGTCTGGAAACCAAGAATCAAGAGGTTTAGCTCATCATGGATTTCTAAAGAATCTGGTTCAGAGGAGCTGCCACTGTCAGTGCTATTTGAAGCTGAGATTCTAACTCATAAAACATTATTTTATCTTTCTCAACATTTATATAAGAATTCAATAGATTTTTCAATCTATAATATCTGGGATCATTCTTTTATTCTTTGAAAAGGAATAGCTACCAAATAACTCAACCAAAATCCAGTTTTAGTTGACAAAGTTTTGTCTGTAATGTATTGATAAATATTTTCTCTAATGAGTTCAAGCATCCTTCACAGATAAATATGATATTAGGCTGTCAATTCCTCAGCCAAAACTATTTACTAGTGCCACTGCACAAATTTCAGAGTCCAAAGTGGAGTAAAACTGAGCCATGTAGTTTTTGGTTTCTGGAGAACCTTTCGTTTAAGATACAAAGAAATTTTAGGGTAAGTGAAATAAGCGGGTACAAAGTCAGCCAAAATGAAATTACTTTTCCAAACAGACATAGCAACAGTTTCTGCACTTTGTCAGTTCTATAATTTTACTTTATAAAAATAGGAAAGCTAGTAAGTTAAATAATAGTTTTTGAAAGTTTCTCTTAGCAATATTTTGATAAAGGTGTCACTTGAAGATGACAGTGCTACTGAAAATTTTAGAGCTGCAGTGGTGGGAAATTAAAGGTTCGGCCCGGAGAAGAGACATATATTTATCTATGAAAATATTAACTATGTAATAATAATTGTTTCAAATTGACATCTGATGCATCACTCTACATCTGCTATAGCTAACTATATAATAGATTCCAGTCAATGATCACCCAATATTGCAGGATTTTCCACCAGGGAAAGTATTAACAGAATGCATGTATTGTAAAACAAAGACTGAAACATCTTCTCATTCTGATTAGGGGACAGCTGAACATGATTAGCTAGTCTCCTAAAAATTTGAAGGACCAGAGAAAATCTTTCAAAAGTGAAGGCTTCTCTGTGCCTGGAAGCCTGAGCTTGAGATTTTGTTGAAATAATTCTGATATAAAATGGATAAAACAGAAGAGCAGACCAAGACAATGCATTTAGAACGTCAGATATAGAAATAGTTGTGAGGACACAGTAGAAAGGGGAATAATGTGAGAATAGAATAGAGAATAGTTCAGTTGGAAAGGACTTATAAAGATCATTTAGTCCAATTCCCCCTGCAAGTTGCCTCATCTGTCATTTAGTCCAATTCCCCCTGCAAGTTCCCCTCATCCATCAAGGATGAATGTTTAATTTGTAATGTTAGATTTACTTTGTTGAAGATTTCTCTCTTCCCTCCATACTGCTGTAAAAACATGGAAGAAGGAATTTTAACAATCTGTTTAAAATTAGTTGCATGAGAAAGTCAGATTACATTAACCACTGCTTTTTTCTGTTATTAAGGCAACGAGTTTACTAGGGGGTTTGAGGTTTTTAGGTTTTGGTGATGTAGATGCCATAATACAACTTCACATTTACACAAAATAAAATCTTCTGTTACTTTACCAGTCAGATAATTTTGCTCATATTGTTTAGCTTTGCCAACAATATAGAGTTATGAGGTAAAATTCTGTAAACGGATATATCTGTCAGTGATGCAGATGAGATAGTTTTTAAAATTACAGACTGTGAGTGCTGTATTAGGTTTTTATGTATGTTGTTGAGTCAGTGATGACATCTTATATGCAGAAGAGCACCAGGTAAACGCAGCTTTGAAACATGCTCTTGGTATTCTATGTCCATCCCAAACTCAACATTTAGTACAACACACTCTCAAATGCTTGTTCATGTAGCACAGTTCCAGCTACATACATAGATCCTTCTGTCCAGCAATTTTTGTATAAATTTTGGTTTTTATGTAAATATTTGTTCTTTTGGAGAGATGAAAATTTCAATTTGAGACACCCATAGAAACAACTTTACAGTATCTGTAAATATTTCAAAACAACTATTGAAAATCGGGGAAAGAAAAACCTAAACAAGCCAAATAGAAAAAGAAAGTCTTGAAAAAGAAGAAAATATTCAGTAATCCAAGGTACTGTAGATAAAACTGATTCTGGTATATTTTCATGGTTATTCAGGCTCAGAGAAATCAAATTATGTTGAAACAGTTACATGTCAAAATATATAATCCAATAAATCTAGTATTTTAGGAATGCAGGCAGAATCTACTCTGCTGATTACATTTAAATAGAAGGCAGAGCTCTAAAGGACAGCTTGGTGGCAAAGGGTAGGATGTGTCCCAGTCCTTTCTCTCACAGTTGGTGGAAAGAGGTACGTGATTATTTGGTGTAATATAACAAAAATTACTAAAGAAACCTTAAGCTGGTCAGATGAATTGTATCCCAAGAGTTCTCTCCAAGAAGAGCCTATGATTGGTTCAGGTGCAGTTGTTTACGTGACTGATGTCTACAATCTGCTGAGAGGAATTTTATCCTAAAAATCACTGTGGAATGAAGGTTCATAGCTTTTGAATACATGAAAGTTTTAAGTGTAAAAAAACTGACACCTTTAGGGATGTTTCAAATGAAACAGGAATTTGTTAATGCAGACATTAATGTAACCTGTTCATAGAAAGAATAGTTTGTCTTCCAGTTTTAATTGTAAAAGCAATGTGAGCTGGTACTATTTCCAGCTGTTTTTAAAGTAATGCGTTGGAATATTCATGTTCTCTGCGCAGCTGGGGTGAATTGGGAGTACTGACTCCATCATATTTACACAGTTACCAACGAAATTTTAAATTTAGCTGAAATAATTTGTCCAAATATGTCTTTTTTCTAAAATTTCATTCTTAATTATTGTTTTGTCCACATAATTAATAGAGACTGGTTGGTTAATTTTCATAAACACCATTTTCATGCCTTAAAAGTCCATAGTCTTTAAAATTATTTCTACCATTTAAAAATATTTATCTTCTTTTTATATTCTGAAGAGATCTAACATTATATTTGTATTAAAGCTAATGTCTTCCATTTTAATATGTGTATTATTTATATATTATTATTTATATTGTCTTTTAGTAAAGCAATATGATTTACTAAGGTATTTGTTTAACTAGTTTATTAAGCTGGAAACATAAGGCCTTTGGCACATTCTGAAATAAGAATAACCCTTTGATTATAACGAAGCTGTTCGAAGTTTAACCTATGATTGGATGTTGCAATTATTAAGTAACCACCGAAGCACTGGTAAAATAAAACCCCTCTGTTTATGGCTTTTCCTCAAAAACACGCCCTCATAGAAAAAAAAGTAAAATCCAACATTATAAATATAAATAATTGCCATTTGGTGTAACTGGGGAAATGCTCTGTCCAAATGTCATTAAAAGCACCAGTCTAAGACTAATTCCAGAAGTGCCCAACTCCATTATAATTCCATTATAAAAATTATGTGCAGACTTTATCATTCATGTTTCTTTACCATTTTGAAAAGCTGAAAAAAACCACCCAATCCATATCAACCATTAAATATTATTTAAATTTTGTTTTGGATGATGGTGTAAATCCCAAATTAAATTAGATTTCAAAAGATATATCTGCCTCTTTATGAAATGGCATACCTCCCCAGTTTACTTCTGAGCCCTCACCTCCTTAACGTTCACAGTATATAAGCATTAACTCATTTATGGTCTTTTTTCTGGACAAAAAAATAACCCAAACAAACAAGCCCAGTTTCTTCTGCAACAAAGCCAACAGTTTTGGGGACAGTTCACTCTACTGGCAGCTCTCATATTTTTTAGGTGTAACACTATATAGCTCTTAGCAGAAACCTTTGTAGTCTACTTGTGCATGCATGCAAATGCATATTCACACTAGACGTTTGATAAAACAAATCTGTACAATGCACAAACAGTACTTGTTATTCTATCTATTATCACTGTTTATTATCACAACACTAAAAAACTTGAGAACGTTCAGCTTTTTTATGTTGGAAAACATAAAATTTGGCCTTTATCTTGTAAAAGATTTGATAACATTTTCCTACACTCCGTTTCTCATGTTTAGCTTTGTGATACTAAACAATAGGACAAGAGACAACAGGCAGAGACTGATGCACAGAAGTTCCACCTGAATATGAGGAAGAACTTCTCTATTATGCAGTAAACTGAATGCTAGAAGAGGCTGCTCAGAGATGTTGTGGAGCCTCCTTCCCCAGAGACACTCAGAAGATGTCTGAATGCAATCCTGAGTAAAATTCTCTAGGGGACTCTGCTTGAGTGGGGAGGTTGAACTCGATGACCTCCAGTGGTCCCTTCCAACCTCAACCATTCTGTGAGTATGTGAAGACCTTCACACATTTTTTTTTTGTGCTTCAGTACAGGCTGTAGAACAATATTAAGGTCATAAGGGTGAAGAAAAATGTCATTCAGACATACCTCTTTCTTTCTATTACCCGTTTGCCTTCAGAGAGGATTGAGAATGCTCATGGGAAAGGAATTCCCTGAGGCCATTCTTCACCTCTTAGAAGGGTGTTAGTACTTGTTTCTTGCTTCCTTGTCTTACACTTTGAAAAAGGGGGCTTGTGCAGATAGCATTTGCTTCCTAGGGAAAACCTGACATTCATGGTTTTCTGTGGATGAAGTTAACCACCAGAGCCACAGCACTCCTGACAGAAGCCAGCTGAGGGCTCAGAGCACAGATACGATGTAGAATGCAATGGTAAATATTATTTAGTATGACATCCAGTGTAAGATGAGTTCATTTTTAGTTCCTGTCATCCCAAGTGACACAGAGACATTAACCCTAAAAAAATTCCAGCAGGCATTTTGTTGAAGAAACAAATATTGTGAACTATGTTAGGTCAGTTACATAAATGAGATGCTTGAAGAATGAGAAAAAAGAGATAAAGTTGAAAATTTAATTGTTATTTGGGTTTTTTTTATTAATACATTGAAATATATGTTTAGTCCATGGCTTCTGAACCATAAAGAGACAAGTTTTCTGATCAAATACCACACTTCTGGATCCTACAAAACAGCATCCTTTTTCTTGGCTAAAAAGCAGGAAACCTGGAATGCTCTTTTAATGTATTAAAACATACTCATTACTTATAAATCAGTAAAATTATAAAAAAAATCCAATTTAAACAGTGTTTGCAAAAATGTAAGGATATTTCAGCTAGTTAGTTTTTCCTTCCTTGTTAAAAACTGCAGTTAGGTATTTCTCATTGTAGGTGCCACCAGTAATGCTTCAAATTTCTACTTTTGCCTAAAGCTACAGTTTCTAAGGAAAACAAAGGTCAGTTTTGCTTTAAACAAATGAAAAGCATGAAAACCTACACGTTTGGACTACAATGGAATTTGTTAGATTAAATTTTTGCTAAGACTCATGTTTGCTTCTAGAGGAGGCCACTTGAATACAGTCAAGTGTATTATCACAAATTAATTTTGTTTATATGGTATCTTGATAAATTAGACTCCTCTTAGTGAGGAGTTAATAGATACAGTTCTCATTGGTAATGCTGCTCCTTTGAGCTACTGAGGGGAAAAAAATCACTGTTCTTTAGATTCAGATTTATCATTTGATTACTCCTAGTATCTATCCAAAGATCTACATGGAACGAGGAGGCATAACGTAACACCTGCTTCTCAGATTTATTATCTTCTAGCAGCACCTGATGTCTGAGGCAAAGCTTTTGTCTAATACTAAGATATTAAGTGCTTTTAAACTACCCACACCTAGTGAGCCAAGAGATTCAAAATGGGTCAACTAATTTATTTCGTAAGTAGCTGCAGGACAGGGATGTCTACAAGCTGAAAATTCCTGTATTAAGGTATCATAGTTTAACCAAGGACAGAAGGTTTGTCTCAAAGGAATTTTCTTCCATCATAGAAACAAATTAATTCTTAATCTCATTCACCTAACTATAAAGGGATTTACAGATGCTGGGACATACAGAAATATGCAAAAATAATAAAGCATGTGTAGTACTGTACTCTGTGCAGTACTGTACTCTTTGTACAACATAAACACAAAACTTTATTGGTAAGTTACACATTTTTTTCCTTTCCTGTATATTCTTAATTTGTGTAGAGAAACAGAGATGTCAAAGTTGACAAGCATACAAGTCATGGAGTCGCTAAATAATGGTTGGAAGGTTTCTGGACGTGGTAAGAGTCCAATCTCCTACATGAAGGAGGACTGTTACCCCACCCCGGGTCAGGGGTGATGTCTGAAGCGCTCCAAGGACAGTCCTGACAACTCCTAGTCTTGAACAACCCTCCTGACTGTGCCTCCCAAGACTGCACATGTAGCACTCTTGCTACATCATCTGGCACTACTGTCACCTTCGGAGTGGCCCTTCAAGTAGTTAGAAGTAATCACTAAGCCCTTCAGGACCACCAAAGCTCAGTTCCCCCACCCATCTTTCTTGTAGGGTATGTTTTAGGCACCGACTATCTTAGACACCCATTACCATACCAGCTTCTCCTGTGAGGGGCCCCACCACTCCCTGTCATCTGCCAGCTCCCAGCGTCCAGAAGAGGGGCGCTGTGATTTTCCCCAGTCTCTTGGCCACCCTTTTTGTACGCGATGGGGCAGTGACAGGATGCTCTGCACCCGCGCCACGGCCTCTGCCTGGTGCTGCCTTGGTGCCAGCCAAGTTTGATGCCATAGCGGGCGCAGACCTTGGTCGTTGCATGCAGCAAGTCACTGCCAGCCCCACCACTCCTAGGAGCTTTCTGGCCGTGACCCAGGCGGGACAAGGTGTTTCTGCAGCTGCACTAGCGGCCGGGACACCTTTGAGTGCCGGCAAGGGGCTCTTTGTTCCCGGCACAGCAGCGCGGTGTCGGCCCGGGCGGGCAGCGGGCACAGGCAGGCGCT
>NW_005054407.1:2528762-2542924 GCF_000277835.1 Geospiza fortis | reverse complement strand
GGGGCGGGGAGGAGCGGCTCCCCATGCCGCTGAGGGACCGGCTGCGAGGCCGCTCGGCTTTCCGCGGGAGAGCGGCTGCAAGGAAGTCGGGCTAATCAGATGAAATCAAAGGAATTAAGGCGGGAGGGAATTCTGCCTGAAAATTGTGAGTGTCAATAATCCCAGGCTCACATCGCTGGCAGCAGATTGGTAACCCACAGCGGATTTATATCTGAATTGGTTGGCACTCCCGATACCCTCAGCTCTGCTCATTCCGTTTGTGTCAGGAAGAGGGTTCTCCGATACTTAAGGGAGGGAGTGATCCGTTGTGTGCTGCCTCTTTAAGATGCTGTATGTAAAGTTTGGTTGCTAGGTCCCCTCACCCCTTTTTTATTTTTTTAATGGATACCAGATGTCGAGAGAAAAAAGCAATTTATGTTCCGACAAGCCTACGGAGTGGATGTACATTTCTAGCTGTTAGCAAAACACTTGCTAATTACAATGCTTCCTTCTCTTTATAGCACGGATAACTTGCAGAGACTCCTTTTTGCTAAACCGTGACTGAACGTTATGGTACCAGTACTATTTTTTTTCTTTTTTTTTTGCCCCAAAGAAACGGTGCAGTAAATGTTGAAAATTCTACTAAATTCACTAAACACCTTAACTGAGAATGGGAAGAGCTAGTTTTGCTTTTTGTTTTCCCTATTTGAAAGCTAGAGAAAGTAACATCCGAGTCGTGAACAGATGGCATCAATCAGCACAAATCCTGCCTAACGTCAGTGTTACAGTATAGTACTCTACTCAAATGAACATTAATTTTGGAAACCAAAATGATTTTTAAGGAAGTGTGTTGGAGTAATTTTGTCCTTGTCATATTTTGCTTCAGTTATTGCAATTTTTTCTTTTTGGAGTGGCTGGACAAGCAAGTAATTGTTAACTCATTTATAATTCTTAGATAAATTGAAGGTCTTTTTATTTTATTCAAGAAACTCAGGTTTTAAGTAAAGCTTCTGATAACTGTCTGATAAGAAATATCCAATGGACCACTTCTGTTCTTGCTATTATTCACTAGGCAGACTGGTCTGTCTTTACCTCTGGGCTAATAGTGTTTTTTCTGTCCTATTTAGTCTATTTTGCCTTTTCAGTAGTGTATCAATCAGTCTTTCTCCTATTTTTTCCCCTTGCCAGCCCACCCTCTGCCCACATGCATGGGAAAGGGGAAAATTGCCTCACGTATTCTTCTTCTTCCAGCCGGCGAGTAGGAGGTGTTTTATGATATCTTATTCCTCTGTAATAGGGAAGTCACAGATTTGCCCTACTACATACAGTTATTTAAATCTCTTTTTAATCCAGAAATCTATGTATGCAATTTAGTGGAAAAGGTAGTTTTAAAGAAAGTAAGCAAGATTTATAACTTTGGTTGGAATCTAGTTTGTGTGTACTTAGTGATTAGGATTATGGTTCCCCTTTTTTTTGATAAGCCCTTGAGAACAACTGGAGTAAAGGCTCTTTATGATTTGTTTAATTCCTATGCAATCTGCTGATGTGGTGGGAAAGAGCTCATAGATCTTTCTCAAGCTTCAGGTTGGGGAAGGAAAAGCTTTCACTGTCTGTGGGGGCACAGCTTCTCTTATCACCCTTTTGCTGTGGGAAGCGATACTCCATCACCACCTGGGAACTCAGGGAAGCCAAAACTCATCCTCTCACTCCAACCCCTGGAGCTGTGTAGTAACTACCACAATCTATTCTATGCTCCCTGATCCCCCTAGCTCACGTTTCTCATGCCACCTGCAATTGCTGCCACTTAGCCTGTTTTTGTTACCAGTCACAACCTACTTGCTCCTTTCAGTTACAGTGAGCAGACCCCAGGGCTTCTGCTTTCCCACAGAGACAGGGGAAGAAAGCTGCCCCTTCTCTGGCTTTCTCTTTTGAGTTCATGGTACTGTTTCTTGTGGGGTGACCTAGCAGCCTTGCCATACATGCCCTTAAGGCAGCTTCCAGGAAAACAGAGTTACTGCTTGAAATCCACTCTGAAGGGTCTGGTAACTGGCCAGCTGCTCAGGCCCCTCATTTCCCAGGTAAGTCTTCTCCTGGGACTTACCCAAGAGAGTAAGTCTTCACCTGTGCTCCTGCTTTTCCCGCGCTGCTCCCTGGGAAAAGGATTTTGCCTCCTGAACAAGAGAAGTGCTGTGAAGCCTGGGGGTCAGAACCTGTTTTGGTCACACTTCTCTCTCAGCATCACCTGCTGACCTTTGGGAAGCTCACTGTGAGATGACTCCATCCTTCTGCAGAGACATTGAGGCTTACAGTAAGCAGGGAGAATGAAGACACCAAATTACTCTTTGTAGGATCACAGAGATGCCTTAGGAGGAAGCTGTAGAGTCTTCTTCATTGATAGACTGGTAAAGAGCTAGGATTAATGTTTTTAACTCTGATGAGTGTTTCATGTAACAGCAAGTAGAAGAAAAACATTTAGGAAAAATGGTTTGCGAGGAAAAGAGAAAGATGTCTCAGTCATCCCAGCTTCTGATGTTAGCAAACCACACATATTTTGTTACAGTGGGTGATAAATTTCAACCAAAGCCTCTTCAAGAACCAGTTGTGTTAGTTTTTTCTACTAGTTATATTCAGAATACAGGCTTCTAATTCATGTGCTAAGAATCAGGTTTCTAGGTTTAGCTGACTGTCCTTCTTATCCTGCAAAAGTGAAAATTCAGAGCCTAGTCTGGGCAGTTTGAACATGATCCAGAGGCAGCTGCCTGCCAGAGAACAACCTGTACAGATCCTCTCATGGCTCAATATTCTAACTCAGTCTGCTTTTCCCATATCAGCTATAGGAACCGCCTGTTATGTACCTAACAAAGTATCACCTGCACGGGTAGTATACAGAACAGCCTCATCTCATGAACTGGAAGTTCGTATTTATGGGATTTGAATTTCAGAATATTATAATAGATCTTAAAACAAAAAATTATTCCTTCTCACACTGTGCTTGTTAATATGGATCCAGGCTAATATAAAATGAGAAGAGGGATTTTGATTGCAATGGGTTTGTCTGCTTTAGAGGAAGGTAGCATTTGAAGAAGGAGACCAAGTTTAAAAAGGGTTGTATTTTTCCCCTTGGATGAATAATCTGGAAGGGAAGCAAAATCATAGCTGTTGAAGGAATGATAAAAAAATGATTTTGAGTGCTCAGCTGTAACCAAACAGGAGGTGGTGTGTTTTTTACTTTAGACTCCAAATGTTACTGCATTTCTAAATCCCACGTTCCTGATCACTTAGGAAACACATAGTAATGCTTTTTCCCTAAAAAGTACTACTCATCTCCTTTTGAAATTATTTTCAACCAGTCATGAAGCTTGAGTATTTTATTCCACAGCATTCTACAGCAAATTACTTCTACTTAACTTGAGATTAGTAAAAAGCTCTATGTATGATGACATCCAAAGAAATTATTAAAGCAAAAAAATAAAAACCAAAAACAACCAAGACCAAACTCAAGAACTAAACCAAACCAACCAACCAACCAACCAACACCCCCCTCACCCTCCCCAAAAAAGGCAAGGAAAAGTATAACACAAATCTTTTCCTGCAGTGATTAAAATTTAAATGTTAATTATGTTCTCATTTGTATAATATATGTGTGTATTTGTGCATGGATGTGTGCTTGCAGATGGATGCTTTAGCTGTGAAAAAATGAGACATGTATTTTCAACTATGCAGGAAAAGAAAAAAAAATCTGATTTTTCAGTTGTTGACCATTTTAGACATCTATATTATAAACTGAAAAGTGTGAAATGATCAAGATTATGGTAGAACAGAACAGTCTAGAAGGAAATGTAACCATCTTGCTTTAAAAAAAACTGTGTAGCGGGCAAAAGATTGCAAATGCATGTTTTGTTTGCTTTAAACTAACATTTTTATCTTCCAGAAAATTTGTCAGTAAATACAGTGGAAATGAGAGCAATCTCCTATGGATATTAGCCACCTCCTCACATTTCCATGGTTCTACAGTAAGGTGAAAAAAAATCATCCGGAGAAGGAATCTTTTGCTTCTTGTGGTTAAAAACTTTGAGGAAAGATGTTTTAAATACTTTGAGAAGGTTTAAATATTGTATCATCACTTATTTTTTCATCAACCACTTCAAATTCAACTTGTCAAACCCAAGAGAGATACCTGGAACTTCAAGAATCTGAACATGATGTAGGTAGAGTAGATATATTCTTACCTTCTTTCCTAAGAAGAAACAGTCACTTTGACAACAATCTTCAGGTAGCAAAGTAATTCAAAACCAGCATTCACAATTTTGACAGAATTTTAAAGCAAGAGTCACAGCTTAGCTCTTTATTGAAGGCAAAAAGTGCAATGGAAGAAAAAATATACAGCTGCAGCAACAATAACAGGAAACCAGAAGAAAAAAGGGTGTGGGTTCTGCCTCTTGATCTGAACATGCTCAAGATAAAAGTAAGTGGTAATGCCTCAGTAAGTAGTTTCATAACGGGTGTCCTGCCATGTGGAACCTCCTACACACACAGAGACACACACACCAGGTATATAACAGTGAGAATCTGGAATCTTTATCTCTTTGGTTATTTTTGGAATTTAGTTCCTAATTTTCAGGCAGACCTAGAGTGATTCGGGAGACTGAGTAAAAGGACTTTTAAGTTTGACTTAGGAAGGAAGAATGCCCAGGAACCATGTGCACTAGTGTTTCACATTGGAAACAGCTCACCTTATGCTTCTTCTCTCCTAAATTTTCATTAATCTTAGAATTTGTGTTACTGTTCTTAGGAATGAAAAAAAAAAAGTTAGAAAGTTAGATATTTTACAAAGTGGAAATATTCTGTTACAAATTGAGATCTTTGTAATTTCTCCGAACCTTTCCAATTCCATTTGGAAGTGTAACTGCTGCAATAGCAATCTTATGGGATGGCAGCTACCTCCAAACTCTAGCACTTTATAAGTTTAAAAGTTGACTTTGGTTTTGCTTATTTCTATTAAAAAAAAAAAGGGATTTTGAAGAATATGCATGAAATGTATCAAACAAGAAAGATTTTTATCCTTCACTCTATTAAAGGAATGTGCAAAAGGTCTTTAGATTGCGTATTCTTGTCAAGCTGTGCATGTTATGCAGTATGTACAAATGTGTAAAATATTAATACTCGTAAAACTCCAGAATTTTGATAATCTGGAATCTACCTGAAAAAAACTAAACCCTGGATACCAGAGCACTGCTTTATTTCCTTCCATAAATTTGTATAAATTACAGAGACACACAGAACTGCAATAATGAAGGACTGTGTCTCTCCACACCTGCAGTTTGCAAACAAGGAGCTCATTTTGGCGTGTCCTGACTGCAGCCTTGACCAAAAAGGAGTAAGGACAGAAGGACAGAAGCTACTGAAATGTGCTCACTGATGCTTGCCCAGAAAAGGGAATCTGGGCGCTGGATAGCAATCTGTGATGACTTTTGTTTCTATAAAATCTACAGGATAGTATTTTTCAGCGGTTTTGGATACCTTAATACTAAAAGAAATACTAATTATTTAATTTACCATACTATTTACTGATTTTTAGATTTACTGGTATCTAGATACTCAGACTCTAGCAATGGCCAAAGAAGACATGATTAGATTTAACTGTTAAAACTGGCAATTTATATTTTCTTTAAGGAGTAAAGAGCTTCCATTAAGTGTTCAAGCTTGATTAAAAATGTTAACTGGTATTTCTGATATGATCTCTTTTAATTGTATATTTTTATTATGTGACAATTAAAGAGAGATAATTTAATCCTATGTTTTCTTTCACTCAGTATAATCTCAGTCACCTGCAATTCTCATGGTGCACAGAAATGCCAATTAACGTGCAAGTAGCAGTAAGAATAAGCTCAGTTCTAGTATTGAAACCAGCTTTTTCTTCTTCTTCATTTGAATAAGGTGATTAAAATATTATAGTATTAAATAAAATAATAAAAATAAACGGTAATTTTTAATATATTTGTCTGTCTAGAAGATACTGCTCTTTCACCATGATGAATATGAAATTCAGAGGATTTTTTTCTGAAAAGATCAGTACTCATGCTTGTAATGACAACAAGTGGCAAAATAGTAAAATGTAGCTGCAAAATGGGCTTCAGTGTTATCTCCAGTGAGTAACACAGCTTTGGGGTTTGGGTTTGTTTTAAACATGATTGTAGTATCAGAGGAAGGGGCAGGATCTCTGCTGTTTGCCTTTACTGGAGCAGATACTTCTTCAGTGTCTTCAATTGAGTGAAAACAAGGTTTCAGATTAAACTGGTGCATTTTTTTCCAAATTCGAAGGAGCAGGAAATTGGTTTTCTACTAGAAAAATGACTTTTGGTCAATTGATTCCAGTAAGCTGGAAGCAGACAGTCACTAATTGCTGATGCGTGGCGATGACAGCAGTGCAGGTAGAATTTTATAGCAAATATAGTACCAGAGGAAGAGTGCCAGTGCAAATGGAAGTTGGCACACACTGTACAGAAATTATACCGAAAAGAAGCCAAGGAACAAAATACACATTGCCATGAAGCACTTTAAGGAAGACTGTGCAGGGACAGCTGCAAGGGGAAAATTGCTTGTAGTGAAATATAGGCCTATGAGGGAATAATACATCATGAGTCATTTGGGACTCTTGGAAGGAAAGTTTTTCTTAGAAAAATATTTTATGTTCTTGGCTGTCACTTCTTTTACTGGCACCCTCTGTTATAGCTAGTTATTCATTATCAAATGACTAATTACTGTAATAGTTGGCGTTAACTTAAAAACAAAACAAATTGACTCCATCCTATTTTAGATTTGTTAGGAAAAAAAGAAGAAATATATGGAATATAATGAGTTTGCTTTTAAAAAATACATTTAAAACATGCTAGCTCTCTTATTTTTTTCAAATCACTAAAATAACTGATGAGGAAGTAAGAAGTGCCTTTGGAGGCTTTGTGATGTGATGCAGGTTCAGAGATGAGGCTTGAACTTGCACTTACTCTCAATGTGCTTCTGTCACGGGCTGCATACACCTATATGCATCTTTGCTTTCAAAGATGCATATGTACACTTTATCTACATACTAGTTTTCCAAGCCTTGTGCTTATCCTCATCTTTTCCATATATGTGATTGCTTGCCTGTAGACAGGACCCTGATTTTCAGAATTCATTCTTTATCTGGTTTACTTAGATACTGTTACAGCATCTCAGTTTCAGGTCTAAACAGCCACATCACTACAGCCAAAAGTAACTTCTGAAAGCCTTGGGTTTGACTGTCAGAATATGCTTTGTAAGCAGTGATTATTTAAACTTGGCAAAGTGATGTTTTTAATGGCTGTGGTTTGTTTTTTTATTAAAAAAACAGTAGTATTAAATTAAGGGTTATTACCAAGACTAGCCAATCTTGATATTAGATTCACCCAGTATTTGAGTGTAAACCAGTTATTTTCATATGTTTCTGTTCAAGTGCATAAACTACAGCAATCAAAATAAATAAATGCTATGTTGTTTTTAACAAAGCTCAGTGTATTGATGGTAGATGCAGTAGGAGCTGACTGTATATGGCCCTAATTTCTAAACAGTGTGACAAAATTCTGTAAAAAAAAAAAAGAAAAATAGCAATTCCAGTATTTTCAAATCTTCTATTGGGGTGTGTTTAAACTGGCTCTTTATAATGCCAAAGCATATGTAGGCAAGATAACAAAATATTATCAAGAATTTATGAAAATTCACTTTCTTGTCTTATAGTTTAGGTAGGTGCTGTGGTCATTTGTGTCCATAGAATTGTAACAGAAGCTATATCTAATCTATCTAAATATATACAAAATTTGATAATTACAACAATTGATTTCAGAGAAATTATGCCTTTTGTTAGTTTTGTGGACTGGTGGCTTTTAAAATACATATTAATGTATACTGCTATATTAAAATACATATTAATCACCAGACAGTAAGTCTCTGCATATTGTCTAAAAAATAGTTTTCCAGTTTCATTTATCATTTTATGAAATATTCTTGCAGTATATTATTTACTAGCTATACTATTAGCTTCAAGTTTTTTTTAGTGAAACTCCCACTAAATGTCATATTTGATATATTTTTAGATAACTGAACATGAGTTTTGATTTTCCCGACTCTCAATTAAAAGTGAAAACAGAATAAAATTAGAGTATTAATATTAATTGTTTTTATTTTGCTAACATTAATGTATAATAGAAACAGACACTGAGAGAATTACTTAAATCTCTGTTATAGGTACTATTGTCATATTATTACCTAAGTTGCTACTGATTGTCTTACAAAAATAACAGCTTAAGAAAAGCAAACAAAACACAACTGGAATAATTTGATTTCCAGAGGCCATCCAAATTCTAAATGCAGCACTCTGGCCAACAAAGGCAAGTTTTTCTTTTCCTTCATTTTGAAAAGGTCTAAGTGTTTTAATTAAAAATTTATTCACTCAGTCTCCTGCTAAAATCACCAGACCCACACTTCCTTTTGGCCTGATTTTTAATTTTCAAGTCAGTTTCCAATGCAAGGAAGCAATCTATAGGAAGACATCAGTTCTGTTTTTCAGGAGAAAAATGACCTTCAGTGAAACTCCTTGCTGTGAATGCATGATTTCCTTTATTTCCTAACAAAATATAAAGTTATATATTTGTATTGCTTTGCTTCAGTGAAAAACAAATTTAGTAAATTTAGAGTATATAAGTATATATTATGTCTCAGAAAGAAACCAGAAGTGAAAATTAGTGAATTCTGCACTTCCATCTCCTCTGAGGGATATAAAAAGACAATAATAAAATAGCGGAGGATGGAGTACCCTCCACTGTATGCACTGGTTGTCAATATATATATTTTTCCCATCTTGAAGTGTCTGAATACCAGCAATATGTACTCATATAATAGAATCACAGAATGGCTGAGGTTGGACAGAACCTCTGTATGTCAGCTGGTCCAACCTGTTTGTTCAAACACTGCCACTTACAGCAGGTTTATCAGGTGTGTGTACAGATGGGCTTCTTAAAATATTTGTCAGGATGGAGACTCCACAGCCTCTCTGAGCAATCTGAGCCGGTCCTTGGTCATCCTCACAATGAAAAAGCGTTTCCTGATTTTCTGAGGGAAACTCCTGTGTTTCAGTTTGCACACATTGCCTCTGGCCCTGTCACTGGGAATGACTGGGAAGAGCCTGGCTCTGTTTTCTTTGCACCCTTCCTTCCGGTATTTGTACACACTGATGAGTTTGTGGCTGTTTGTTGGACTTCCTCCAGCATGTTCATGTGTCCCTTCTAATGAGGAGCCCAGAACTGGATGTTGTACCCAGATGTGTCCTCACCAGCCTTGAGTGGAGAGGAAGAACCACCTCCCTTGACCTGCTGGTAACACTACCCTTGATGCTGATAACCCTGCACACTGATAACCCTCTTTGCCCCAGTGGCACATCTCTGCCTCGTGTTCAGTTTGGTGTCCAGCAGGACACTCAGGTTGTTACCATCTGTGTGGCCCCCAGCCTGTCCTTTGTGCCTAGGGTTGTTCCTTCTCAGGTGTAGGACTTTGCACTTCACCTTATGGAACATCTAATCCCAGTGTCTGCATTTTTCTTTTTCTTCTAAAGAAGGAATCACATTCTTACTTCTTTGAGGTGCTTCATATTTTTTGCCACCTTTTGGAAAAACTAAGGTCACTGCTTTGCATGTACGGATCAGTCTGTATTTAACTGCACTTGAGAAGTCTGAGATAAGAAGTACCTGCAATGGAGTTTGCTATGCGTGAGTTTAGTTGTACTAATTGACCTCATTCTGGGTTAGAGAGTTTTAAACCCTATTTTCTGTTTCCCCCACTTGTGTATTTGAGTGTATTTCTTTTTTACTGTTTTAATATTTGAAACATATTAAAAACCTTCATATTAGAAACCGTCAATAAAAAGGAATTGTATGTGTAACAAAGTATTTTTTGCATTCATATTTAAAATATCCATAGAGTAGTTTCATATTTAAGATAAGAATGACAGTTGAGTATAGAGGTCTTGATTCAGCAAAGTATTTAGTGCCTAATTCAGTTTTGAGACCTTGACAGTTCAAATGAATTCAACATCTAAGCTGCTTCAGCAACATATACAGTATATTTTTATTATATATTACATGAAAGAACTCAGACCTAATACCCTCAGTTATTTGTATTAGATTCATATATCCCATTTATTTCTAGGTACAATCAACTACAGAGCTACTCTGCAGTGCATCTCAATTATTCCTATTCATCTAATCAGTAAATTTAATTTTTTTGGTGCCACTATCTGAAAAGAGTGCTACTTAGCCTTAGTTAGAAATTCAGTTACAGGTTAGGGATCCACAAAGTGAATTATTTAGAAACTGTTTTATTTGTTGCGACAGACTGAAATTTCCAATAATATTTGTTTGGCTTATATACATATATATATACACACACACATATACGTGTATTTGTGTGTGTGTGTGAGATTGGATCACATACAGTGTTCAACAACTGCATACTTATGTCTTATTGCATATTTTGTGCTTATGTGTTTCTATCCAGCTGACTTTGTGAATATGACACATCAGTTTGCCTAAAAAACACAGTGTGTGTTTTCCACACTAAAATGATGGAATTATAAATAGAATCTAAACCCTCATATTTATTTTGTAGCAACATACATTTTTTCCTCTAGATGGCAATATATTGCAAGAAATATTGTCAATCTGTTTGCAGTACTTATAAAGATGGAATATGGCAGTCTCCAGAAGGTATTTAAAGTGAATTGTTCACTCGTTTCACTTGAATTTTTTTTGAGGGTTGTTAAGTGTAACATAATATATACCTAAGAAAATCCTAAAAAATTGGAACAAATAAATGAGTTAAACACAAAATAGTCAGTTATACGACATTCGGTGTATAAATACTTGCCTATAACCAATGGGCTTTTACATCAAGATAACCTGTAAAAGGATTTCCCAAATATACTAGTCTGTTTCATGTAAATTACTGTAGGAAATGTGACTTTTACTTTTCCATATCAAGACTTTAAAATTCCATATTGGCATTTTCTGATTTGATTACAAATTAAAATACAGTATAGCAAAAATAATCTTCCAAAACAATAAGAAATACTAACATGGAAAATTATTTGTAATGTATTAGAGGTAGAGGTGCTGTTGTAGAAGTGATGATTAAAGAATATAGGAAGACCTAATCAGTCAGGATAGATAGTATGTTTCATATACCAGCTGATATAAGCAGAGCATCAAAATAGACATTTTCCAGGCATCTCAGTCAAAAACTTGTATTTTCCCTTGTTCATACATTTTAAACCTGGCTTAATCTTTTTCTGTTCTAGTATACCATAATAAAAAGATAGACTGTATTTTCTTGAAAACATTTTTATGTAGAAACTCAGGGGGTTCATGCTCCACATCTGGAGCTCATATATTTTTATATACCCTTTCAGAAAATACTGTGTGCACCTACTGAAAAATATATGAATTGAGACACTATTTCAACCATATAACACACTTGAGATATCCTTGTTTCTACACATAAGCTTGACTTTTTTTCTCTATAAAAATAAATACTGATACTTTATTGGAAGACTTTAACCTTCTTTTGTTTCAGCAGAATCTGACAGATCAGTAAATCAGCCCAGAAGGTTTATTCCTAGTATCTTCCCCTGAAACTTCCAGTTTGGATTCCTGAGGAATTACTCAAAAAAATATTTTCTCCCTAACTTTAGTTAAATGACGAGATGATCTGGTGATATGATTCTGAGTATACTGATGATACACTCTGCATCTGGGGAGCACAACCAGCTGGGAAGTGTGGCTGTATGAAAAAATGGGACGGGGCAGTGAAAGGGGGCAGAAATGGCAGTTTTATGGCAACATGTCTGCAAATGTTTGTAAGTTAGTCACACAGTTTGCCTCAGGATAACTCTGTCGGTTTAGGGATAGATTTCTTAGCACTGTATATTTACCCTCTTAAAAAAGAAGTGTTGAACTGGTATTTTTGGCCTTCTGGATATGATTAGGAGAAATGCAGGGGTACCTGATGCTAATAAATATGGAAAGGGAAGGCACAGATCAAGACATCTGGACTTTAGTGAACACTGATAGTGGAAAAGCTGTGGGCATTTCCTTTGAGATGGCAAAAGAATGAAGATGAGCTCTCTGTTTACTACAGATTTTGAGATGACTCAAGCAAGGAAGAGAGTAGAAAAAATACTACCTGAATTCACTGTACCAAACAGATAAAAGCTGCAGATATGGGAGAGTTAAGAGCGGAGTAAGGAGTTTCCTAGCTGGTTTCTTTGAGATAAAAACCTGAAGGTTGAAAGACTAGTGGAGGGGCTGAGCTGTAAAGCATAAATACCCTAGGGAGGTCTGTAGATCTTTCTGTGGACAAAATACTTGTGAAACAAAGAAATAAGTACAGGAAGAATGGAAAAAGACAGAACTCCAGGATGCCTCTTAGCTACTTGGAATGCAAAATTCCCAGTTTGAACAGTGGCAGTTTTAGAAATTGCCACCAAAATTCAGAATATCACACTACTGTGGTGTACTCAGGCTTCTGGAGCCTGCTTGTAGTGTCCAGCCACAAAATTCTTCAAGTGCAGGCAGCACTGGAACTGAGCTATGTGGTGAAATCCTGGATGTGTTATGGAAAGAGACGGAGTGTGGCATTGTTGCAGTGCTGCATCTTCTGCAGAAGGTATTGGTGTTTGGTCAGCAGTCCAAATATGCTTCGTGCAATACTTTATTAAACTCCTTAAATGTTTACTGTAGTGCATTAGGAATACCGTGTTTGCCTATAGGAGTCAGTCAACCAGCTCTTGTTCCTGTTGGTAGGAAATAAACATCACCGTACTCCTTAATAAAACCTTCCCTTGGCACTGAGGAAAGGATTATTATTATTTCATACCCCTAATATTTTTAAATATATTTCTGTAACTGTATGGAAGAAAAAGTATTTGCATAGTGGTAGAGACTGGCAGCCAGTTTCCTCTCATCATATTACTGAAACTCCCTGTGGAAAGAAATAAAGATGTTAAAACTTTCAGAATAATGGTCTTTTGCACATTTAAAAGGAAGAATAATCAGTCAAACATTCTTGACAGTGTATTTCTATTTTAAAGAAAAAAACCAAACCCATTGGGTCAGACAGCAATCTCTTCCTCTGTTTTGCTATTTGGACTTCCATCTACTGATGTTGATTAATAATGAACTCTGAATTTTCTAGGGTAATTATATATGATGGATCATTAGGATTGCCTAGAAGGAGTGATGGAAAATGTTCTAACCTCTGATATTTTTTTAAGACAGATTTTGCCAAGGGATTCTGTTTCCAGTAGTAAGAGCCAGATAATAACTTACAAATTATTGTGACATAAGACAGAGATAGTAAATAAAATGTATCAGAATAGTTCAGTTTCTTTTCAATGAGTTGCTATCAGTTGCTGCTTTTTTTGCTTGCTGAAGGGAAGAAAAATCTGGTTACGCTGAGTCCCCTGTTTTAATAGTCAGAATACTTGAATGTGTTTCTGTAAGTTTTTTATAATTATTTGGGCCTGGGTTTCTTCAACTCTAAAATGGTTTTAATTTTCACAGAGGTTTAAAGAGACACAATTAACTAATATTTAGGAAACACTTTGAAATCCACAGATGGAATTTTAAAAAAGTTAGTTCTCCATGAAATTTGTTCCAGCTATCAGTGTATGTTACTTGGATAATATTCTGCCAAATATGTAGGTATCAATCAATCTGTAAGAGTGAAAAAAAATTCGGAATCTCTAAAACTCAGTGCATCATGGAAACTAGTTAAATTAAGAGAAAATGGAATATTTTTCTCCTGGTATGGAACAGAAAATACCTGACATGATTATTTTGAAGCAAACTTCATCTTCCATATGTCAAGAATGAGTTTTTCTTTACAAACCAACAATAATGGGACAAGATCTGGTCACATAATTGTAAAAAAGGATTTTAAATCTGATTAACAAAGGAGTAAGCAAAGACGCATTTTGTCTCTAACAGTGGTAAACACAGACTGACACAGCTAACTCAGAGGAAAGTGACCTGTTAAGAGCGCAGTTGTTCAAATCTGTGTGAATATCCACTTAAGAGAAGTATAAATCTATCAGGATGTGAGTAATTGTAGATTACAGC
>NW_005054407.1:2485906-2528728 GCF_000277835.1 Geospiza fortis | reverse complement strand
TATAGTCCTAACATGATGCCTCTGTTGCTAAATGTATGTAATGAAAGATATCACCTATTAAATGAGAAGTGAGCGGTGCTAGTAGCAAGTCCAGCTATTCTTTCTGCTTTAAATAAGTAGAAAAGAAGAAAAACAAAATACAAAATGTTAAACAACAACAAAAAAAATAAGAAAACACTGGCTTTCTGGTTATTGAGATCTTAATTTTTATAGTGTCACCCTGTTCACGACAAGGTAAACCAGTAAAACACTAAAAGAATCAGACACAGTATAAGCAATGGATGAATGTGCCAAAGTTCTCTTTGTGTTTTATACATAATGGCATAACAGCAGACAGCTCAAAAGCATGCAGATGAACCCTCAGTTTGTCAGGAGTTCAGGGAACAAAAAAGCAGCCTGCAGCTAGCTTTCTCCACCTATGCCTGGCACAAATACAGTAACTAAATGCTGTATTTTATTGCTGAATAGAAAGAAACAAACAGTGAAATTTTAACATCAAGCAAGAGCTAAAGCTGGCAGAAGAAGAAAAACAATAGCACTCAAAGAAAATAACAGCAGCAAGGAGGGAGTAATATGGTCCAAAAATGAATAAAAGACAAGGGACCACATCCAAACCCAGAATAGGTTGTAAAACATGGTCAGAGATAAAATATTCCCAGTGGAAATGGGAGAGACACTATATCTCATATTGTGGTCAAGTAGAGAATTCTGCAAATCATCCTTTATACTGCCACCAAATACCATTTTGTGTCTGTGCTGTTATCCATTTTTTGACATTGCCTGTTTCTTTCTATGCTTCTTAGGGGTTGCTATTTTAATTATTTTAATCCCTTTTTTGTTGGTGGTGGGCTGTTATCAAGAAATATGTGTAGCATATGCCTAGTATTGGCCTCATCAGTCAGAACACAAATTTTGACAAAATTTTAACAAATTTTGAATATCTTAATATGCACTGAATGAGGCATATGAGTGAAGTCTTTACTCTTCATTTAAATGTCTAGTTTTAATTTTAAGGGCCTTTTAGAATCCCTTATAATTCCCTCCCAATAGTAAGACAAAAGAGTCCACAGCTCAAACATACCTGCATGTTAATACCCCAAGTGGACACAAATGTGAGGTTCTGACAGAAATGTGAATAAAGCAGGTGTAGAGATTGTGAATCTTGTTCTAGTGAAGTGCTTCATGTGTAGATACAGATCAACAAAATGGCTAATGCAAAATCCAGCTGCCCCCTGAGTGCTGAGATGGTTCTTCTGCTCCTCCTATGCCCATCCTGGTGGTCCCCCTCTGCATCCACTCTAGCACTTTTCAGACATGCCGAACAGGTTGTTTAATTAATGAACAGAAAATTACCATGATAAAGGAAAGCTTAGTTTTCAGATCTTTCAGAGGCTGAAATCAATCAGAAGGGCATTTCCAGGAAGAGCCAGAGACATAGCAGGAGAGGAATGTGACCTGCACAGCTGGGTATGCAGGCAGACAATGAGGAGAAGGACTTGGTGTCCACAGCCACCTCCTGTAGCAACAGCTGGCTCATACCTGTCACTGAGCTACACCTTCAGAAAGAGAGAAATCCCTAGGAGCAAAAAGGAAGTAACAAAACATGACATAACCTCTGTGATAAGGTATCTGTCATTCAGTAAAAGCTGAAGAAAGTGAGCATTTATGTGAAATTATAATAGTTACAACTCTAAGTCTGGGGAGCATTACTGTGTACACCCCTTACAGAAAAATATAAAATTACACCAAATAAGTGACTCATCAGTTTCTTTTCTGAAAGGAAACTGTGTATGTTTTGTGATTTGTTTATGGCTATTTAGCTCACAGAAGGCATAGCAAAATTGTCACTGATGGGAGTGCTTTTAACAAAATAGAAGCAAGTTGTGCTGAACCAAAGTGAATTAGTGATTCCGGAAAAACTCCTGGAGAAATATAAAATGGGAAAAAACCCCTATGTATTGAAATGAAGGCCAAATAAAATTAAAGACAATCTGATACTGCCTTCCTCTCAAAAAAAAAAAAAAAAAAAAAAAAAAACCAACCAAAAAACCAAAAAACCAACCAACCAACCAGCCAACCAAAAAAAAACCACCAAAAACAAACAAACAAACAAACAAAACCCACCAAAAAACAACAACAAAAAAACCACCCAAAAAACCCAAACTAAACAAAATCCAGAGCCAGCACATGTGTTTCATACTGTGTCCAAGAAATTTCTGTGGGTGTTCAGAAAAGCCAGTGTGCTTGTTTGCCTTTTCCAGGTGGAGCAGATTCTGTAAACTCAAAGTTGTGTGCCAGGGAACACCATCCCAAAATGCCACCAAACAGCTCAGAGTAGGCTTTGGTGGGAAACTTTCACTGTAGTTTTATGAGAGAAAGGAGTGAAATAAAATACATAGAGGTAATCCCTAAAGCAGGAACAGATGAATTGCCATGAATTGCCAAACTCAAGACAGTGACCAAGAGATTTTCCTAGACCTCTAATGAAGTATGTTTTTTGCAACCAAAAAAACCCCACTGAAATTTGCTAGATGGAGAGCAAGACTGGAAAGATGTCAACATTTTCTACTTGTATCTCATCTGTCCTATTGGATGGATTCTGCATTTTCATGAAAGACATTGTTCTACTTGGTTTTACAGTAAGAGCAGAGATGTATTTTTTTAGGAATAAATTCCTTGAAAATTCTGGCCCACAAGAAGGATTTTCTCTAGTTGTCTAGGGAAGCACAGCTAAAATGATTCCAGAATAAAGCAGGCAGACAGAATAGGTGGCCAGTTACCTAACTCTTATTTAGAAAAGGTGTCCTCCAAAGATAACTGGTCAAATTGCTGACAAAGACGAACTGTAGGAAAGTCTGATAGACTTGAAAAATCGCAGTCATCGATCTCCAGGAAGAAAGATCTTGCTTTTATATTTGCACCACACAAAGAATTTGCATAGGATTAGGGTATTCTTGCAACTGTTACCTACTTTCTGTAAACTGAGACTTTGTTGGAACAGGTTCAATTTTGCAGTGAATCTATTTAAAATATTTAGGTAGAATTGTAATTGCACTTGAAATTGCTTGAAAATAGCTTAGATCCCTCTGAGTTCTGAAATTTGTGAAGCTGCAAACCTTAGAAGTGCAGCCCTGTGCACTTCTAAAATAATTTTGGCTTTTGAGTGAATAGAGAAATCATCCTAAATGCAATTTGTGGAACAGGGAATATAGCAGTAATGGGAACATAATATTTGAGAATTGATAAGTCATGACATCATCATTTAAAAAATGAAGACAGGTTGATGTGTAAGAGATATAATGTAGATGTTGTTGTGACTAAAATATTAGGAGCATGTGTCTATGTTTTGGGTTCCAGCCCCCCAGGAGTTATACTTGTGCACTCCTTTTGTGATGCAACAAAACAAAATAGAGTGTTTGTGTTGTCTTTGGTGAGTATACGACACATATTCTTTTCTCTAAATATCTTGTTTGGTCACAATATTTCTTGGTTGCCTACAGAAGGAGCTTTTTATGATTCAGCTTGTAGAAAACATTAAATGTCACCATGATATTTATCTGTGTATATTTTTTAATCATGTAATCTTATTACTTTCCTAGATCTAGACTTTTCTTCCTCACATAAAAACTGCCTTCTTTTTGTGAGCAATCTCTTTGACTACAGTGGAACCAGTTATGATCAACATTACTATTCAGAGTGAGTAAGGGCGTTGCAATCTTTTCCTTAATATATATATATATTTTCCACAATTTATTTATTTTTAAATTTTTTTTCCCTACCTTGGAAAAAAATATCAGAAGAACAATTTTTCAATCGCTTACAATAAATTCTTTATGATATAGCTAAGGAGAGGGAAAATTTTAAAGTATTGTTGGTTCTTTATAGGTATAGTACGCACAGAATTTTATTGTGGATTATGTTTTTTTAAAAGCAGTTCTTTATTGTAACATATTTAGTTGATACAGTAGTTATTAAACCCCCAAATTAGTGAAAATGTTAATGTTTTCTAAGCAACTACCCAGGGAAAATGCAGTATCCATTACTGTTTAAGCTTCTGCATTGGCAGAAGGATGGCAGATAAACTGGAATGTGTCAGTACTCTAATTCAGTTACATTGAAATGTAAAGACTCCAAAAGAATCTTTGTTAGGTTTTCAAAAGCTAGCTCTTGGATTCCTACCCAGCTGCAATGGCACAGTGCAGTACTGTCTGTTACTGGTGCCAGTTTCACACCATTGCACTAAAAGGTTACTGAATATCCCTCACATTATTTGGGCTGCAGAATGAGCTCCTCACTCAAATGAACATGTCTTCTCTTCTTGCTGCGAAGACAGTACACTGAGAGCATTTGCTAATTCATTCTCTTCTGTTGTGTCCAATTTTAGCTTTCATCCCTTTCTCTTTCTTAAGTCTTTTTTATTTTCCCTCCTTTTATTACCTGAAACATATTAATGTTCAATGAGATAAAATTAATATTTATAGAAGTTATCTTCCAATTGCACACTCCACACACCAAATTTTAACTTGATAGATTTCTGCTTTGATCATTGAAAAGGAGGATAATCTGTATATTATGATTTTATAAAAGAAGTCTCTTGGCTCTATGCAAAAGAATCAGACTGGGAGAGGTTTAATTTGAGTTCTAGGGAGTTAGTTATAGTAGCTAGGATGGTAGCTCAAATATGTGCACGGATTTAGCTGAGTTGGGTCAAAGCCAAATTTTTCTTCCCCAAAAGCCTACCTTTTGTGCTAAGCAGAATTGAACTTGTACCTGAGCGGGTGCAGTTTACAGTCAAGTATGTAAACCATAACACACCTAATTTTCAGTTCAAGTTCTGAGTTACATATGCTGGGGTTACTCAATTCACCAATATTGCTTCCCCTCAGAGGTGAGTACAGCTAAAAACAGGTCATCTACTTTCTATAACTCCTTGTTCCAAATGGCACTGTGCCAGCAAAGAGCTATTTTGTGTTGCAATTGGATCTCATTGATTTCAGGAAACCTCATTTGTCATAAAACTGGGAAATTCAGTTGGAAATCAAACTCCATATATTCTATCACTGAAAAATTCAAATACTTGTCCTGCTGTACAAAGCAGTGAAAGGTGTGGAAAAGCAAACTCTAGAGTTCATAGGGTGATATAATGAAGTTCTTCAGATGCTTGAAGAGCAATTGCATAACTTTTAATGCAAAGCAGTCTCAGTATTTCAGTCTACTTCAGATAGAAGGAAAATACAACTCTGTAACAGGATTTTAAAGTCAAATCAGGTGCAGTAGTGTAACCTTATCTGGAATATGAACAAAAGAGTGGTTGCCAAGAATTAATGAATGATCTGCTTCTGCCCACAGATGGCTGACAATAATGATAAGGTAGTTTTCACCTGTTTGGTACCTTGTTTCAGTATTACCATTGTAAATTGGAGTGTGTTAATGATTTAAAAAACAAAACTGAACCAACTGTTACAGAAAAAAAAGATTATCTTGAAGATAAATCTTAATCCTGTTCTCTGGAACATTTTTATGGGAAGCCTGGAGGATGCATAACCTACAGTGTGAATGAGACCTAGATAGTAAGTTTTTGGGAATATGTAGGTTTCAGCTGTCAGGCAAGAAGGGATGTATATGCTTCTTTCTGTTAGGATATATTATGATGTGATTTTAAAAACAAAAATACCTAAACAAACAGTGTTGTTGATAAAACTGTAAATACTCAAAATTACGAAGTTATGAGTCATGCTCTTATTCTGGCTTCTGGGGAATGGGGCTGTGTCATGTATTTTCTCCTGTATTTATTGAATACTGTGAACACTGGGATACTGATCTTTTGCTGTTACTCACATAAGCAATTGTATTTATTTAAATAAGAACAATAAATATTTATTACCTTTGTATTTTGGGTTTCATGATGCAAATTCCCAGTTCATATTTCTATTCACAGCCTTAACATAAGAACACTGAAAGTCAATGAGTTTTATATTTTTCCATATATTAACTTATATATCTAGAATAAAATGTGAGTTCGTGTTTTGAACACATTTTCTCTGAACTATGTAATTTTAGTTCTTAATTTTGCTTATAGATGATCTGCTAAGAGTTTAAGTGGAACAGTTGCTCATTAGTGTGTGACAAGGGTGAACAGGTTGGTTGAAAAAAGTAATCAAAGAAGGCAACTAAATCAATATGTTTTCAATGCTTGTCTGTAGTTTTGACAAATTACTATCCAAAAAAGACATAAATTAAGTTGGATTAAATTCTGATTTTCTCTGAAAAGTTGCCTCTATCTCAAAAAGCATTGATTGAATGTGTTAAAACAAAATTCTTGTCAGTTTCAGTGTTCTTTAGGGGAGTTCCTATAGTAAGTATGTAGAAAAATGGTATGATTTATTTTTTTTCATAACACTTGCTCTATTCCCAAAGTGACACAAGTGGGAAATCCCATCTGTGAATATCATCTGCTGCATGTTAAATTACTTTACTCAAGTTGGGTTTGGTTATATCAATCATCCTCAAGCTTAATGCAATTCCTGAGGAGGTGGTTAACCTTAATATCAGTTACTGGCAAGAGTTTAAATTACTATTTTTAACAGGGTACGGGGGCATCCTATTTTACAGGAACATATTAGGTTTCCTCTAATTAAACTAAATACTGAAATATAGGTTCAAACCCACATATTTGTGAAGAAGCAAGTTCACTTCAGGCACAGTAGAGTAGTAAGACAATATTCTTTGCGTTTAGAACAAGACGACAGAGATACTTGAAAATATTACTGTAATAGTAATATTTTGAGTATTTTAAAATGCATTTAATAGCTTTAATTTTCTGAACTAAAGTATGAGAACAGACATCTCACTACCCACAGAAAGGATATAATTGCTTTTAAACAAGGAGCAGGTTAATGGTGAACGTTTCAAGATTTGAACCAACAATGACCAGAGGCAGCTGCTAATCAGTTGATAGAACCTCCTAAAATCCTCCGAAGTTGAATCAGCTCCCTCTGGATAAACCAAAACTAGACTTCATGACAGACCCTAATTTTTAAAATTGGGTCAAGCTGACCAGCTGAAATGTATTAATTTATTAGCTGATATCAAATCAGAAATTTGAACCTTCTCATACCACTGAGGCTCCAAAGAGCTGGGAGTGACACAGCACTGTGTCCGTACTATGTTTCAGGTAGCCTTATATTTTTATTATTTTTTCAGATTGTAATCTGATTTTAACCATTAAGGCACAAGAGAAATTAGCATAAATCAATCCTTTTACTTCCTGATGATCTTTTTCTGACTTGTTGAAAGGATCATGTGATAGAATAATTTGTTTACTTTTCCAATATGTGTACTAAAAAAAGAATCCATTCAACCGGGGAAGTCTGACTTTATAATGCCAGAATATGAGTAGGCAGTAATGGTGCCAAATAATAAAAGGCAAAGCAGTCAAGCACAAAGTGAATGACCAAAGTTATTTAAAATACAACAAACACAAAAAAGAAAAATTGTTCTGGGTATTGTTCTGACAAAAGGATGACTGGAAGATACAGAAGATCATATTGAATATATATATAAATTTTTGGCTATTATTTTCAGATTGAGAGAAATAAAATAGGAAATAACAGTTCATTCCAGTTGACTAGTCTTCATTTCCAAAACATTCTCAACATATATTAAATATAATACACTAGAAAAAACATTGTAGTGAAATTTATGGAAAAGAACTGCATACAATTTGATTAAAAAAAAAAAGAAAAAGTAAACATTTACATCAAGCTACATACTGTTTTGGAAGGAAGTTAGTGTTGAGGCTCACCCAGATGTATGTCAGAGATGTAATCTGACACATGCTAAGAGGGATCTCTCTGCAGAGGCCTTTGAAAGAAAATGTGTTTCCTCTCATTCTCTCAAGATTATGCAATATTTAGAAACAGTCAGTGGTTCCAACTTTAGTACTTCCAGTTGGTCCCTGATGTAGGTTATTCATGAATCATTTAAAATTTCCAATGCTACATTAGTAAAACTCTGAAGCAAATTTTCAGGATAAAAAAATAGCTGATTTAGGCTTAGAATGAATGTAGGCAGAACTGTACATAAGAGAGAGAAAATACTCAGTATTAGTCTTTTACGTCATGACAGCTAAATTTATTTGGCTGTGGAATGGTCTCTCAGGGAAAGCAGTGAAAATTCAAATATTTGATATTTTTAAAATAGGTTTGGCAATTGTGTAGTGGGTGTACAAGGGCAAACAATTACTTTGGCAAATAAAAAGCCTATAGCTGTCACTCAAACTATCTCATAATCTTAATGGGTTCAGTTTCTGTTTAACACTGGCCCCAGCATGTAGCTTTTGCTCAACCAAGCAACTGCTCAGTAATGCAATTTTGAGACCTTACCAATAAATTTTGCTGTTTGAAGTAGCATGGATAAAATGGACCAAATCAAATGGAGTGGCACTTTTTGCACATGCGAAAAAAAAAAGCATGAAGAATCTGAAAACCCTGTTTCCCTCTCTCTGGGTCACAGAAGACTTTTTCTTTGTTGTCCTAGATCAACAGATTTCCTTCTCCTGAGTATGTGATTTGGGAAATCATTTATAAAATATATAGATGATTTCTAGAGGTCCCTTCCAACCCCAACAATTCAGTGATTCTCAAACATGCTTTTCAAAAAAATGACGTTTGGCATCCTCACAGTCAGGACCTAGGAACTTTTTTGGCTTTATGACATAGTGGGAAAGCAGTGGGATTCATCACTGACACAGTCTTCTCTGTGACTTTCCTGAACAGACTATGTGTCAAATTAATTTGGCAATAGAGGTAAGTGGAATAGTTGGTTAAAGCAGTTCGTTTAGGGGTGATTGAGGCTGTCACTGTTTCTCTTCAGTGAGACTTCCTGACAAAGAGAACAGAGCCATCAGTTTCTTTTGCCTGACACCAAGTCCAAGTTTTTGCCACACGCTACCATAGAAAAGTATTAACAGTTTTCCTGTAAGGAGCTGAATTTTCAGGTCTTGTCAGTTAGCCAAGGCTTCTGTAATTATTTGATGCACTTTTAAAAATTGTAGATTCCCAGCTAACACCCCATATATAAGGCCCCCCATATCTCAGTTGCATCTTCAACCATTTTACACCTGTTTTTCCTTAGTCATCTCCAGATCTCCTCTCTTACACTTCAGATGGGATTGAAGCTTCCTCACAGAAGCTTTAGCAACAGGCAACCAGCGTGGAGCTTTCTAACACACTGGTGACACAAGATGCAACTTTTCATAGAAGATCTAAGCAGTACTGGTTAGCCTCTGCAAACTGTCACAGTTCCTAATCCTGAGACAAAGGATCTGTCTCTGACAGAGGTTTTGTCTCTGCTAGGAAGAACATACTGTCTGTCTTACTGCCTTCAACTGAAACTGACACCATTAACAAAAATTAACAATTTTAATGTCTTACCTGTACATTGGCATATTACAGGCAGCCTCAGGAGCCATAATAGACAAATC
Organism: Geospiza fortis; assembly: GCF_000277835.1. Classification (NCBI taxonomy): domain Eukaryota; kingdom Metazoa; phylum Chordata; class Aves; order Passeriformes; family Thraupidae; genus Geospiza; species Geospiza fortis. The sequence goes on along the minus strand of NW_005054407.1, from coordinate 2,519,244 downwards.
TAGCAGCCAGTTGTACTGAGAAAAGATGTGACATGTCTGTAGAGTCAAGATCTTAGAATAGCCCATATAGTTGGAAAAAGAACATACAATCCCTTAAGTCTGTTGTAGAAGTAACAGGCTTCAAAGTGAAATATGAGTTGACAATGCCTGCTCAGTTTAATTTGTTTTGATTTCTCTTTATATTTGTGCCAAATTACTGGATAGCAGTAACAGAAAAAGAAAAAAGAAATGAAAAAGTTTGCCTTTTTATAAGCTCATTGAAGTAATCTTTTCTTTGCTTCCTTCCTGTACTTGTTCCTGCTATCAGCTGAATTATTTACTCCTGCCTGGTACTGGCTTTAACATTCTGTATCTTTAACCTGGATAAGCCCTCCCTGAAGCACTTGTTGGTTTTAGTTCTTTTTTTTTTGGTTTTTTTTTTTTTTTCCTGTAAAGTTAGGGGTTTTTTTTGCCAATTTAATGAGGTGAATCAGTTTGTCTTGTGATCAAATTATCACCAGCACTTGTTTTAAGTAAGCTGTAGGAGTGTGGGCTAGTGCAGATGGGAATGAAGAGCAAAAGTTTCCTTTGAGAAAGAAAAAGCTTTCAGACCCTGCTATACTTCAGAAGCCAACCCTGAGGCCCTATGGGCAACTTGATGTTTGCTCTCAGAGACAATGGAAATGTTTCTGAAGCTTATGGACATACCTTTTGCCATATATCCAGGATAGAGAGGCAAATACATTGGTTTGTGGAATATGTAACTGAAAAATAGGAGCCAGCATCCAAAACACAGAGCACCTTTGGAAGTAAAATTTTGTTAGAAGGAATTTCCTTAAGAGAGAAATTCAGACGAAGCACTGTGACAATATTTGCTGGAGCTAAATGCATGACAAACTAAAAAAATGACCTACCTGTGGAAGGCATAGAGAAAGACCCAGAGACAGAACAGAGCATGGTACCAACAACACCAAGGTTGTGGGTTCAATCCCCATACACATTTACATAAGGGTTGAACTCAGTGATCCTTGTGGATTCATTCCAACTCAGAATATCCTGTGAATCTGTGAATATAACCCTTATCTTGCAACACACTGCTTTAGCCACAAGAGACTAGAGTGCTAGGAAAAATGAGATTTGGAGTTCTAAGCAACAGTGGTTGTTTTAATCTGTTGACATTTAGAAGCAAGAAAGACACAAAAATATTTTATTTACCTAATAGGAAAAAAAAACCCAAACCCAAAACCTCATAAAACTTTAGATTAATCTGATTGCTTGGATAAAATAAAGGGTGAATTTTCTTTATGGATAAAACTATAGACAAAAATATTGGTAACCTATGCTTGTCTTCCTTAAACAACGTGAAATTATGTTTAAGAATTTGTTCATTTGATCCCTCTCTTCATATGATTAGCGCATTTCACATGGAGAAAAGCAGATAAAGGGACATATAAACCTGGTTTTTTTTGGCATTGTTGTTTTTTTTTTTCCTCTAACTCTTCCAATTGATGGGTTGTAAAGCAGTTTGATGTGCTCCTTCAGGTACATGTCTCGTGATCAGCTGCAAAGATAAATGGTATTGGAGGAGTGTAGCTGTATAAATTTAGTAAGAAAGCTGAATCCCACTAAAATATTCTAGTCAATGCTTTGACCTTGAATTCATTTTTGCTTTAAATGGTAAAAGGAAAAAATGGTTTTGAAACAGAGATATGTATTTATTTCCAAAATCATAACATCTTTTTAGGATTTCAGGGCTTGTCTTTCTACTGATTCACTGTTTCTCATGGTTGTTTATCTGAGAGAAGAAGCTATATTTGTGGAAAAAAGCAACCGGAGTCAAACCAAAGGTTTTAAGTGTCCTTTTCATGCCTTTACCTTCCTTTCTTCTGGAAAATTGATTAAAAATTTCCTTTTGAATCCCACTTTTACCTTCCACTTCTTAATCTTATGGTGTCTTTCATTTGTCTTTGAGCATTAAACTTTTTCTTTTAATCTTCAGTGAGGAAAAAGGAAGAGAGTAAATAAGTGTTTTTATTCTGTCCTCCAATTTAATTTTTTTAAATAAAAGGGAGCATGGAAGGGAAAAAATACCCTTTGAAGCATTATTGTTTTTAAATTATAAAAAAAAATCAAAATATTTAAAAATTCTGACCTTTTTCAAATTAATTTTGCATAAGCATTTACACATTTTATTTTTTAATCTAAAATCAATAAATTGCGATTTTCCTCTTAGCTTTTTTCTATGTTTAGTGGAAGTCTGGTAGTTCAGGATGTCTTATTATTGCATACACACAGTAAAGTGGAATCTGAATGATATTCAAACCTTAGATATGCCAGAAGCAAACTATTAGTAAGTGAAGTGACAGTAGGAAATAGACTCTTTAATTATTTTGCAGTGGATAAATTTGGTCAAAATTAAAATGTGGAAGCTACCTGTTGAAAATCTATAAAGTTATCTATGCACAAAGTTCTTTAAAAGTTGAAAAAAATATAGCTAGAGAATTATATGGTTTTACTTAAATTCTGAGAAATTAGTATGTCAAGCCACTAGATACTCATACCAGAATGTATACCATTAATTTGGATTTACTATGCTAATTAAAGTGAATTAAAGACTCACATGGAACTGGTTTTTTTTTTTAAATAAAATGAGCATTCACAAAATATTGATATACAGTTGATCCTGGGAAATTCACAAGCTGAATTTCCTGTTCAACAAAAATGCCATGTGAGGTGAGAAATTATTCTTAATGTACTAAAAGACTCCGAAATATTTGCCTCCATTTTTCTTTCAGTATTATTGCCATTTATGTTTAGTCAGATATTAGTAAGTGCTGGAGGGTGATACTCAAATTCTGGTGCATTCTGTTACCACTCAAACTTGCGCTGCTCTGCCCCCTGCCCCATCCTGTTCCGTCAACAACAAGCTTGTTTTTTTCCCCACAGAGCAGCTTCCTGCTTTTCATGAAAGCATTTCTTTCAGCTACCACCTTAATATTCCCTTTTCTGAAATTTGTATGGAGTGTGGAGCTCCTTTGAACAGCAGAGAGAAGACATACAGAGAGCAGGACTGGGAGAAGAACAAAGCTGCCATCTGACACTTTAGCTAAACTGAAGCAAATTGAAAAGGCTCTTCAGCACAAGTTCTTCTTTCTAGGGAGCAAAACCCCTTCAGTTAAAAATGCACTCTTTTTCTGTCACTGTATCTTTCTTTTACTGATTGAACAGGGATATTTTAGAAAATCAGGGTGCTGTGTATGACACCAAATTTAGTTGGAACTGGGAGAAAAAGATGCAATCCAAAGCCCATTGACAGAATTTAGAGTTTTGGCGTGTATGCAAGCAAATCCATATTTTCATGTTGGATGCTACAATAATGAACAGGAAAAGCAGTCCTGTAAAAGAGGGGAATACGCTGTTAGGGTTAATGCAGTGAGAGAGAGAGCTAAGAAACTGCAAATTCTAGCATTAGCCTACATGAGCAGTCCTAATTGTCATTATCATCCTTTGAGCAAGTAGGAACTCAGAACATGTTTATGTCTGTTGGAGAACACAATGTGTTTGGGACTTAGATCTGTCACTAGCTGTGGTCATTGTGCAAGTCTTTTGTCTCTGTGAGTCACAAAAAACTGAAATCACTGAAGGCAAGGCTCAGCCTTATTCCATACGGTTCTGGAAGATTTGTAGTTTTTCTGTTATTATTCTTTCCAAATCTGTACTTCAGATCTGAAGAAAATTAAACTAAGGGTAAATTTTGGCCAAATTTATAGTTTCAGCGTAATAAAGTCATGAGATGCAAAGAAGTAATAATGATTTCCAGGAAAATGCCCAAGAAGCATGATGTTTATGCTGTATGCAGAATCAATCTAGAGTCAATATAAGCATCTGGATAAACTTTTGCATACAACAAATAACTAGCAGTAGCTGTGACAGTTATGAAGACGAATGGGAGAATTTTAAAATTGGAAGTCCATTACTTAGCTTGTGAAATTTACCTATTTAGATGATGAAATGTTTAATGGAATATAGAATCTTTTCAGTAATACCTAAATACATTTCCTTTCTGAACATTTTTCTTATTTTATGATATAATTTACAATGATATTTGGAGGAAAAAGAACAGTATCTGGCAAGCTAGAAGGTGCTCCTGTGACAAAAGGACTTTCCTTCCTTTGATCTCTGGGAAAATCAGAGAAGTTTGGCATTGATAGATGTCTAAACAGATGTGAGCAGAGTGACCTGAACTGATTGTAGCCAGGAGGCTGAATATCCCCCTTAATCTTCCATTTTTCAGGCCACATACAGGCTACTGCATACAGTTCCTCTCCCAAAGCAAGAAAGACATCATCAGGCTGGGGCAAACCTAAAGGATGGTCACCAGGCTGGTTGGAAGTGGATTACTTGCCCTGTGAGGAGGGACTGTATCTCAGAATAAAACTGAAGTACAAATGTCTGTAATAATGAACAACCATTTAAGTAGCACAGCATAAGTTTTTAGGTAATCCAAAGTGATGAAACTACTCGATCCATTAAGAATGGTTACAGAAAATATTTAGTCAATATTTAGCTAATGATAAAATCTACTGAAGAGGTTGCAGGGTTGTTGTTCACTTGAGTCAATCAGATTCAGGTTGTCCCTCACACCAGAGGTAATCCACCCAGACTGGAAACACACATGGGATCATACAGACCAAATGCTGTATAGACTGCACAGGCATATGTATCTGAAAAGCCCTTTCATTTGGGTGAACAGCAGCTGTTTTGCATTGCATTAATAGTAAAATCGAGCTATTTAGAGTCTAGGAACCTACTGAGTGTTTACTATTGCTCAAAGAAAGAAATTACTTTATAATAACAACATGTCTTACAATATAAGATCTAGGAATGTCTTTTTCTGGTATTAAAAAACCCATTCTGATTCTAAAAGAAATGGAATGGCAGTCTTGGAAGAACTCATACACAAAATTTCTATATAAAATACCAGTATTGTTCTTATCAATTTACATTTTTTTAGTTTTCATTCAGAAATTAAGAGTTAGGTTGTACATTTCACACATAGGTCAGGAACTCATTTTAGCAGTTAAAATGAATTGCATAAGTTAAGCATTTTAGCCTGAAAGGTTAAATTGGCAAAAAAACCAGAAAGGCTTTTCTTTTCTGTTCCTTCAATAATTTCTAGTTAAATCCTGAACAGCTATAGATTATTGCAAGACTGTGTCACTTTGCATGTAATTAAGAAGATATTTATGAATTGTGATAAAAACATTCCATGTAGGGCTAACACACATCCTGAAAGTGTCATAGGTAGTTCCTCTTAATAATTTATTATGGCTACTAACAGTGTGGCACATTGACCTGTGGTTTGCATTGAGCACCAACTGCCATCTGCACTGATGTATTATCTGCCAACATCATTGCCTCCAGATATCAAAACACATTTAGCAGAGAGTGGCAAGGCATTTCCTGTTTGTGATATTCCAGGTTAAGGAAACTTGTGAAATGATTGGGAGAAATAGCAGGCAGTTAGGTGGAACTGAACTCTTTTAGGGCTGTGAATTTCAATGAGAATAAAGAAAACAGAAGAGCTGAAAAATACTTTCACAAATTGTAGATTTCTTGGTCTTGGAAAACTAAATATCAGAGTAAAATGAGAGTTTCACAGTTATGGTATTTCAGATTTAACAGAAAAAATAAGCCTTTTCTTATTACAGTTTAATAAGACTTCAGGAAGGCTTTTAGATTTTATTTCATTATTTTATTTAGGCACTCTCTAATTGTTTACTTGTTCTTCATTAATTAATGATTAGTTAACATGAAAGCAATGAAACCAGTGCACTGTGAAGCAAAAGATACCCCTGACTAAGCTGGAGACACCAAATAAACCTTTATTTATCCTGAGGCCAAAACCAGAAGTGCTGGGATCATGGACCAGAGACAATCAATTTTATTTCCTTATTTTTTCCATGAATGACATAATACATATAGCAATTTGTGGGATTAAGTTTTACCATTTTAAGTTATGCTCAGATTTTAGCTGGCATAATGGATATGTCCTAATTAATGATATAGGAATCAGGAGTAGGTGCTGAGGTTTGTCTCGGCACTGACATAATTTGATAGATTTTTATTTGCATATGTGCAAGAGTGCTTGGCATGGGCTAAGCTAGAATGTGTCCTGTGAGAGCTCCCAGATGGAGATAGAGTTGAATGCTTTATAAAATCATGTCCAAGGAATTGTGATGTTACAGATGGCATTAGTTCAAGGTATGGTACTGGGTGTGCAGTACGCAGAGGCTTCTCTTCATGACTGGTAAATCCATATTGGAAAAGGTGAACTTCCAGTGCTTGGCAAGGCAACCTGTGCACTACACAAAACAAACAAACAAGCAAACAAAATTTCCTGGGAGCATCAGGGTCCAACTCTACAACCTACTTGCAGTGGAAGCGTGGATCTAGTTTGAACATTTGGGTTTGCCATGTATTGGTGGAGCTACTGCACATCATCTGCAATTTATCGGAATATTTTTCTAAATATTTTTGGTTTTAAGTGGGAGAAATACATGAATTTTAAGAGGCAGACTTGAAGTAATAAAAAAGAAAAACCCAAATATTTTGTGAGCTGACACTAAAGAAAAGTACTTGCATACTTTGCTGTGGTAAACCACCTTTAAGTCCAGTTTTTGCTTTCCTTTTAAGTTAAATGGGGAGGTGGTGGAGAGAAAGTGCAATAGAAAATGATATTTTAGGCTATTTGCATTGTAAACCTAAAGTAAAAATAAATGGAGAATACAAATTAAGGTTTCCATAGCAATAATAATTTGCCAGTATTATGTATCTGAAGCATTTGCAACTGTTGACTGGACTACTGTGTACTTTGCTTAACAATTTGTGCATTTATGAGTTAATGACTCTATGGAAACCTTTAGCTGTTATGTTTATGGACTACAATGGAATAAATCAGCTCATTTCCATTTTGGTATTGTTTTTCATCAGTTTCAATAGCTGAAAACTTTCTATTCATTAAAGAATTAGAGCTTCAGTTTTTTTTTTTACTATAGTTTACTCTTAGTTTCTGGCATGTTTGTTTGCCAGCAAGATCTGGGCGTACTCCCCTTCCTGTCCTTGGAGACCTTTATTTCTTTCCTCCCTGCCCCCATGCCTAATTGTTGTAACTAGAACTAGTTAAAAAAAAAATGATTCTCTGTTGTCCTTAGTAAATTAAAGCTAAGTATACTTAATTGGTCTTGTGGAGCATGTTCCCTGCATTGGCACCACAATGATAATTTGATTGCTTTTGAACTATATATATACTTACATGTTTCTATATTTAGGTATATTTACATATTCATAAGCCTTTTGACCCTTTTAATCTTGAAGATGTTAACAAGACTCAGCCTTACTTAGCTGGGTATCTAACTAGCTTATCTAGTCCCTCCAACTAAATCAAGTAAATACAAACAAAGACTGTTGCTTTAATTTCATAACTGAACCCTCAAAACCAAATAAATTTATAACCTGGAAACATTGAAGGATGTGGTGAGGGGCATGTCAGTCACAGCCAGAAGATCATTGTTACCACCGGATCTGATTACTGCTGGCCGTTGTCTCCAGGAGAACAGGGGGTTTCACTTCAAATAAATTACAGACAGCTAACATCTCATTGGATCAGAAGCAAAACTCTTACTAACTCTGAATAGATATTTAGGCATTGAATAAAAATTTAATACAGTAGTTGAGATGAAAATGAGAATCTGGGCTTTTTAACTTGCTGCTGAGCATAGCATGGCAGCAACTATTCTTTGATTTTTTAATGCTGAAGGAAGTGAGGCATGGACAATTACCTGGACTCACAGAAGGGACTTCCCAGAGACATTTTCAAAGAAGCTGCATGGATATTAAAGAATCATTATTCTCTTTTCCTGTTTTATGAAGAGTTTAGTTTACTACTGTAGTGTTCCAAACCACTGCTGGTGTACATATGCAGACCTTGATTTCTCTGGAGTAAATGAATACATTACATCAGCTAAGGGCTAGTCATCTACATATATATGTCCTATATACAAACGAAAGTAAATTACATTTCAAAGGTGTGAAAGGTGGGAGAATAGCATAAATCTAATTAATTAAAAAAAAAAAAGTAGTGAAAGGCATTCAAGAGGGGTGTTTGTTTGTTTGTTTGCTTGTTTGTTTTTCATAAATAAGCTAGTTAACACAATGATATGAGGACTGCAAGTGGTATCCAATACTGCATTCCTTTTGCATCTGGTGTTGTATGTTCAGAATTAGACAATAGTGAATAAAAAAGAATTTTCTACAGATATATTAGACAAAAAGAAATCATTACTTCCTCCTATTAAAGAAAACAGAAAAGTTGTGTGTTGACATTCTTTGAACAAGCACTTTTATTTTTTGGTCAGTTGAAATATGTTTCTGTAAATCTCAGAATTTATTAAAAAAATATTCAATTTCAAAATACATTAAAAAATGAAGTATTTCACTATTAGTTTGCCAAAGAAAAAAAAAACCACCCAAACCTAACAAGTAAAATTTAGAGATTCTTTTAAATTTCTTCTGTTGACAAGTCCTCAATGGGACATAGAGCAATGCATTCACTACAAATGAGTGGACTCAAGTCTACTCAACAAATGAGTAGTCTCAAGAGTGGACTCTTCACAATTAACTAGCTAGCAGCTTTTAAGAACTGTGTGGTTTATTAAGTGTTCATAAAATGAAGCAAGACTGCACAAACTTTGCCTGCACTGCTCATTTCTTTAAATAGTCAGTAACTCATACATCCTGTATATTTAGCTAATAGGAAAGGAAGAAACAGCATATTTAGTTTATCTATGTAAAATTAACTAATACAGCTTGGATAATGGGCATTCTACATGAATATAGCATCCAAGAGTTACAGTAGCTAAATTAATGGTTGCTTTTCAACAGCACATGAAAATACTATAAATTACAAGGGTCAGGTCATGAAAAGTAGCTGAATTTATTAAAAACAAGCTCAATGAGTACATTGTAAAAACACTGAGAAATCAGCATATGATGCTGGATTGTTTTGACTACTTTGTGTAATCTGTGTACATCCTCTCATTTATAGAGAGACACATATCACACACACACACACACACATATATATATATAAAAACCTACAGAATATATATATATAAACCTACACATGTCATCAGAAGAAGCCTGATGACAGCAACTTAAAAACCTCATTTACATAGGCTAATTTACTGTATGTAAAAGTAATTTCCCTTACTTTACTAGAATACACGATTTTGAAGTTAAAGTAGAGAATTAGCCCTAATTCCCAATACCATATGGGATTAGAAGGTATTCATTCTCTCATTTTACAGAATGAAGAAGGAGCTTTTCTTTGTCTATACATATAATGGTGTATGCAAGGATAGAGGAAATAATTGACATGGCAAGAGACATACTGGGATAGTCTTAATCACAATTTTATCCATAGGGCAATTCCAGTTTCCAGATAAGGGAAGGATTTAATTTTTCATCATTGACATTTGGATTAAATGATGGTATGTTTACACACCAAAATTTTCTGTACTGATGCAAAAATCTTTAGTGACTTGAATGCTATGTTTATTATAGATTCAATATTGACTGCTAGACATTCTGCTAAATAGCTATTTACATCTTTTAATCTGACTAGCTTTGTCCCATTTTTTGTGAACTTTCTTGTCCTCCAACAACAGTGCCAGGCTGTGAAAGAGAGGAAAAATATATTGTAAGTAATGATATGGAGTAAAAAAATTAAATGAGAACTTTCAGATTGGAACAGTAAAAAGATGTGAATTTCAGAGGAACTCCATCAGGAAAATGGTATTTGAAAGACAGGCTGCTACCTTGATTTGAAGGGTTTCCTTGACCCTCATAGTAATATATTACCTATTTTAGGTTCTCAGAATTTAATGACAAAGTTTCTTTAAAGGATAAAACTTGTGCTCATCTTCTGTCAGGTATTCCTAAAAAAGTAGCGTGAGAGATAAGATACAAACATCAGCTGTGAATTTGTCTTCCAGTAAAGAAATGCTCTTGTCACTTGATATAGCAAAGGCATTTTGGGTGATCCCATCACTGACAGGATGGAGAACTTTCCTTTAGAAAACCTCTGAAGCCATGGGTGTCTCTGGAAATACAGTATTACCTGTAGGTAAATTATGAAAGTGAGAATGGAAAATCAGTACAGGATCACACGTGAGATACATGCATCGCAGCAAAAAACAAGGGCTTAAAAACTTGCTGATTATCATCTCTTTCTTCATTACTTGCTAATTATCTGCTTTTTATTTCACTGAAAAACTGCTGCTTCTAAACACAAAGAAATTCTCATCCATGTCTTCTAATCAATTTACCACAGTTCTCAGCTGAGGACTGAGGACATGAGGAACAAAAGTCTGAAACAAGGTCATGAAAGTGGCTTTCGTGGATATGCCAAAGAGGAGATCTGCACATGCGGAGGTGAATGTAAAAAAATTAAATATGTCTGCTGCTCTCTCATTCCTAACTTGGATATTCTTAACAGAATAGTTCAGACTTATTTTTATATTCATTTTTAAAAATTGATTTCCAAAGAATTATTTGTTGTAAATATTTTTTCTGGTCATCTCCCTTACCCCCCACCACTACAGTTTTAGTATTTAGAAGGAAGATTTTTTTTTGGTAGGTAGTTTATATTTGAGTTAAGCGACCTACAAGATTGCCTGAAGACTCAATATCAAAATAGAGGGCTAAGTCTAGAACATTGGCAAGGAAATAGTTTAACTCTGTAACCAATACTGAATTTTGCTAAAACAATAGAAAAATGTAATAGGCCTTGAAAAGCAAATGATTGCATGCTATAGTCAACTATGCAAGTAATAATTTTGATGCTCTAGTTACTATTATTATTATTATTGTTATTATTATTTGTTTGAACTCTGATAGCAGTAATTTACCTTTTCCCCCTTGATGATCCATGTCTCAGTCCACTCCAATCTACATCTCAGGAGACCATTTCATGGAGAGTCATCCTTCCTCAGGAGGCAGAAACATGTAAAGGCATTGCAAAGACAGCTCCAGCAGAGCTGTTTTAAGAGAAGCATCCTGAAGTCAGCTCATGTGCCCAGAGTTAAAGGCCAGTGACTCCTGTGCCAGTACATGGACTTGAGAGTAGGATGGATTTCTTTCACAGCAGCATATGAAAGAAATCTAAGGAAAACCAGAACAGGATAGGTGAGGTGTCCCCCAGATAGTGTTCAGTTTAGGCAACAAACTTAGAAAGTGACTAATTCTGCATAAAAGATGAAGACACTAAGTGAGAGCTAAATAATATATCAAACTTCTTCTGACCTGAAATCATGATATTAAATGATGTTGCTGCCAGGCTCATGCGGAGAATAACTTTTTAATTTCTGTTTCATTCAAGCAGGTGTAGGTGTAGGTGAAGGTAAGTGCCTTTTTAAATTCATGCCTGAAGTGTTAGGACACTTGTGCCCAGTCATAGGTCAGCATTGAACATTAGCTGCCCCAAGTAACTGAAGATGCTTTTTTTGCATAAATGCAGATGATCACTACTGTATTTGGATTAAAATGAACAAAGCAATGCACGTGCTCTCACACATCCCCAGCCATGAGTAATCAAGTGTATTAATGCAGGTCTGAAAACAAGTCCCCAAAAACAGAGAGGGAAGCAGTGGGAGCACTGCTTCAGAAGGAAGCCAAGAGAGAGATAGGAGAGCTCCTTTTAGTCTCAGAGCTGACCAAAAACCAGACTTGGAGCTATGAATAAAGAGGTGGTCTCCTCTTGTTTATTCTGTTTGAAGAAAGGAGAATCTGTAATCTTCCTTTAAAAATAAGCAGAGTTATATTAAAGAGAAACCTGAAATAATTTCCTTTGGTTTGGTTTGGTTTGGTTTGTTGTTGTTGCTGTTGGGAACAGCCTGACATTGGCTGTTTCCCAGCAGCAGCAACAGCTCATCTGGGAAGTTATCTTTATAAATAGCTTTACATATCTTGACATTATCTACTTACATTTGGTTTAAAATGCAAAGGATCACTTTTCAAGAATATGACTTGAAAATAGTTTGTATTAAAAAATAGACACTTAATTATGGCACTTTGAACCAAAGCATGTTCTTGCATGTTATGAAATGTGTCCAATTCCTCTGAATAAACAATCTTTTCTCTCTGTGCCTCTTTTTCTTCCACTCATTTACAGATCCCACATCATGCTTCTTTATAGAGAGATGCATTGTTCTTTGGGGGGAAATAATTCTGTCAGCCCAGCTTGTGTGATGATTCTATAAAGATTTACATGGAAAGATGTCACACAGTAAGGGACTACCACCTCTGCTGAGCCATACAAGGGCCTGGGAGGAGGGATTGCTGATTCCTATGTGCGTGCAGAAAATGAGAAGATCAGAGATACAAGTGTGTACTAGAAAAAGGGACACGTACAAACGTGTTAAATAAGTGTATTAACCTGAAAGTTCTGGTAAAAAACGTGTTGTCTTGAAGGCATAGCTACTTGTAGGTGATGTAGTAGTTTGTCTCCTCTGCATGTATGTCTAGAGGCACATAGATATCGTGCAAAACTGTTCTCCCTGGGATAAAATAAAAACGTCAAGTAAAACTTTCATATTGTTACCCATACAGGGGTTTGGTCTACTCCTAGTCATGCAGCTTAGCTGAAGAAAGTGTAGCACAAGGTTTATGAAAATTTTTAGGTAATGCCCTGTATAACTAAGAAGAGAGTCCCCATGTGGATAGATCTCCTTGGCTGAGGCTGTAGAACAAAAATTTTTTGCTTAAACAAACAGGGTCAGGCTCCTCTTTTACTGATAATGCTAAAAATTTCTGCTGTCAGTGGAGTTAAACTGAATCCATTTTTAAAATAGGGAACAGCAAACACCCATGGCCATAAATCTTAGTACTTTTCCAAACGGAGAAATAAACTATTTCTTGAGTAATTTTGCTTTTTATTTGCAGCATTCAGTGTAAATCAAAATGTTTAACATCACAGAAAAAAAATTGCAAAAAGACGGCAGAAATCACGTCAAGCAGACAAACTGAGATCTACTTTACACATCACTAGTGCTTCCCTGTTTAAATTGTGCTTGCTATTAGCTTCCACAGTGCTAAGTGCTTTAGATAATGTACTTTTCAAGGAAATTAAGAAAAACATCAAAAATATCCAGAGAGTGTGTAGGTAGCTTCCATTAGCAGTAATGGCAGTTTGGGCACAGCTGCAACTTACAAAATCCTCAGTTTAAAATCTGTTTATCAGATACTTGTTGCAGGCTGGGAGTGGGAGCACAGGAGCACTGAATTAACACAACACCTTTCCAGACACACAGTCTTTGCAAGAAGCAAATTTATTAATACTTTTTTTTAAAGGTTCAGAATGTGTTTTATTTTCAAGATTTTTTTTTATCCTGAATAAGCTTTTAAAAATTGATACAGGAATAGGGAAAAAAAAAAGTTTTTCTATTTGTTTTTATCCAGCTAAGAGAGTAGCCCCAGTTTTTATTATTTCAGCGTCATTTAAAGCCAGTGTGTCCACACACGAGATTGAAAGCACTTAATGAAGTGCTGAAAGTATATTTAGTTATTTAAGAGTAAGACTGGCTATGTTGTGTGAGGTGTAATACAGACTGTGTCTTTAGCACAGGATTTGTGAAGTGGACACATGCCAGAAATCCACCAGATGTAATAAATTGTCTTGGGAAGTTCTCTGTTAAATAATTGACAGTTACCTGAGGCTGAGTATTCATGAATTTGTTCAGCTTAAGTGGATGTCTTAAAAAATCGTTTACATCTGGGTATTTGAACAATATTTTATGTAACAATGAAACTTCCTTCTGAGCCTGGAAGGGTGATCATTGCAAACCAGAGCCTCTTGAGGCTGCCACCTACCGGGACAGAGGGAAAACACACAGAGTCCAGCAGGGCAGTCCAGGGCATCACTGCTGCAGCTGCAGGATTTCTGCCATTTAGAGAGTTTAGGTGGATTTCCAGCCCCCCTCACCCGCCATTACATTTAGGAAAATATTCTGGATCAGCACTGGTGAAAAAAATCTATTTTTCAGACCAAGACTCTAGATTATTTGAGAAGTATTTGCAAATACAAATTTTTAAAGTATTTGCGAATGCAATGCAAGACACATTTTCTAGAATTGTTGAGTTGTGTGTGCATGAAGGCACATGTGTTCAGCACATCCAAAATCATCCTTGGCAGCTCTACAACTACAATTCAGGCACTGCCTGCACAGAGCCTTAGCTGTGGCATCTCAGGGTTAGGCTGAGACAGTAGTAGAGATATAAGATTTGATACATAACTGAGCAGCAATCAAAACTGAGTGGTTTAGGGAGATCCTAAATTTCCATTTATCATGTGGATAATAAATATAACTAATGCTTTTAGATTTGATTCTTTGCAAGTGATAAAAAAAATCCAAGAATTGGAGTAGAGAAAACATCAAAAATTTGGTTAAATAAAAAAAATGAGAAAAAGTGATATGAGGATTCAGTTTAAATAGAATAGGGTGGGGAAAAAAATTCAGGTAAATCTTTTACCAATTAAGAAGATCCTAATTATCAGAAGAAGTGAAAATAATTTCTTGGGTAGATGTTGAAACAGCTGCTTGGAATTTGTATCTCTTTCATACTGTTTTTTATATTCCTCTGACTTTTCAGAGTTTTTCTAATTCACAATTTTTAACAAAGCATAATTTGCATATTCTTTTGAAAAGAAATATTATACCCTTAATATTTATTTAGAGTACAACTAAAAAATCCCCAGAGATACAATTTTGGTGTGCAGAGATTTATCAGTGTACAAATACTTTTTCAGGAAAATATAATTTTCATAATGCATCACACAGAAGATAATGGACCAAATAGTTACCTTAAAGTCAGAGCTGATGCTGGAAGAGTGACACAAAGTCTTTATTATCCTGCAGGTATCTATACTGTGAATTTCTCCTGAAACTCAACATCACAGTGATAGAATTTGGTCTACATTCTTATTATCTCTGCATCAGGACTTTACAGAGATCAAAAGGGACACACAGTTTGACTTCTGTCACTTTACTTCCACTGGGGTTCTTAATTGCGGTAGCTGTTACTTGTCTCCACTGTTGTGAAGGTCATAGAACAATTTCCATGGTATCCTGGTGTTCTCACAATTTTCTGACACATCTCCCTTTGGAGCTGAAGTGTTCTGTGCTTGGTCTCTGTACCAAGAGCAAAGTCCCTGTGGTTGGTTTAAAATCATGAGAGAATTAAAAGAAACATATGTTCTTTTAAAGTTGTCCTTTTTGAATTGCAGACCAGGGAAGCTACACTATTAAGAGTTGCTGAAACAATGGTTCAGGTTTCTATGGAGTAAATGACATGAGACTGTGAAGTTTTTATGGATTTGGCCATGTCTGCTCTAAGCTGGCACTTTGTGTTAGCAGTGGTAAGATAGCTGAATTGTATTTTGTTCCTAAGGAATCACTTCATAAGACTCTTAGTTAAAAAAAAAAAAATTATACTGGGGCCTAAAATATTAATTTTATCCATCTACTGATTCATTTTCATGTTTTATTTCAGAGGAATTTAAAATCACATTTTAATGTGTGGAAGGCTGGTATAATAATTTAATTGTTAAATTGAAGAGTTGTAGTTGATTGTGTTAAACATACTTTCCTGTTTCTCAAAATTGTAAATAACTGAATAAAGCTGAGAAAAGCAAGTCTTTTTTCTTTTTTCCCAACCAAGTGTCAAATAGTTCACCCAAGTTGCTTCTAATCATGAAAACTCATGGCCCATATTTTTTGATCATCCATTACTTGTATTTGTTCCTAGCTATGAAGATTTTAGGCAGGGTAACATGGATAAGAGAGGATATTAAAGAGGAATTTTCTTAGAATTTAGCTCAGATCTCCTGTGAAATATGACTGTAACTGACTGGCTTGTTCCAGAGGTTTTTTCCTTTTCCTTTTCCTTTTCCTTTTCCTTTTCCTTTTCCTTTTCCTTTTCCTTTTCCTTTTCCTTTTCCTTTTCCTTCTTTTCCATTTGGCACAATCATGCAAAAGCAACATAATAATGATGGAAGTTAGATAAGACATTATATTTTACAACAATTTTATTAATTAGCATAATACCCAAAAGTAAAGTAGATGTGGGAAAACTTCCAGGATCCAAGACATTATCAATAGCTTTAGTAGTCAGTTCAGAACACTGAAATGTGAGTTCCTAGGGGTTTTTTTTTTGTTTGTGTATGCAAAGTCTTAAAAATTTTATTCTTTAATAATTTCATTTCAAGATAAAAGTTGCTGGGTTTTCCCTAAATTTCTTCTGATTAATCAGCAAATAGTGAAGAAAATGTCCACATTTAAAATTTTTCTAAGTTATTTTTCTTAAAAATCTCAAAAAACCTATTGACCTTGTAGATCAACAGGAAATCTGGAGAAATGTTCATGTAAATACATTTGGGTTGGTATCAGAAGCACAGTTGGTCTCTGGGTTCTTTGGAACTAAGGACCTGGTGATTTTAGGAAATTTTAAAAAAGCATAGTCCTGCATGATGCATTCTGGTCTCTCACAAGTATTCTTTTAAAAACCTCCACAGCATTCATCTCATGAAATGCAAGGAATAATATTGTTTGGTTAAAAACAAAAAGATATGAGGCCATTGTTAACCAGACAACTTAGGAGAAGATAATTAAATATTTTCATTTATGACTTTCATATATTAGATCAACTCCTCAACTGACATAAACAAGGACTTTATTACTGATCTCAGAGGAATTACATGCCTGGATCACTTTGCTTATGGAGATACACTGCTGTACAACATTGCTACAGCATCTCACAAGAACATGGCTTGTTTTGATGGCTGAGCTCTTAGGTGCCTTGCCACTGTAACAGAAAATTGTGTTTCCACAAATAATCAAAACATGGATGCTTAAGATTTTTTTTTTGTTTCAGATGTCATATTCTACCTAGATGTATGTAAAGCAGTATATCTCAATCCAGTTCATTTAATAAAAGGCAATAAGATTTTTGAAATTCAAGGAGTATCATTTTAAGGATAGCTGCCTTATTTATTAGGTTGTGGGATTTTATATAATTAAATGTCTCACAGGTGACTTGGGGAGCCACTGTGTTCACAAACCCATGACTTCTCTTTCTGAGCTTCATTGGACATTACAAAAAATTAACTTAGGAAAATAAATTGCTTAAAGCCAATCCATATGCTACTCAAATTAAAAACTAAGGTGCCAGAAAATCTGGCTTTGCTGACCCTTGAAAAATTCTGAAACAGATAACGGAGATATATGCACTAAATCTCTTTTATCTACAAGAGTATGTAGGTGTATATCCTGATTTCACAGTGATAATTGTGATTATTTTGTTTTGCATTGAATTCAGAAAAAGGAACTAACAAAAAATTAGAGTTCCCATGACCTACGTACTCTATGTTATAAGAAGGGATTATTATTAGTTAAACATAGTTCATAGACTATTAACTGACTAAATTATCCAGTGTCATTTTATTATTCATCTTAGAATCAATTAGACAACTGTTAATAGCAGAGGAAAGTGGTCACTTATATGCTTGTCTGTCACCCCACAGACTTAAGCATTGTTGTTTACATTCAACTAACAAAAGGAAGCTACAAACATTTGTAATCACAGCTACAACCACAGAAAAAGGTTCATCCCTTTGCAATCTGTGTGCAAAAGAAGGAAAATATCAAACCCATAGTCTGTAGTAATGAACTTTCAACGACAGAATGTTTCTATAAAAGAAGTTAATTGGGCAGTATTCATTCTTGCTCATCACTGTTTAGCAGCATTTCAGAGCCCTACACAGAGAATTGTGAAGGCCATTGATTTTTCATGATACAGGATGCCAAGTGGTAAACAAAAATTATAAAAGGCATAATACAATCCCAAAGTGCATGCAGAGCTACATTCATTGCTTTGGATTTGCTGACTCACAGAAATTGATTCCAGTTGAATTCTCATGATGATAGCTTATGATAATAAAAGGACTCCCTAAATAATTTCAGTCCTCGCATTAATTCTGGAGATTTTTTTTTGATGCTGTGAGAAATGCTTCTAGAATATGCAACTCTTCCAAAAATATGTATTAAATAAATGGCTCAGACCACAGCTGTTCTGAGTTCTGTCTTTATCACAGACAGAGTGGCCTTCATTTTCTCCTGAGCCCATGGTATCTGGGGAGCGTGGATACCACGTACAGCCCATGTTTTAATATGTGTATTTTAGAAAGATAGAGCGAGATTCATCTTGCTTTCTGTGTTTTAGAATTCCACTTCTCAGCTAATTATTCAGCATGAGCTTCTGGGATGCTATTTAACTGATAAATTTATGATAAGGCAGATAAAATGTGCCTGTAAGTCCCACTTTTCTCCTGTTGACTCTGAAGGGAGCCTTAGGTGCCTAGTGAGAGATCTGCATTCTGAATGCGTGACACTAGTTGATATAATTAGACATTCACACTGTGATTCAACTCATGGTAGGCATAGCTGAAGAGTGAAAGCCCCAAGATCTTAGTAGTACAGTGTAAAAATAGCTTTATAGAAAATTTCAAGTAATTTTAAAGTCATTCTGGGAAGAATGATTACTCAGGGATCATTCCATTGGGCCAAAACTGTTTGCCTTTTTCTTCCTCTTCTCCCCTTTAATTCTCTTCTCACTGGAAGATATCCAAGCAGACTAGACAGAATATATCTGGTTTTATCACAAGAAATGACACTAACTTAAGTTCTCACTTAGAAAAAGTTAAATTCTTTTTCAGTAGGAGAAGTAAGGGACCATTAATTATATCCTTTTTCTTGTTTCACTAAACAATGCTAGCCTGGTCTTTGGGGCTTTTTTCCTTTTCCTCTTAAGCCCACATGATCTCCTCTATGTCTATTTGAAATTTTGTTTTATGAACAACCCCTTTCTTTAGCAGGTCCATCAGAATTATGCACAGTTCCTCCAATTCTCAGCAGGACAACAGAACTAACAAACTTCCAGTTTGTTAGCTGGAAAGGATTATATTTGCTTTGGCTGTACTATGGTGGTAACTCAGGATGGGAGAAACAAAATTGGTTTTTGTCTCTTTCATTTAAAGGCTGCTAAATTTTCTGTTCAGAGTATTAGTTTTCTTGTATGTTCTGAGTGATAATGTTCTTTTCATTTTCTTCTATGTTCTGATTTAGTTGGTCTTTGGCTGCTATCTAGTATTTTTCACTTCTGCCCACTTCACTAATCCAGCCGTTAATACTGGTTCCAGTATTGAACATCCCCATTATACTATGTTCAAAATCCATCCACAGCTCCCAGCTTTTAGTGTGATGCTCATACAACCAAAATTTTATATAAAACCAGTTTCAAGAATGATCTGGAATAATGTATTTTTCCCCTGTTTTCTATCTGGATGGTGAAACTTCCCTTTCTGCATAACTTGTTGCCCCCTTCACTTTTAGGAAGTAATTTACTAAGCTCAACTAATTTACAAATTCATCTACTAATCTCAGCATCCTTGTGTAAATAACAAGCTTCTCAATATGGCATGACATCAATTGTTTTGCTAGATTTTATAGAGATGAGATCTTTTTCACCACTTTCATCCAGTCCTCTGAGCCTGCAACAATTTTCTCATTTGGCAGCTGATTCTCATCACTGTGAACAAAATGGTACAGATAAGCACAGATATAGCCATTTCACTCTCCCCTTTTCTGTGAACTGCTCCTAATGCCAGTTTTATTTTGATAGTTGTCAAGAAGGAAGGAATAAAACATCACATCTGAATGAAAGCTTAGTTATTAAATGCACTGAACTATTTTATCCTTGTTATTTTGAAGGAGCTGCTCAGCACAGTGATAATGATTCACAGTATTGTGACTAGGTATAAAAAAATCTAAAATAGTTAGGCTTATATCTAAGAAAAAGCATGGTGTAATTCTATAGACCAATTCCATTTATTTTACAGAACTGTATGAAAACAAGGCTTTTAGAAAACAGACTCCCTTTCCATTCCAGGGTTATGAATTAGGGAAGATAACTTTATGGTAAGTATCTGCACTGGAAATATCTATGTTGTTTACTAATACCACTGTTGGATAAAGATTTAATTTATAGGGAATTTGTCACAGAAATACAGGGGGAAGACAAATAATATTCTTAGCGATGAGTAGGCTTTAGAATAAACATTATCCTCTTTAGAACGATAATGAATAGATTCGACTCTGGCTTTCATATTCATTCAGAGTTGTAATTTTTTTATTATCTCTCAGCCAGCTCGTGCCCAAGAAGTTTGGCACTTCCATCCCCCTTCATTTCCCCAAACTATCTGCCTGCCATCCCATGCACTGATACAAAACACTTGCAGGCAGTGCAAGACTGATTGTTAGGACAAATGCTCTTAATCTACGGCACAGTCTCTCACTGATGGAAAAAAATCTAGCAGGGATTCTGTTGGAGGAAGGCATTTCAAGTTTTAGGATCCAGTCCTCTTAAAGCTAACATTTAACTACCCATAAAATCAATGGAGAAAAGCAGATGCTATTGAAAGACTCCTGAGAGAGATTTGTTCAGTATTCTAACTTTGAGTTTAGACACAAACGAAGTTATCCTGGGAGAAAAGGAATATGTTTCATGAATTGTTAAGACAGATTTTTTACCCTAAAAATGCTTGAACACTCATGCTTTAGATTTATTCTAAAATAAAACTATATTCTTGCAATTATTTTATAGCTTTTGAGATAGGTCTGGTCTTCATCCCCTGAAGTCAGAGGCACTTGTCTATAATTTTATTTTTTTTCAGAGTATAAGAAAAGAATCCTTTGTCATATAAACTGATGCTGGAAAAGACATTTGAGAAAATGAAACATCTACAAAACATTTGAATAAAAACCCTTATTCTTGTTAAATAAGAAATTGTTGACTTTTTTTGTAGGTTTTTTTGGTGTTTTTTTCGGGGGGGTTGTTTTTGTTTTTGTTTTGTTTTTTTTGTTAGTTGTTTTTTTTTGTTATTGTTGTTTTTTGTTTTGTTTTTGTTTTGTTTTGTTTTTCCTCTACATATTTCTTTATGGGAGAAAACCCCACAAATATTTCTAGTAAGTGCACTACTTGGCACAAAATCTAAATTCATCACATGAAACTAGAATATAATGTTAAATGACAGTTTCGGAGCTATCTCCTTACACACTTCACTGGATGCCTGCTCTGAAGTAATTGAGGCAAGGAAAGAGCTAAATGGGTCTAAAGTAGGTCAGGGATTTCAGTTTTTCCGACGGGCACGAGATGGCAGCATTGATCAAGGTACGGCTGCACTTCGGGGCGTTCCGCTAAGGGCGAGACACCCCCGGAGAATCGTGTGAAACGTTCAGTTTTATTTTCCCGTTTCGAAGAAGAATTCACATTAAATATTTATTGCAAACGTATGCAAGTTCCAGGGCTTATGACTTCATAAAATCTGTTTGTGTGAGCGGTACGGAAGAGGGCAAATAGTGCTTTTGAAGTGGAGATTAATTGAAAGCCTGTGAGGATAAAGAGAGTGAAGTGGGGAAAGTCTCGATATAGAACTGATACAAGTGGAAGAGATAAAGGATGCACACGTTTCAAAATGAGGAGTAAAGGTTAGAGAGGTCACAGGGAATGCCAGAAAAAGCAGTGGAGATTAGTGGAAAAGCATGGGGGATCATAAGATTTTGAGTAAAGGATCTGAGCATCAAACCAACAGATTTTGCTCCTTACATATCAGAATTACTGATCATTTAACTGACTCACCTTCGGTGCCCTAATACTGTTTTAAAATACATTTTAAATTCAAGCTTTGTATTTTCTCTATAAGTGACAAGGATGAAATCATAAGCTATGCAGTCATTGCCCAGTGCCTGGATTTTCAAAATGAGTCATTACAGTTTATTTGCTTGACTCATGAGATGGTGATGGCGAAACGACTCACCCACCTGAGTCATTCCCAAATCTTAGCAACACTTGCTTCAGGACAGTTTTTTACCTTGAAATCCATCTGCCCGCATACCTGTCACAGAACTGCTGGTCAGACTAATTCCCAACTGGATGCTAAAGCTGCCTGCCAAGCCATCACCTCTGTGCAGCTGGTGCCTGATAAACTGGTCAAAATTCTGTGAACTCCTGTCTGCAAACTAGGGTGACCTCTGTGACCATAACCCCCTTGCTCAGTGGAGAGCAAAGAAGAAATGTCCTATTCAACCTAACAAGTCTCTGCAGCTTGTTTTTTCTGCTCAGTAGAAAAAGCAAGTGCTGGTGATGAATCAAAATTTTATGACAGTGAGGAAATTACCATTAAATTTATGCACAACATGGTCACAAAGCCACAGACCAAAAAGCAGTTTTGGTTACTTCTGGTCAAAGTGGGGGTTAGTTTTAGGTGGTTTTAGTGTGTTGATCCTGGCTGGATGCCAGGCACCTGCAGCTGGGCAGGTGAAAGAAAATATAATGACATGTTCATGAGTTGAGATAAGGACAGACAGAGATCACTCACTGATTACTATCATGGGCGAAACAGGATCAGACTAGAGACATGACTTGAATTTCTTACTAATAAAATCAGAGCAGGATAATGAGAAGTAAAATGGGTCCTAAAAAACACCTTCATCCCCCTCTCTGTCCTTCCCAGCCCTACCTCCTCCCCCAGCAGTGCAGAGAGTCAGGGAATGGGAGTTATGGTCAGATCATCACACTTGTTTCTCCCATTGCTCAGGGAGAGGAGTTCTTCCTCTGCTCCAGTATGAGTTCCCTCCCACAGGAGACGGTTCTCCATGAACTTTTCCGGCATAAATCCATCCCACAAGAAAGAGCTCTCCTCAAACTGCTTCAATGTGGGTCACTCTTCCATGGGGTGCAACCCTTCAAGGACAGGCTGCCCAGGAATCATGCATTCACAGGTCCTACCAGGAACCTGCTCCAGTGGGGCGTCCTCTCTCCATGGGCCTGCAAGCCCCTGCCAGGACCCTGCTCCACCACAGGTTTCTCCCAGGTTACAGCCTCCTCTCAGGCACTCACCTGCTCCAGTGTGGATCTCCGCCATGGGCTACAAAGGGATCTTGGCATCCCTGTGGACTTCCATGGGCTGCAGGGTCCCAGCTGCCTCACCATGGGCTGGCTGCACCAGGGGCTGCAGGGAATCTCAGCTCTGGCACCTGCAGCACCTCCTGCCCCTTCTTCTGCACTGATCTGAGTGTCTGCAGAGTTCTTCCACTTGCACATGCTCACTCCATTCTTCTTTGGCCACAATTACATCTGCACAATATCTCTTTTTCTCTTCTTAGCTATGTTATCACAATTCCTGATTGGCTCAGCCTTGGCCAGTCTCATGTCCATCTTTGGAGCTGTCAGAGATTGGCTCTGCTGGACACTGACCTTCTAGCAGCTTCTCACAGAATCTATCCCTGTAGCCCCCCTGCTTCCAAAGCTTGGCCATACAAACCTCATACAGTGGGATTGGAAATGACAGGGTCCTGGGCTGTGGCTGCTCTTCCTGTTCCCCAGGAGCTGGACTGGCCAGCTCTGATACTCCTTGGGTCTGTGGCCTTGAACCCAGCTGCTGAGGAAGTGTGGGAGGAGAAAGAGCTGGGAGAAATTAGGGAGATGTGGGGATACTCCTGCTTCCTACCCGTAGGAACCACTCAGGCCTGAGCTATCATGTCTCTGACAGAACTCACTCCTGCTGATCCTGACCCTGTCTTGCTGACCTGGCTTGGCCCCAGCCTGTCTTCATCCCCATTCTGTCTCCAGTCCCAGGGATGTGCCCAGTGCCCTAAATTGTCCTGCTCTTGGCAGGGGGCTGTGATGATCCTTGGCTGGCTAGCCCCTGTCCCACTGCCTGGTGGGGAGCCCTCAGCCTGAGGAAAACCTGGATAAGCAACAGTACTGGGGAAAGTAATTTTGAAATCATGCTTGAACACAAAACTGAGTTGTCCATGCTGTGTGCCACTAAACACTCAATTCCCACTCTGAAGTGCATTAGCAGCAGCGCTGCACATGAACTGTGGGGAGGAATTCATTGTCGCACTCTGACCAGAGCAGGAGAGGCCTCACACAGAGTACTCGTTTCACTTTCAGCACCAGGTGTTAAAGAAGACATAAATGGTTTAGACAGAATTCACAGGACAAAAATAAAATATACCAAAAGGTTTGGAAAGCATGAAGCAGGCAGGGGGAAGGCCTGCTCTGCACTGTTTGATCTTGAAGATAGTTAAGAGGAATTTTCAGGAAATGACCAGTTATACAGAGAACAAGTTATGACAGTAGTTTAATTGGAAGAATAAAACAGCTTTATTTTTAGTATGAGAAATGTTATTCTAAGTTTGAGAATGGTACAACACTGTGAGGCTGTGGTATGTTCTTCACTGAATTTTTGCACAGTAAGTATAGAGAATGATCTGCCTCCATAATTTCTGATCTCTTGAAATATCTTCCAGACCCTCATTTCTATGGCATGTCAGATATGAGCCACTTCTGATTTCTTTTATTTTGTATTAATTTTTTTTTTTTTTGCTTATTTCTCTAACATTAGTGGCAGGTCTCCATTTTAAGGAGAGCAGAGTACTCGAGGTCCTTTAGTGGAAATGTTAAGATGGAATTTTGCACTAGGATGTATACACAGCTCAAGCCCTCAAGAGCAAGGTCATCTTTTATTACACTTCATTAACTGCTGTTAAAGTTCCTTGAGATGTTGCAACATAGGTATCAGTAGCATCAAGTACACATCATTACGAGATATTTCCTGCATTACCTGAACTGCACGGGTTATAGCTAGGAATTTTAATAATTAGAATCTCAGTGTTATCTTGCAGCATCTGAAAACATATCTATTTAGTGAGCATGCTAAAGACAGGTAGCTTCTTTTGTGGCTGAAGGTTGTGTTTATAGTGTAATAAAAAATGGCCTGTAGCTTTATTACAGCAATCATCCTCGTTGTTTTTTTTTGTTTGTTTGTTTTGTTTTGGGTTTTTTTGTTTGGTTTTTTTTGTTTGTTTTTTTTTTGTGACTACAGTTGATCTTTTCTTTTCCCCTGCAGAAAAAAAATACTGTATGGGTTGAGAGTGTGTTGTCATCCCTACAGATTTTTACAGAATATTGTGATGGGAATATTGGATTTTATAAGACGGTTTAAAGCTCCATAGGAAGCTTCTTGTTCTATTTATTCTAAGCCATCTTAGTGCAAGAGTGTTTTCCTTGTGTAGAATTCTTGCTGTATATAAATGTTATTTTTCAACATTAAATTCCCTGAATATAACTGAAAATATTGCTGCATAGTGAAAATCAACTTGAAGTAAAATCATGAAGTAAGAACACCCCAATATGTGCTTTATTATTAAAGGAAGATAGAATAAGAAGCCAGAGATCAAAAGGACTAGAGAAATAAGATTTCTTCAGTTCTTGTGGTTCAGCTTTTGCATTTAGCTAAGAATGGCAAAAAACTGTAATTCAGAGGTTTATCCCTGTTTTTCTGCTTTGCCAGTACCACCTTTATTTTTCATTCTGACATTTTATTTCTTGATTTCTAGGTTAAAAATATTTTAATATACGGTATCAAAAATATGTTTATTTTTATTATTTCAATACTGAGATTGTTGCAGTTTGCTTTTAAAACAAATATCCGTGTGATTGTTACACGTTGCAATCAACTCTTAATGTTATAAATTAAAATAAGAACAGTGTCAAACCTAATAAAAGTAACGTAAAAATGTCATTTCTCTAAATTATGACAGTGCAGGATTCTACCAATAAATATTTTGTTAATGTTCCTAATGCTGCTTAGATACTTACTCTGCCTCAACATGGGAATGCTGCTAAATTGTTCTAGCTACTAGTCTCAAATAAACCATTAGATGGCAATGTTCACATGGCAGTACCTTTGCAGCACTGCTGGAAACTCTAAGGCATTGTGTATTTCTATACATTCATCTATTTCTTATTCTAAGCACTAGTGTTTTATCACTTTTCTACTTTTTTTTTCTTTCTTTCTTTTTCCTTTTAATACAAGGCTAAAAGAAACCAGACATGAAAAAAAACCCCTGAGGTTCTCTTCCTATAATGTCATATACTGCAGGACTGCTTCAGAGCTGCAGCTTAGTCTTTATTAATATAGTTTCCCCAATAAAACTTCATTTAAGTAATTAGGGCAAGGCCAGGCGGAGCATCAAGTAGTCAGATTTTATGCACACCTTAGCTGTGTAATGAGGCATGAGGAAAAAGACCATCACCACCTCATCTGTTTTTTTATAATGCAAACAAAATATCCATTTAAAGAAATGAAAAGCTGGAGTTTTAATGTTTAAATCTCAATGTGATTGACCCTTAATATCCTTCGATTTTAAAAATATTTTGAAAATATAATAAAAAATTGCTGGTAAACTAATTCCTGTGTATCTCTGAAGTTCTTTGATTGTACTTAGTTTTCTTCTAAAATGCTAATATTATTATTAATCTGTCAGGTCTTTTTCAAAATTTTAATCCAAAAAGGTTCTTTATTAGACTTGTATGTTGCTTCTTTCTGCCTTACACAGGCCATAAAGTCCAAAGACATTATAGTACTGATAGCAGGATTCATGCTGTCCTCTCTACCAGGTTATTACAGTGGAACTTCTGGAGAGGTGAGTGGTCATGTTAAGCTACTTGGCTGTGTTTTGTCTAAGGCTCAGCTTCTGAGATTCAAAGAAGGGACCACATCATCCACTGATGCAGAACAAGCTAGTATTTTGGCAGTAAGCATTTGAGTATTCTTTGTGGTGATCAGAAGGGAATTGTATGAAAAGATCACATTTTGGAAACATTCAGAAAACAAATCCTCTAGAGCCAGGAAAAGGTAGTACATTTCAAAACAGAAGCTGCTAGGAGAGCTGTCCATTATGTATGCCAAAGATTTCAGTAAAGCTTTCTCTGTTAAATACATTAATAGGTGTGCAGGATAAAGCAGAAATAAATACTTTCATAATAGAATGAAGTCAATGCTGTTTTAAGAAGGATCGTCACTTCAGCATGTATGTCTTAAGTGTGGTGTCCCCATTGTGCATGTCTGTGCTAATAAACTTAGAATTCTTAAAGAATAAGTAGAGAGAAAATAGACTGTGATGAAGGAATTGCAGCACCTCACAAATGAAGAAAGGCAGAGAGAGTTGGGCCTGTTTACCCTGAAGAAGAGAAAGCACAGGGGAATCACATCAAAGTTTGTGTAAACACCTTCAGACAGGGTATATAGAGAACAGAGGCAGGCTCTGCTCAGTGGTACCCACTGACAGGGCCAGAGAGGCCCTGGGCAATGGGCACAAACTGAAACACAGAAGATTCCCTCTGAACATCTGCGTTGTGGGTAACTGAGCAATGCCACAGGTTGCGCAGGGTGGTTGCCAAGCCTCTGTCCTTGGAGATATGAAAAAATCATCTGGACATGGTCCTGGACAGCAGGCCCTATGTGGCCCTGCTTGAGCAGGGGGTTTGACAAGCTGACAACCAGATGTCCCTTCCAACCTCATTCTGTGATTCTTTGAAAGCTTTTAAGTTCTGCTTAAGCGTCACACTTTAAATGGCTAATTTAGAATCAGTCAAATTTACAAAGTGATTTTACTTTTAAAATCATCGCTTTTATGTCTATATTCTAAAAATTATAATTCAATGCTAACATTTTAATTCAATTTGTTTATTCTAGGAAGAGGAAGACAGCCTATTTCATTGTTTGCATCATATGCCTCTATTCAACCTCTGACTATGAAAAAGGTAGAATAATGCATGGTGAAAGAAAGAAGTAAATATCAAGGTCCTTCCTTTCTGTTACTGACTCCCCTGTTTTATAGTTTTAAATTCTTCCTTTCTCTTAGGTAGGCTAAAGGTTCTTCTGCTCATGCTATCTGTTTAAATTCTATTAAAAAGACCCTGCTCTGTGGACTTTGCTTTTTTCCTAAATTTTCGTTTCCTTTAAGAAAAGCAGTATCTTGGTTAGGGGAAAGCCATAGGCATTCTGCTAGTGAAAATTAAGCACTTCACTTTTTTTTTTTTCCCCTCAGGATATTTCACTTGTCAAAATAGCAATCTTCTGCACTAAATACAATAAAATGAACCTTCTAAATCAAGAAATAAAAAAAGAACTAGCTTCAACATATGATTCTCTAAGTTAACTAAATAATTTCATCAGGAAAATTATTTAGTAGTTAAAATCTAAAAAATGGTGGTGCTGGAGACATACCATGTGGACTTGAGTCTGGGTAGGATCCTTAGGGTACTCTTCCCTAAGGACTGTTCAAATTGTTCAGAAAGAGGAAAACCTATCTGTTCAGAAATTTAAAGAAATACAGGTTTATCCATGTATCAAGCCAATTTAAAGAGAGAAAACATATGTTTTTGAAGCAAATCATCAGTTGTTATGAATACTTTTTTTTTTTTACCCTATAGATGTGACAGTTTGTATTGATGGAGCCTTTGCATTATAACTTTCAAATGCTGTCTATAAAGATTTCCCATTCTCATCACTATCACTTTGACATAGGGTCATCAAATGAGGACAGAAATGATCACCACATAGGAAATGGGTAAGGTCAGGTAGTCTGCCTTAGGTATGAAACATTCAGGTTTTCCAGAAAATGAATGCCACAAAATAGATTTTTTTCCACTTGTTTGTTGGTTTGGGTTTTGTTGTTTGTTTTGTTATAGTACACCTCTGTCTTAAGTGTAAAGCTATGCCACAAAAGGTCTTTGTGACCCCCTTTGTGTATGTTTATACTGTGTTGACCAACAAGAGCTTTTTTTGTTCACCTGAGTTTGATATGCCAGTGAGACAATGTCACTAGAAAGTAGCTTTGAAAAAGACAGCCTAAAACCCTCTAAATTCTTTACAGATGCTTTTCCTTGCTGCATCTTGCACTAGCACTGGTCCCAGGATTTCAAAAGAAAGTCTCAGACAAGAAGTAAGATGGATGTGGATTGTGCTCTAGACCTTGTTTTCACTTCACCCTGGTACAGCACAAGATGGTGGAGTTAAGAGGGGCTAAAACTAAAGCATGGCCAAAATCACTGTTTTCCACACAGAGACACACAACCTCATGCTGGCAACTAAACCCCATGCATCTTTTTGCAGACTACCCCTGGCCCAATGGGATGGAAGGCAGAACAGAGAGGGTAAAAATGAGAGAACTCGTTGTTTGAAATAAAGGAATTTCAATAGGGAAAGCAGAAGCTGTGTGCACAGTCACAGCAAAGCTCATTCCCCTCAGTTTATTGGCTGAGCCATGTGCTGTGCTCCCTTTGCTCAGTGGTGGCAGCTGTCCCCTCACAAATCCTTGTGCCCTCCAACCTGCTGGAGTGGGCTGAGAGGCAGAAAAGGCAAGGAAACTGTGCAAGCATTGCTTAGAAATAACAAAAACCTCCTTGAGTTATCAACACTGTGTTCAGCGTGAAGCCAAAACACGGCCCCATACCAGCTACTGTGAAGAAAGTTAACTCTATCCCAGCCAAACCCAACACACTTCTTTACTCTAACAAGCAAAATTCACCTGAGGTTATTAACATAGTTTCCACATCTGCTTTTCCAGGAAATTATGGGAAAAACCCCTAACCCTTGGCTCTCTTTCACTATAATTTTAGCAAATATATTAAGACAAAAAAAAGTGTATTTAAAAATGGATTATTTTAGTGAATCTGTGAGACCTGTAAATGAATTACCTATTCAATATGACTTTCCATTTTTATACAGGTTTTTTTATTATGAGGGCACAACATCATATTCTTTATGTTTTCTCAAATGAATGAGGGAAGAAGATGCAATATCTTAGGACTGTCACAGCTGGTCTTTCAAAACTGTTAATATGCTCATGGCAAAAAAGACAAGAAGAGGCTTAAAAATTTTGCTTGGGTGAAATCTGTTTCTCTATTTTCAATTATTTTTGAGCATTTAAATTTTTTTTATAATTTGTTTTGCAATTTGTTTGATTTGATTTCCAAAGATCAAATAGAAATTTAAAAATATTTCCAGGAAAGGGAAATATAAGTCTTGAAGAAAAATATTTCTCGCAACTTCTCTGTGATTGGAGAGACCGGAACATTTTATTTCAGAAAGAAAGGGCAAAAATCTAACTTGAGAAACAATTTTTCTCAACTTATCTACAAAGCAGACATCAGAACCTGATCTAGTTCATGCTAGGTCACCTTGGTGATCAATGGAGAGAAAAATGTCACCTCTAAAAGGCAGCACATCTTTCACATATCTGTCTAAAATCACATGTATCACCTTCTGAAAATGCTTACTTCTCTCATTTGGTAAAAGGGGCACATATGATGAATGGACACACAGAAGTCTTACTTTCAAATATTCATGTACAAATAGGTTGCTTAGAGTTTGCTAATTGGGTTTTTCTGCTCTAAGATCAAGTTGTCTTTCAAGATGCCTTTACTTCAGGTCGGAAGCAATGTCATTTTTAAGGGTTTGGCAGCTGAAAAAATGTAGCAAATGTATTTTTAAGGTGCAATTGTTAATTTCCCTCTATATTGCTGTTGGCTCACTTATGACTCAGATTAAAGGCTCTCACTCTTGGGGTCCCTACAGTGTGAACCTCTCAAACTGATTTGGAAACAGGATTTGCAATCGTGACAGCCTTTGAAAATTTTCCATTTGGGAGACCACAGGCAAAAAGGTTGTGACATTGCTGACTTCCTTGGGTGTCCCATCCCTTGCTTGTTCCTGCATGCTAGAGAGGTTCCAGGGCCAAAAGAGTCCCCAGATATGCTATTTATCCTGGCACTCCCTCCACATGAGCTATACATTTGCATTTGTATTTGTGCCTTGTTTTTCATATATAGTTCTTCTCAGAGATGTGAATTATTCTCTTAATATTTTCTAAGGGAGAATTCTAAAAGAAAAACATTATTAATGAGTTTAGATAGAATAAATTTACATTTTTTAATTCTTATTTTTATTAATGCTGCCTCTTCTGAATTACATTAATGTTAGTATCAATCTCTTTGCTTAACATTTATGAATACAAAAACTACTGTACTGGTGCTTAATTTCCAGGCACAAAGCAAACCAGATCTTTTTTTCAGTTAAAACAGTTTCAAATCGACTTTAAGATAACATTCCCTTCCCTCTGTACATTTTTTCTGTGAGAAATACAGACTTTTTTGGAAATTCACTATAAGTCGTAAAACTCTTCAAGTTTTCAGCAAATCAACAGTAATTTTGCAACAGGCTTTGTAAATCACTGTCATTAAATAATTCGTGCTGGTAGGGTTTACAGTTTTTCACTTTGTTAGTTTGCTGTAGGGTTACCCTTTCTAAAATACAAGGTTAAAGGGAGTGTAGGGCTTGTCACATCAGGAGTGTTTATTGTGCGTTGTTACAAAGGTAGCAGAAAGCTTAACTCCAGTTGATGGTAATTAATTCAAATAAAAACTAAAATGAGTTCAAATACCATCACACAGATATTTTCATGGGTCATTTAGGTTTCCTAACATGTCGGTGTGTATTCTGTTTTATAAAATATATGCACTCTCACAAAGTAATGAATTTCTACCCTATCCAAACAATTTTGATTAATTTTTGATAGTTCTACCTCTTCCTTAAGTACTGTCCTAATGTATCCTCAAGGATAATCAAATGAAACTACATTTTGATACAGAAAACAGATCAAGATCCCCTTTTTCACTCCACTAAAAAAACCTAAGCCCAAACCTGTTGGTCCTGAAAAGCAAAAAATTCTTGGAAACCAGGCTAGTTTTCTCTGGGAAGGTGGGCAGGACCAGGCCCACTAACAGGAGAACAAACGACACAATAATCAAACACAGCAAAGTCCATTTTGCCGCCTGCCCTGCAGGAGAGGCCTGGCTCCCTGCGGCTTCCTTTGCGCTTTACGGTTTCAAAGGCTGACCCTGCAGCAGGGGGTTTGACCTCTCCAGAGCTGCTCTGATCACGAGACACCCCGAATGCAGCCTTGTGTTGACTGAAATAGCCCAAGTGAGGATGCTCAGCACCAGGAAATGAGCACACCCACAATTTCACTGAGCTAAATTAGGTTCCTCCAGCTTCAGTTAACCCTCGGAGGGACTGCAGAGCTCGTGTTGCAAGTAGCCCACACACTCAGGCACAGCTTTGCCTTTTATTACTGGTGATAGAAGACTTGCAGCAGTGCTGACCATGGATATTGTGCTTGGCACTCTTCACCCAGGCACACGAAAGAAGATAGCCCATAGTCTGAAATTTCATGTTGTAGATGACTGGGAAAATTCAAAGGAAATGATGAGCAGAAGATTTTCCTCGCAAGAGTATAGGAATATTAGAATGAACTTCCAAGGAGGTGATATAATGAAGGCAGATTATTAAGGCTGGAACTAAGTAGATGAAAATTAGTGATCTATCGTTAAGGAAAGATCAAAGCTGTGTCCAGTCATTACCTGTGGACTGAAAATCCATGAAACCTATTTCTGGTTATTCAAAATGTTTAAAGTCCATTGAAATATTCAGATAAATGAAATTAAGGGTAGACTATCACAAGAATAATGAGCAATCAAAAGCATGCTGCAAGGAGTCAATCTAGATTTAAATAATTGGCCATGTATGAACTGTCTTTGCAACTGCTTCTCTCTGGAAAAGCAAATGCATCCCCAGACTATATACACTGTAGTTTTGAAGAATTTCTCCTAAATAATGCTATTTTATGTGTGTTGAAAGTGTACTGTCCATCTTGCAAATCTGCATAATCTACTCCTCTGTAGATTCTGTTTTGCATGAAGGTCACTGAAAAAACTCCCATCAATCTAAATTAAATCTGCATGTAATTTATAACCTTCTTAAAAATCATGGGATTTATCTATTCCTGTGAATCTGAGAGGTTTCCAACTTGTCTAAGTAAAATCTTAGATTGAAGTAAAAAATCCAGGGGAAGTAAAATGTTGTTAGCATGTTTTATTACTGTGTTCTATGCCACTGTCTTAATTATGTACAGAAAATTAGGAGAGATAATTAATATCAAGTAATCTGAGATATGATGCTGGTTTGTCCTGAGAAAGAGGATACATTATTTAGTGACTATTTTCTTGTTCTGTTCAGGGAAGATCTCAAGTAATCTGAAAAAGATCATATCAAGAAGTAACTCATATTACTATCATTTTGTTTCTGATGAATTTAAAAGTACTCACTGTGAAAACGTGTTCTACTGAAATGGTCAATGGAAACAAAGTTTTCAGCTATCTTAAACCCAATGCAACCATTCCACTTTAGGACTTTCAAGTAACCAAAGAATTCAAAATTGCCTTTTAACATCAGCTGGATCTCTTTTAAGTCCAGCAGGAAATATAAGAAGTTA
>NW_005054407.1:2476643-2485878 GCF_000277835.1 Geospiza fortis | reverse complement strand
GGACAGGTAGAGGTGATGATCTCTGGTGACATTCATCTGTGTTTCCTAAGGTATCCTTCCCTGGATGATTTCTTCTGTCCTCTGCAATGTATTACATTCAGTGCCTCATTTTTTTGATAGCAGTTTCCTGGATCACAGGTGACATTTCAGCAGTGGGTTATTTCTTTGTTGGGAGAAAATGATTGGCATGCCACAGGATAATTTAGCTAAGCTGGTGTAATTCTGCTAAGTACCTAGCTCCTCTTACTAGGTTTTCAACAGAATTATTAAGGTGAGACAAGTGGATTAAAGATTATTGATTCAATCTTTGGAATGGAAAGTTCTCTGAAGTGGTGATTGCATCTTGTTTTAAATTTGAACTGTTCCTGACACGACAGACTTGTTCTTTCATAACTCCTTAGAGAGATTTTAGACAGTTCAACATTACAAATTAATATTATGTTATCAGAAGCATAATTATTAGAAAATTTATAAGATTATAAAAATATTGACTTTGCTTCATTTCCCTGTTTTTTTGGTTTTTTTTTCTTGATGGTTTAACTGATACTGTACAAATCCTTGTTCAAGTGTAAGCATCCTTGGACACTTGAGAGCCGCAAATTCCTAGTATAAATTAGGCCAGAATTTACCTTGCTAGCCAGGATAAAAGCCCCTTTTTTTTCCTTCAAAGATATTGAAAATTATTCTTCATATGAAAAGTTTATGTCATTCAGCTGGTCCTTCTGGACATCAAAAAGTCTTATCATCAAGTCCTAAACCTTCTGTGCTACTGTTTATTCACTCTTCCTTTGGCAATAGACTTGTCAAACTTGGCTCAATACCGTAATGGAGGGGTTCCATATCTATAACTCTCTAGATTTCCATGTCCACCCATTAGGAAATAATTGACCAGATTTTCCTTTGAAGTTGTGAAAGCCAGTAGGAGGTATAGTAATGAGTACCTAAACAGAGGTACTTCTGAGCTCTGCATTGTTAGCTTCCTGTCTGTGGGGTTGTCTCTACAGCATCAAGGCAGAACTTATTGCAGTATTTTTAAATAATTGGTGTCTCTGATATTGAAGCATATCAGTAGAATATTATTTAAAAAATACAATTATAATTCTGTAGAAAACCCTGCCTGAAAGCCTCACTACTATAAATTTCTGTCCAGATTAAGAATTAATGTATTTTCTTTTTTTTTCTTTAAAGTTTGCACATATAAGTAAGAAAGCCTAACCTGTATCCAAAGGTAAAAAGGTATTGAAAGTTATCTCAGAATAAATATATAATAAAGAATTTCACATTTAACACTCCAGTAGACGTTAAAAATGCCAGTTTTCCTTCAACTTCTGGAAATAAATGAGAAACATTTTTTCAGAGGATTAATTTTTAAAATAGAATATTATCTTTAGTTAACAATGGGTTCAAAAAACCAAAGGAATGGTCACTAAAAGAAGCCAGAATTAATCTTGTAAGAAATCCTACATAGACAAATCCCAAAGTGTTTGCTTCTAGAAGGCTTGCTGCTGAATCACTGCTTTGTTGAACCCAGAAGCTAATAACAGTAAGAGATGCCTATAAAGAGTTGCGTAGAAAGCTTTTCTGTATA
Organism: Geospiza fortis; assembly: GCF_000277835.1. Taxonomy (NCBI): domain Eukaryota; kingdom Metazoa; phylum Chordata; class Aves; order Passeriformes; family Thraupidae; genus Geospiza; species Geospiza fortis. The sequence goes on along the minus strand of NW_005054407.1, from coordinate 2,484,290 downwards.
TGAGAGGCCTTTTCTTCAAGCGTACTAAAGAATAAATTCTTAAAGTTTTAAGACTTTTTAGAAACAGACAAATAAGATATTTTTTCAGTTCATGTAATGACCTACAGGAAAGCTTAGTGTATGAATACTCCCTAGACCCCCTGAACCCTGCCTCCAAGTTTCAAATATTTTCCTATAAATTTTGTAGATAAGTTGAATCTGGAGCATATCTCTGCAAACCAAATAATTTTGCTCTTCTGTCAGGGTTAAATAGAAAGAATGCCAGATATCATTGCCCTCCTCCATGTTCTCACATAATGCCATATCTGCCTACTAGTGATAATTATCATCTTTAAGACACCTCTTTCCTGAATCCTGTGAGCTGATTAAAAGTGATTCATATTAGTTAATTCTGAATGGACAAACTATTTATTCACCCAAATGAGTACAGCCAGTGAGATGGGGCTATACTCACAAAGTATACATCTCAGAGATGTTTGCCCTAATACTAGAACACAAATAAGGAACTTTCACCCTTTTCAACCCTTAAAGTTTCTCGGGCCTCTGGGTTTTTCTGTCTGATACAATTTATTTCTGGCTTATTTCTTTTTGTACAACTCCTTTCAGTCAAATCACGTTTTTTAAGTAGATAAACTGAGTCAATTTTCAAGTAACACAGATAACCCACTTTCTGTGATGTCGTCAAATATATAAAAGTGATCAAAGAGATAAACTTTGGCATCTTGTTACTTTCAATGTAATTTTTATAAAAATATATTAAGAGACCATGTATATTGAAAGAGTATCTTTATGTTTGAAATATACAGTGATACACTGAAAACATAAAGATTGGGACTATGTAGAAAGAACAGAAGAAGTCTAAATCAAAGAATATCACAGCCATATTATGAGTGCCTGTGTGGAGGCAAAAAGATCTGTGGATCCTTGTAGGATTATGGGACTGTCTGTGAGTTGATTTGGGTTTTTTTTTGGTGTATTTTTAAATTTTCCATAGAAGACAGTATATTATCTCTTCTACAATTATCCTAGAGGATTCCTGCAAGAAAATCTTGGCCTGTCATTGCTTTTTCTGTTTTAGGTTATGAAGGGATGACTCAGGCATATCTCATTCCATAAAGAATCTACCCCCTTCTGCATTTCAGATTTTAAACATATGGGAGAAGCAGTGAACCTTAACTGTCAAACTATTGTCTTCACAGATGCATCCCAGCAAATAATTTCCTTTGTCCTTTGACCAGATCTTCCTATGTGCTCATGCTGGTAAATATGATGCTTGACTCCATCTTCTAATTTTTTGCTGGAGTTTGATTTTTTCCATAAGGGCTCCTCTGCAACTAAGGAGAATTTAGTCATTACTGAGGGAGAATAGATATCACACTTTCTCTTTTGCTGTGAGCATCTTTTAGGGCCATGTTTGGTGATAAGCTTATTGAATGAGTGGTGCAGATAGCGAAAAAATCAATAAGAAGTTCATAGTCTGAGGAAAAAAATAGAACAAAGGACTGAGAATAGAGGAAAATAGAACTTCTAGTTTGTTTTCTTTATTAATTCATGGGGCAGATTCTGATTTACAACAGCCAAGTTCAGAAGCCTTTCTATTTGGAATGAGACTTGCGGCTTTGTCACTCAAACTAGAACATCTGCTGCCTTCATTTTACTGGTGCTTTATTTCTTAATGTAATGGTTGTATCCTGAATCTTTCTGGCAAAGGGGAAAGGATTGTGGATGAGTGGATGGATCCTTTACATTAAACTGGTTGTGCAGCTGGTGATGGTAATTGTAAAGGTCAGGGATTTCCATGTCCTTATCTGATCCCATGAGATTTAAAATATTATTTTCTCTCCATCCTGCTGAGCAGGAGTGAGAAGGGCTTGGTCAGAATGTGTGAGACCAATGTCAGTTAACTCACCACACTGAGCATTAGTGAAATTCATCACACTCCATTTAAGCATAAGAAAAAGTTTTCACTGTGACGGCCATGAAACCCTAGAGCAGATTGTTCATAGAGTCTGTGGAGACTCCATCCTTGGAGATATTAGAAACTCAACTGGACATAATCCTGGACAGCCTGCTCTAGCTGCCTGCTTTGAGCAGGAGGATTTAATTAGATGACCTCCAGAGGTCCTGTCCAGCCTCAACCATGGAGTGATTCTGAGGTAGAAGGGAAGATTTGTCTGCTCCCATGAACCCTGGGAAGTCTAAATGATCTATGTTGACCAGCATGAGGAGTAGAATAATGACATCACAGGAAATGGACACTTTTAAATTAAAAAAATAATAAAATTACCCTTTCTTAAGTACTATGAATTAAATAAATTGACTGTCTTGAGCTTACCTGAATGACCTTATTTAAAAGATTTTGACATTTTATAAATTTACTCTGTTTTGTACTAGTCACAGTTTAATAAATCAGAAAGACAGATGAAATGAGAAAATACAAAATCAACAGATCAATTACTGAAGTCAGTCATAATTTTAACAAAAGATGGGATACATTTTTTCATCTTAAATTTAATTCAAACTTGACAATAAGATATTATAAAAGCTCAGTTTGAAATTGTAGAAGGTGTGCATAAAATGGTTTATACCTCTTCTCGGGAAAGCCTCTGGGGAAAACCCTGTTTATCTCTGTTTTCAAAGTGAATGCTCACACTGCAGAATAATTCAGGAACGACTCAATCTTCTGTTTCCCTCAGTCAGGGATGACACAAATAGGTCTTCCAAAAACCCAACCCATCACAGAATGCCTCTGGAGCCCTAAGTGGCCATTCACAAGTTGAACAGGCTCAAAAACCTTTCTGAATTATACTGGTTATTGTAATAATTCTCATTTGCTTGGATAGATATGCCTTTTGTTTTGTGCCTTCCCTCTTCATAATGACTAATCCTTCAAGGTTTGAAACATTACTCATGACATAACAGCTTGAGCTGGCACTTTATACATTTTCATCAATAATGATTGTCAACCCACAATTGAATGAAAAACCTGACTCTAAATGGTTGAAGTGTTAGCAAAAGCTAACAGTAAAAGCAGACACTCTCCATCTTAAGGACTGACATAACTACAACATGGTAATATAATCTTTGGAACAGTGCCATGATTTTGCATCAAGTTTTAGTGCTTTGAGGATAGTTAACATTTTTTTCATTCCACAAAAGTATTATACGACTGTAGACAAAATATATAAACAAAAGTTTTCTTTACTCTTGAGGTCTTCGTATTAAGTTGAATCAGTTGAATTAGAGCCTGAAAGTATCAGAAGCAAAATGATAGGCTAGAATATTCAGTTGCTCGCTACATTCTGATGTTTTTCTCTGTGAGGGTCTTTTACATTTGGCCTCAGAAAAGCCATTCTGCTTCCATGTATGTATGTGTCTCAAAACTGTTTCCATGAGATTCTGCTCTATCATCTTCCCAGGGAGAGGTGGGATGCTAACCAGTTTGCAGTTACTTGTACCTTCCTTTCTCACCTTTTTAAGAAGAGGGGTGATGTTTCCCTTGTTGGACCTTTACTTGGTCTTCAATCTTTTCTAATAACAATCATTATGCAAATAGCCTTTAAAAAAATCAAACCCATGAAAATGCTATGGAACTCAGTAGTTATTTTTTTTTCCTTTTAGCAAAAAAACAGATAGAGGAGGCTTAAAAGCACCAATATACTTTTTAGAGCATTTTATTTGCTTCATCTTTAAAATTATGCTCCTTTCTGCATTCATAAACTGAAATATTTTCTCCTTTTCTTTTTCTTTAACAAACACCAATTTTTATAAGACGTTGATTATGTTTATGGTACACAAAATTATTGATCCTGCTCTAATAGGCATTACCAGTTGAGGTGAAACATTTATGCATGTGATTTCAGTGAAGCGCAGTTCTATACAGAAGTTTGACATAACTCACATTGCTGATGACCATCCAAATTTAGTATCTGTATTGAGTGCTCCCATGCAACCTTCTTTATTCCATTTTTCTCCTGTACATCTGTTAAGATGAAAAACTCCAAGGCTATGGTTAAACACCATATGACCTTCTGTGCAACTGCCAACAACTTATGTGGGTACTCAAATTGTAAAGTACAGCGCTGGTAAATAAAACATAGATAAAACTTGTCCTCTTAATTCCAACTCTGTGTTGTATTTTTTAATTTTGTGGAATAAGCATGAGAAACACAATTAATAATGAACTTTTCTCTTTTCAGAACGCAGCACTAGTCTCCCACTGGATCTGGAAAATTCCATTTAAATAATGAGCAATTTCTTGCTGCAAACCAAGATGTGACCTTTTATTCATATGACAGATGAGCTTATAAATGAAATTTGGTCTGGGGTGACATGACACTGACAATCTTGCAAGGATCTGAACTGGACAAAATGTCATTAGGTAGAATATTTTTTATCTATAAACATGAAAGTCTCAGAAAGCTTGAACTCTGCAGAAACCCAGACCACCTTAATATTTTTCAGTGTTTTTCTTATACATATATAAGCCCTCTAATTATGGACTTTGGCATCATATTGAGCTTTTATTTCCTCCCTCCATTTTACACTCCCGTTTGAAATGAGTACAAGTTTTGTTGAGGTAAAAATACAATGAAGCACAATCTGTTAAATTGAAAGCTTTTTAAAAGCTGCATAGGAAAATTTCTTTTAACCTGATTTCCCCATTCAGAATGGAAATGTGTTAGAAAGAAATGAAGTAACAAGGAGCCAATTCTACTTGTGTTGATTGCTTTTCGGTTAGTTCCATAGTGTGAAGTTTCCCATTTCAAGATCCTGCTGTCTTGTACCAATATAAATGAATAATTATAAAAGATACAATTGAAATCAGACATAGAAAGGTCTTGGAGTACCAAAGAAAGGTCCTGGAATATCGGTTGATTGCCATATAACTCTTCAGCTGAGTAATAACAGTCGTTTTTAATGTGAAGTGGAAAAAAAGAGAAAATTTTATATAAATAAACATATACGTACCTAACAAAATGAATATATATATATATCTCAATTTATGTGTATATATATAAATTTGAAATTACAGTATGTCAGAGCTTAGTTACATGTCACTAACAAGATGCAATATTTCACTGCAATTTTTTTTTTTGCATTTAAAAAAATTATTTGTTAAGCTCTCCCTCAAAGATCCAGCATGCATTTACTCATTTGTTCTTAACTGTGATTTTATTACCCGTGTCATGTTTTTAGAGGAGCATTTTTCTAGTAATACTGGCCAAGAGAGTGAGATGAAATAATATTTCTTTATGCTACATGTGAAACTGATTTAGTGATTTTCTTCTATTTCTGCAAGAGCCTGGTAATTGCAGTTTTTAGGTCACTGGAATAAATACTGCAGGTTAAGCCTGCTGACATCAAAAATTCTTTCTGATGGTAACAAATACCTTAGTAAATATTTAGTTTTTATATTCCCTTAGTTAATGAAGATGTTACAAAAGTATATAAAATAATGAAAAAAAGTGCTTTCTTCAGAGATTACTCTTCACTATAATCCTTTTCGTATTTAAAAACTCTAGGAAGTCTGTGACCTCTTGTCACTTTTCCTGAAGAAAGTATATTACATATAACAAAGACTAAGTTTTATAATAGGTACAGATAAAATGAGATCGATTTTGTGGTCCTAGACAAGATTTAAAATTTTAGATATTGTGGTGGGTTGACCTTGGCTGCATGCCAGGTGCCCAAGCTGCTCTATCATTCCCTTTCCCAGCTGGACCAGGGAGAGAAAATAAGGTGGAAAATGGCTCATGGGTTCAGATGAGGCAAGTTTACAAAAGCAAATGTGAAAGTTTACACCTCACAAGCAGAGAAAAAAAAAAGGTTTTTCTCTACTTCCTATCAGCAAGTGATGTTCAGCACCTTCCCAGGAAGCAGGCCTTCAACACCTGTAGCAGTTTCTCTGGAAGACAAGCATTGTAAACAATGAATGACAGCATCTCCTCCTCCTCCTTTTCCTTAGATTTTATATCTGAGATTCCAAGATTCTACTTATGTGGCTCACTTGTTTGCAGCACATCTCGCATTCATGAATGACCTCTCTGATGGCCTCCATGTTCAGGTCTACCCCCCAGTCACAAGCCCACCTGTGTGCTGCATCTCTTCCTAGATGTCCTGATATTCCATGGGCCCATGGAGCTATAAATAGCTCATCCTTCCACTCCCAGTCCAAGTCCACCTGAGCTATCTCAATTTTGGCAGCCTTATCTACCTGCTTTGATGTTTTTCAGTGACACAACTTTTGGGCATGTGAACATTAGAATTTGGGCATATGAGCATATCTTCAGAGTCATGTTTTCTACCTGTGCAGCGAGGTCCTGCCATCATGCAGCAGCCCAGAGGGGTTCATCCTTGCATTGCCGGTTGTCTTCCATTGCTGCAGCCACCCCCACAGGGCATTAGCCACCATCCAGGAGTCAGTGTAGAGATAGAGTGCAGGCCACTTTGCTCATTCAGCAATCTCTGGGGCTAGTCGGATGGCTTTCCCTTCAGCAGATTGACTTGACTTGCTTTTTTCTTCAGCAGCCCCAACGACTCGTTTTGTGGGACTCCACAGAAAAGCTTTTCATCTCAGGATCCATCAGTAAATAGAGCATAGCCTTTTTCATTTTCTGATAACTTGTTATTTGGTGGGCTTCTTGGGCACAAGTCACCTTCTCAGGCAATATTCCAAAGTCTCTTCCTTCTGGCTAGTCCATAATGTCTTCCTGGGGAATTGGGTTTTCCCATTTGGGGTCACTGTGTAATTAAAGCTACCTAGTGTAGCACTGGTTGTGATGTGTCGAGGGGGTGTTTCCTTTGAACATCCAGTGTAGCACAGCAATCACAGCCCCAGGAAGGGATAGGCTTCTCCCCAACAACTTCTGAGATGGCTTGAACCTTCTCATAGGATGCTAATATCTCTTTTTCAATTGGAGTGTAGAGGGTTTCTGATCCTTAATAACCCTGGCTACAAAACCCTAATGGTCAGCCTCGGGTTTCTCTTGATATCCTTTGTCAGAGGTTAGAACAAACGAAAAATTTCTGGCCTTTGAGTTCTGCACTCAAAACGGTCAGTGTTCTTGATCATGACTGAATTTCTTCATAGATCTCTACACTGTCTCTCAAGGTACAACCATGGTATCTGAACTACAGAAAAATGTGCTGGCTTACTTTTCAACTCTATTGGTTCCTAACCTTTCATGAGCACTTAATTCCTCACGTGGTAGGAAACAATCACATTGTAGAAGCCTGTGGACCATGAAGGGTAATTGGATAAGATCTTTAAAAGATTTACAAGCCTGCCAAGGATTGTGCCAGCTTAAAACTGTTTGATTCAGTGTGAAAAGATCTGAACAATTCTGACCTAAAGGTTTAAAGAGAGACCTTTTCTGTGAGAGTGTAATTTAGAGCCTGTAATAAAAGTGTATTGAAAAACACCAGAAGGAAGAAAACAGCCATAAATTTTAGAGCTTAATATTACATTATAGGACACTTTTCAGTGACACATCCTCGTCTTGCAACAAACCTCCTTTGCCTCAAACTGTTTTAATTGTTCCTTCTAAGGGTTACGATGGTAGCTCATCCATAAAAGGATAATAAGAAAGCCATTTGTTTAATACACCTGAGAACGCGGACTTGCTTTCTCTCTCTGTGTAGGGA
>NW_005054407.1:2446901-2476633 GCF_000277835.1 Geospiza fortis | reverse complement strand
AACATTTACGAGGTAAGACCCGGTCTTTGGACAGTATTACAACTAAGAAATAAGGGGAAGACTCACAAAGAAAATTAGGCAATTTATGTGCAAAAGGTAGGTTCTCTAACATCTTATTTAATATCTAGACTACCTTGAATACCCAGCAGTATTGAATATGTGCTGAATGGTAAAATTCCCTGTGCTTATCCATTTCTATTCCTGTGCAACTCACTGTGGGCTAGTGCAGTGCCCAAAACACTGTAGAATACAGAAAGAAGATGATTTCTCCACTCTCCTCACCTGCAAGGTGCAGCTGAGCCCATGGCTCAGATACACTTGAAGTAAGGCAACCTCTGGCCTAGAGCACAAGTCCTTTGAGTAGCAGCTGAGAGAGCTATGGTTGTTTAGCCTATAGAAAAGGAGGCTCAGAAGAAATCTTATGGTTCTCTACAACTACCTGCTGAGATGGGGGTCAGTCTCTTCTGCCAGGTAACAAGTGACAGGATGAGGAAATGGCCTCAAGTTGTGACAGAGAAGGTTTAGACTGGATATTAGGAAAATTTTCTACATTGAAAAGGTTGTTGAGCATTGGAACAGACTGCCTAGGGATGTAATAGAGTCACAATCATTGGAGGTGTCTAAAAGATATGTAGATGTGGCACTTAGGCAAGTGGTTTAGTCGTGGACTTAAAAGTGATCATTTAATTGTTGAACTCAATAATCTTAGAGGCCTTTTCTGACCTCAGTTGTTCAGTGGTTCTGTTTCATGACTCGAAGCTTCCTGGTGGTAGAGCAGTAATAAATCATGCAAAAGTTTCATTTAAAATTCTTACGTGGCACATAAAAATTAAGCTCTGCAAAGAGACATTTTACTTATCTTTGATTACAAAAACTTTATATGCAAAATAACTTTAAAACCATTGCAACTGAGCTGTACTGAACACAATGAGAAATACATTATAAATTGTCTCTGGAATTTCTTGGAAATATGCTTGTGCAAACTGTTATAAGCATATGTCTGTATAGTAAAATCTCTGCATTTCTACCAGTTCTTTATATACGATTTGAATAGTATAAAAAGCAAATCACTAATAGTTGTCATTGGTTTAAATGAAGGGGACTAATTATCTCTTTTCTTTGAGATAAGTGATTAAGTCAGTCCTGGACTCAAAGTGCATGGACAGGGTCCGTGTCTCTCCTGAGAGCCATGTGCACTGCTTTGCAGTGCCCAGACACAGTACCACTGTTTTCAATGAAGTCCTTCAACTTTTCTTCCACAGTTTTTTATTGACCTTCAGATAAGGTTTCCTGTCTTCCCCCAGACTTTCTGACTGCAGGCCTTTCAGGTTTGTTATCCATGTGTTCTAACTTTATGGTGTGTGCCCATGAGCAGAGACTTTTGGAAGCACGTGACATGAATACAGGAAAGAGTAATAACTTCATTCAGACTCACAATTACTGAATTTTAAACTAAGATTTCCCCTAAGGCTTCTGTTTGATTTGCAGTGGCTTGACTAACATGCCTCTAGGACAGCTAAGAACGACCTCTATGTGGATACCAGAGGAGAGTGTATTCAGACATAATCACAGCAAGGACCTGCAGCACCAGCTGAGGAGGTATTGTGAGATAAAGATCAAAGGGCAACTATGAGATAAAGGGAAAAATCTCTGGGGCACTTCCAAGTAAAAAAAGCATCAGAGGCTCCACCACAAATAACAGCTAGAGAAGCACAGGAAGAGAGACAGTGGATCTACTTGAAGAGGATGGACTCAAATAATGTATTTGCAAATGTAGAGTTTGTGATAAGGGGATAGGGATTTAATAGAGTACCTAATTTGCTGTTGGCTGAGGGTTTGTGTTTGTTTTTTTTTTTTTCTTGCTTGGTTAGTTGCTTTTTTGGGAGTGTGTGTTTGGTTTTGTTTCCCCCGATGAAACTGAGAAAGACAGCTTTCACTCTGGCCAAATGTATGCTGATGTATACCTTAATTCCACTAAAAGCAATACTAAAAGTTCCAGAAGTGCCAAAATACAGGAAAGCAGGTTGGAATCTAACCACAGGCCTAAAAATTAGTTATTTTTTTCCCCTAAATACATATAGCTTCTATCTATGTATCTACCTGTAAATTCCTAGGCATAATTTTCTATAAGTGTAGCTCTAGCTGTAGCTTGGTAAGTATGAAGGAAATTAGGATTAGTTCCATAACAGTCCAGGTCACCTCCCTGTTTTCACATTCTGAAAAAATTTAGACAAAATGGCACATGGTAATGATGACAGCTGAGCATAATTTTTTTGATATTTCATTTTCTGTGGATAAGCCTTCAGAGTGAAAGATTACCACAGACAAATTAGAGAAACACTGTCATGAAAATAAATTAGAGTTTGACATTTTGCAGGTACTCTGTGACATGATGATTGCTGCTTTAGGAATATTTCAAAGTGCAATTAAATTGCATCTCTTACCAACAGACCGTAAATCATTATCTGTAGTTCAGTGGGATATCTTCAGACCATACATTTTAAAGGATTTATTGTAGTTTATCATATTGTGTACCTTTAGGGAGTCTTAATCTTTAAATAATTGCAGTAATAGTTGGTAGGAGACCTGCATTAGATGCGCTCAATAAATCAGGTTATTGACACTCTAAATCAAAGAAATTATGTTGTACTCTTTTCACAATATTTAGGTATATTTGTGGTGACAAAAATACAGTCTATACAATATTATGCAAGATAGTATTTATTTATCATCTTTGCTGTCTTAATCATCTTTTCATCACCTTGGCTTTCTTAGACATTTCTCTATGGCTAAGTCAGCTATCTATTAGAACATCAAAGCTCAACATTTTATGCTCCATGAATCACAAAAATAGATTAATGCCATGCAAGCATACATTGGCTCTTCCAAATGGAAGATTTTCTCAATAAACTCTAGTTACCCTTATGCTCCCTTTGCTATTATGTTCTGCTCTATCCCATTTTAAACAATCTAGAGAAATTCTATCTTTGAATGCAAACCACATCTAATCATTGTCTTTTCAAAATTATGTTGAGTGTTACCGCTCAACTCAATTATCTATGCAGAATTGTAGACAGTGGAAAACCCCATTGGGAATATAGAGAGGAGAAGTGCTAAGGCTGCTCTAAGAACAAACCTGGCAGATGGAAAAATGGAGAAGACAAAAGAGTGACAGCCAATTTCACTGCTGTTTCACTGTTGTCCATAACAGAGACTGGGGTAGGAGTGATGCCTACCATGTCCAACTGTGGTAGGCTGACCTTGGCTAAGGGCTACATTTCCACCAAGACACTCCCTTACTCTCTTCAGTGGGGCACTGGGAGAAGATAGGACAAGAAAGCTCAAGGGTCAAGATAAAGACAGGGAGAACATTTGCGAGGGCAAAAAAATATTTACTGCTAATTAGAATAGATTCATGGAGTGAGGAAAAAAGACAAATCTTAAACCAACAATTTTTCTCCAGCCTGTCTTCCCAAGCTCAACTTCATCCCAAACTTCTCCATCTCTTCCAGAGAAGACTGGCGGGAGGGGGTTTGGCAAGTGGGGGTTGTGGTACTCCTCCTCCCTCAATACACTTTCCCTCTGTTCCTGTGCGGGGTCTCCTCATGGTCTGTAGCTTCCTTCAGAGATATCCATCCACCTGCTCCGGAATGAGATCCTCAACTGGCTGCAGAGAAATACCTGCTCCAGGAAGGGTCTTTCATGGGCTGCAGGGGAGTTTCTGCTCCTGGGCATGCAGCACCTCCTCCTTCTTCTGTGTCTTTGTCCTTTCTTAAATATGTCACCACAAAGGCACCACAGGCTTGGCTGACGAGCTCAGCAGCGTCATGTGGTGGGTCCATTCTGCAGTCAGCTGCTCTGGCATTGGTCAGTCCCTGTTCTCATTTCACAGAGGCCAACCCTGTAGTCTCCCACTGCCAAAACTTTGACATCAACACATAAAATAACTACATATGCAATCTCCGTTCCCCTTGCTTGTATAAAAACCTGGCAAATACCTTAAAATCTTGCTGAAGAGGTAAAAATCAGATGATACTGGCTATAATATTTGTAAATGAAAAGTGTCTTTGAGTTTTGTTATAGGGACGATCTAGGATTTCTGTGAGATTTTCTTCTCTTCTCTATTTCTACTTGAACTGCAACTGTAAAAAATCCAATGCAGTCCCTGCTGAGCAGAAAATAACTGAAGGAGCAAAGAGAAGCCAGGAAGCACTGAAAGATTCAGAGGATTAACTTAATATAGGACCATTATACAGAGAGCAGCTTGCTAAGAAAAAAAAAATTGTTAACATTTTACTCATTTTCAGAATTGTTTTAATAGGCAAAAAACCCATACATGGATAAATAGAACAAGTTAAGTGAGGTTTTCATGCCATGCCCTTGAAACCAGTCAGTTTGCATCAACCGCAGAGGTAGCACACCTGATGGCTGCAGGATGCATGGCCTGGCCCTTAACTGGTTTTCTGTTCTTCCATACCTCCAGCACACTGATCTAATTTCTCATCTTCCTTCTGCAGCAATATATGACCAAACAGGCATTTGGCACAGAATAATAATTTGAACAGTGCAGAAATCTACAAGCTGGGATGGGGGAAATCAGTCATTGCCCAGGATGACCTGGAATACTCTTGTGTTTTGGGGAAAAAAATAGCAAAGACATTTGAAACTTGATTGTTTCTAGGTAGTCACTTCTTTGGTTCAGCTGTCATAAATTGCCAAAGAATACCAGATGCTGATATATAGAGATGAGCTATCAATCTCAAAGTCCTCTAAAAACGTCCTCTAAAGAGAGTTGGGATTTATGCCAGAAAAAATACTGACTTGTTCAGATGAAGCTGAGGAAAGCGCCTTAGGAAATTATAAAAATAAAAGGATTTAAATGCTTTGCTATCACTCTTATCATACTTCCTAGGCTTCCTTTAGGACTTCCACATTTATACTTAAAATTTTAGCCTTGTTGTCACTAGTTTATCTTTTTTTCCTTTATTTTTTTGTCTTAACATTTGTTCCTGATCTTGCAATGTTACTGGATTCTCTGGTTCTGTCAAAGAAAATAGTATATTCACGCAGTCATATGTATGTCATTTCCGATCAAAACCCTGATGACTACTCATCTTAAAACAGAGGAAGCCCTGTATTTTTCCATTTTCCAAAGACTGATCTTTTTCTTGTTCATTTTCAGCAAGCTCTACTAACAGAAAAATGTGCTTATTAAATACTCTGTCTCGGGTTATGACTTTCTTAGTAATTATTAATGCTACACCAAAGCACAGAACAGGAATTATAGTCATGACTGGGGAATAGTTTTAAAATGTACATCTGTCTTCCTGTATATTTCAAAATGTGGAGATTGCATTATAGTCTCCTTCTTCAGAACAACCCCTAACTACAGCACACTGAAGTAGAAGTTTCTTTTCTAATTTTCCTACTTTCAACTGTTATTCAACTAATGATTTTCAGACACTTCGAGATATTTGCACCTCTTTTTTTCATGTATTCGCCCCATTACTTTTCCTTATGGCCTGCAGAATTCTTTCATCTTAACAAAAATAAGTCTGCAGTTGTGAGATTGTACTACCTCTGCAGAAGTATGGATTACTCCCATATTTATGTGTTTTGCCTCTCACTAATTTTTTCACAATTATGTGAGATTTGCATCGAGGAGTTCTATGTATTCGACCAGACCTTTTTTTCTGTCTTATATGTGGTTCCTGGTTATATGCCCTTCTTCCAGTTAAATCATTATAGCTTCCTATTAAGTCATTATAACTTCCAGAATCGGTGATTCTGGGATTATAACTTCCTGTAATTACTGATCTAATTCAGTAGGTTTCTAATAATGAATTTTCTTACATTTGCATTTGATGAGGGAAGATGTATTACAGTTATTCTCTCTATTAGGTAATGTTCACTAAAGCATTCTCTAGGTAGAAATAGAAATAGTTAAAAGTAGATGATGATGACATGGCCTTTTAGGACATCCTTGTTATTCTGCAGTCTGAAGTGTGACACAGTGTACAGAGGGCAGGTGTAAGGCAAATGAGAGTTCAGTAAGAGTGCAGGGTTATTCTGAGATGATTACAAAAACCTGACATCAATGAGGCTGGTATCATACCTAAAGAGGAAGGGTTTATAAAGTTACAGCTAATACAGACTTCAGGACTGGAGCTGACCCACCTCTTCTCTGAAAAATGAGAAGAATAACTGCAGATCTGCTCAGAGCTCAAGCAGCACTGCCTCAGCAAAGGGCTGTGTGGGAATAAGTGATCTCCAGCCACAGCGGATGTATCTGTGGCTGTACTCATGACATTGTGAAGTGACTGTTCCCTGGCCCTCTGCTCCCTAGGGTCTGTAAAGCAAAAGCTCTTTAAGATACACTAAGGACTTTTTGCTCTTTTGGATTTCTGGTGAACATGTCTGGAAATATCTTGTGCTTGTACAGGATTTGACTCATGACATCTGAGAGTATTCTTCTTACCCAAGGAAAGAAAAGTTGTGATCAAAACAATTCTGACCTCTGTACCATACATGATGTCTCAAATGTATCCTGATAAGAAGAATTCAAGAAATAATAAATTCCAAGGCCAGCTAGCCTGACCTCTTGCACAGAGCCGGTCATAAGATTTTATTCTGCAACTCTTTCAAAAACCATAAAATTCCATTGGTGCTGAACTCTTATGTGAAAGTTTAGATCTTTTGAAGTCACTGCCACAATTATGCATTTTCCAATTGAAGTTAACAGTACTGACAGGGAAGGAGAGGATGTGAACTCAGACCCCTGGATGTGGTAGGGCTGAGAGGGCTGAGGCTGGAGTGGGGTCTAACTTCACTGTCGCACAACATGAAGAGTAGCAAAGCAAAAGACTGTTATTATGATAGCATCTGATTTTGCATTCTTTTTTTGTTTTTTTGGTTTTTTTTTTGTTTTTTTCTACAGTCAATACAATAGCAGACATTGTATGTAATTTAAAAATTTTGATTGCTGTCCTGAGCAGGTCAGTTGCTTTGATGGAACTACCATTCTCAAATGCTTTATTTTATGAAATTGAAATTTCTTACTCTTTCTTTTTTGCGCATCAATCCCGTTTCCTCATCCTGTACTGAGATATATGTATAAAAATGGATTCTGAAACAGTATAAAGACATGAATACATAGAGTGCTTGCTTTCCTTAAACATGAAAAAGGTCCAGATTTGTTTAATGGCAACTCATTTCTCAGTACAGGCCAAAAACAAGCAGGAATATAATATGAATATGTTGAACCATGTAAGAGAAAGGCATGACTGAGGAGTAAATTAAATTGGAGGTAAAGAAACGGAAGCTTTAAAAAAAACCCTTATTTTCTGAAGGTTTATCCTATCCACTTTCAAGACCATAAAATTAGGACTGTAGAAAGTATCACTCAAGTTTTGAACTACTTTTCTCAGCACAAGTTTTCCTTCATTGAACATATTTGGTAAATTCCTTTTTCAGTGGTGGAACACAGAGGCATACATGAACTGTTTTTTAATTGAGTCTATTTAATTAAGATTTTAATCCTAATGTTATATAGCAATAATACAGGTAATTTATCAGCTACTTTTGCAAACTTGATTATATTCTTAACTGTCTCAATCAACATAATTTCAGGAAATTGGAAAAGAGTCACAAGCCAATTAAAAGATGCTCATTGTTCTTATTATACTGCTGAATGAAAAAATCTGCTGTCCTGAAGGTCAAATTTCCCTTCATGACCGTTTTCCATAGAAGTTTTCAGTTCTTATTGTCTTCTCTTTGGTTATCTCTGAATCCAAGAGGTTGTGTACTTTTAGTTACACTTCACCAGCTGTAAACAAACACCCAATGCTATTGAAGTACAAAATTAATAGATAAATGGAATGTTTTATGACTTTGTTACTGATGACAGTTTGTGAGTATTTTAGATCTGCCTCAGTTTTATCACAACATTCTGCCCTATTAATATAACTAAGTAGGTCACAGTGCATGCGCGTGTAGATGCATACATATCCTTTTTAATCTCCCTTCAGAATTCTTTTAACTTGTTAACATGAAAATGAAGGCTATAATCAGAACTTTTTTCTATTTCCTGTGAGGAAGAAAAACAGTGCAAAACTGATAAAATTGGCATGCATCTCTTAATGTAAAAGGAGAAAACGTATGTAAGCAGGACAAGTAAGCAAAACTACATTTGTAGTTACACTACTCTAAAATTGGTTTAATTCTGTGCCTTTGAGAGAACACAGCTTCTTTATATTTCTTTGAAATCACTGAAGGGTGTTATAAAGAAAAATATTTTTCCTTTATAGTTTCCTTACTGCAGACATTTACTACTCATATATTATCTTGCATAATAGGATTATTTGTTGCAGCTCTCTACTTTCAGAGTTTGGCATCATAAAGAATAACTAAATGGAGCAGAAAGTCTAAACTTCTTCAATAGAGAAAATCAGCTTTAATACCCAATTCTCTTTCTGATGCAATTCATTATGCAAGTCACAACTGCAAGTGCTTCACAGGAAAAGGAAAAAAAGGTGTGGATACTCTCATGTCTCCTCTCCTGGATTCTATGAGTAAGTTCTCTCTTTCTGTCCTACTGTTGCAGTCCCCCAATATATGTTTTTCTTCAGAACACATCAAATCTAAAGTTAGAAGTAAGATTTTTCTTCTTGCTCTTACCATATTTCTCCTTGCCATCTCTTTGAATATTTGACTCTCTTTTTAGCTATGCACAGGCATGTACATGTTTTATTAGGTCTAAATATATGCTCTTCTGAAAACTGAAGATAGAAGCCTGAATTTGATGAAGACACAGATGCTTTATTTTTAGAAATTGCAGCCTACCTTGTAACAACACTATGGAAAGCCACAAAGGATCTCAGATCAAGAAGCAGTATAGTGACTGCTGCAACAGTTTGTGCAGGGTAACCAGCCTGTGCAGGGTAACCAGCCTGTGCAGGGTGTAGTGTAAATCCAAATCGGGGAAAAACACACGCCCGTATTTCCTGTACTCAGTGTAGTTAGGCATGGAAATGTGTTGAATTGCTGCAAGCAGGTTTTCTGCCTTTGGAAGGGTCAGAGATACATATGTCTGTAAGCATAAATGGGGAAATTCAGATTCTGATGATGATTTTAGCAGGGGTCAATTTATTGAGAAGAGGATGTATAAGTTAATCAACAGTAAATATTAAAGAGGAGAACATTTTCCTCAGGCTTTTCCACAATGAAGCAGCACAATGGGATTTAAGATGTCCATGTCTGAAGTTCAGAAAATTGCTTTTCAGCCTTTATTTTGAGTGATTTAGAGTAGGTTCTTGAATTCCAACTCCAGCTTTCTAAAACTGCTCTTTTTTTGCTGGGCTATGGGGTGGTTTGAGGCAGCATATTCCTTGTGTGGCTTCTTGGATGAATTTATTCCATTTCATACAAAATATGTGGTATCTGGGGATATGATTTAAACTCTTCTGTGCTTCAGCTGATCTTTGTCAACTCAAGGGCAGGCTACAAGACTGCAGAATCCTTTTTTGTTTCCTTTTTTTTTTTCTTATTGTATGACTTTCCCCTCCCACTACTTTCAGAAAGGAATTTCTGCCTTAAAATATGGGCTGAGGGTGTTCTACATCTCCTCAGGTGTAGCTGAAAATTAAACCTCTGAATGTTATCATAGGCCCAGCTGCATTTTGGAGGAAGCACATTTCAATATAAAGGGTCTCGCTGTCCGTGACCAGTCATTATAGAGTCAGAAATTGACCTTACAAGTTGTGTGATGCTGATTGCCTCCAGGCCAGAGAGGGCCAGCCCTCTATGCTGCAGATTCATCCTTAAGAGGGTGAATTGGGATGGTACAAAACATGTCCAGGGAATAAATGCAGGGGCAGTTTCTGTGCTGAAGCACTCAGTGCTTGAGCTCCTGCTGCTTGTGTGCCAAGCAGCACAGATGTCCCCGCAGTGCCTCTCTGTGCCTCCAGCTGCTGGAGGCAGAGCAGGTAGGATGCTGCTTTGGAACTCCCTGTAGGACACAGCTGTGAAATACTCTTGATGGCCCTAAGCAGGATGTCCCCTGGGGATGTCTGGAGGCAGAGGCTCAGCTGCCAGCCTACCTGCTTCTCAGAAGCTGTTTGCATAAGTGATGCAGGAGCCCTGAGGATGCCTGGCAGCTGAGGCAGGTTCCTGAGGACCTACTTTTCAGACCTAGGCAACTACTGACACATAAATGGCACTTAGGTGGTTTTATGAGCCCCAGCAAACATTTCAGTTTATGAGGTCTGAGGCTAGTAAGGTTTTCAAAGAATCTTAAATGGGATTTAAGCCAATACTAAGAAATCCCAAGAGCTGCCAAAATATTTTGAATATAAGCTACCTTGGATTCTTTTTAAAATGTCACATTAGTTTGGAATTGTTATTAGCAATGAAGAAATAATTTTATGACCCTATTGTAAATCACACGTATTTGTTTGTTCTCTGTAAGAGCAAAAAATCTGAGGAAAAAAATGTTTTTTTGCTTTACACAACTCTGAGGCTGAAGTGGGTGCAAGGTATCCATTTGAGTCTAATTACCCAACTAGGCTGAGCACAGCCAGTCCAACAAAAACCCAGCTGTAGTTTTTAATTGCCTTAAATGAGCTCCTAAATAACTATGTGGAGTTAAACCACAGCACAGAGAACACAATATAAGTGCATAGAAACCCTGAACACCCAGGGCTCTAGAGTGCTCAATTAAACTTTCCTTGATTATTCAATACAACAGAAGTGTGCAAATTAAAGGCTTTCATGCTACAGCAGGCTACGACCTCATTCTCAAGTTTCAATATTGCAATGTAACTTAATTAAGATTTTCCCCACACAAAGCATAACCCTAGAGGTAACTTTTGTTCCAAATACCTCATATAGGTATCTCTCCTGCTGTTAAGTGAATGGCTCCTGGTGAAGCAAAATAAATATTATTCTGGCATAGACTCACTTTTTTGTATACACTGAGAGCAGAGAAAGGAACAGTATGAAATCATTAAAACATTTAAATCACCATGCTGAAATACAGTTGCTGAAAGGCCTCATTCTCCTTGCATTCAGACTGTAAAGTGCCTTAAAATAGTTTGTGAAGAACCCACACTAATTTCTGATTCTGTGGCAGATACTCAGTTTGAATAGGCACAAATTGTGTGGAAACCTGCAAGCGCAAAATTTTTGCCCCGTTTAGGTCAGTGGTACAAAACCAGTAACATCAATAAGCAGTAGAAGGAGCAGCTTCATCTCAGTATGTTTGTTTGTTCATATGGTGTTATGAAATGCTGGGGGTTTTAATAACTGTGAAGTACACTGGAGTCACTGCTCGAAAGGCCTTTTAGATTAAATGCAGCATTAATTATATGGACGGAATGCCAAACACATGGGAAATGGTTGTGAGAATATGCTGGGTTTGTCCTTTATACTTAGAACACTAAAATGTATTAATCACTCTCTTTAAATTGGACTATTAAAATGGAAATCTTAGACAAGAGAATAATTTAATCTCAGTACCAAGTTACACGTCACACCAAAAGTCTTTCTATACAGTTGGAATAATTTGTGCCCTTCTAAATGTTTAAATTAGGTGCCAAATTACATTGCTAATACTGATGTAAATGGTATACTGTTGCTTTGCTTTGAAAAGCTTTTTTCTCCAAATAATTATTAGTAAATTCAATTACTGAAAGCAAAAATACATCTTAATTTAATATGCAGTTTGTTTGACCACATTCATCTAAGCAGACTGAGAAAGCCATGTCACTTTATAATTTTACTTCAGTTATTAGACAAATTTATCTGTTGCTTTATATAATTCACACCTTTCTTTCACATTTCCTGGTCTTCCATTATCTTATCATTGTCTTTTATCTTCCTTTCAAAAGGTGACATTAGAAGCTGATTAGAAGGTGGTTTGATGCAATTTTTTGACTCCACATCAGTCAGTTCTGCTTTTTTCAGAATGAAACTTTTAATCCCATTTCAGGAAATTAAAAAACAAGAGTTCAACATTGACACAAGAATAATTTCCTTTGTCCCAATATTTTCTTCTATAGTATATAAGCCTAAATCACCCCTGAGGCATCTAAAAGCTATGCTTTGTCATCTCTGAATTTTAGGCACAGAAGAACTGTATTAGATCTCAGTAACAACACTGAAGACACAAATCCCTGTTCAGCAGGTTAAGACCCAATATGAATATTTTACTTCTGAATATGTGTGCTTAGTGTATCTTCTAGAAAGATTAGTATTTCCCCCCTCAAATTAATTAATCTACAATAAATTCCAATTGCATAAAAAATAAACAAAAGACAAATTCAGTTACAGTTTTCTGATAACTTCTTAAATTTGTGAACAACATTGTGAACAATGTGAAAATGATGTACTTTTGGCTGGCTCATAGCAAACTCAAGAAACGGTTGTTGTGGTCTCACCAGGAGCACTTCTTTGGAACAACAAATGGACTCAATAGCTGATGTCTGTACTTTCTCACTTGGGTGTTAGGTCATGTTATCAGAGAACAGCACAGGCCTCTTCTGAGTAGTCTGTGTAATCCTGCCATTCAGTTCACATGACATTTTTGAAAGCCAACTAGGCTGCAACACTGAAGGCAGAAGAGAATTACATTAGGAAAAGGGGAGAAAAAAAGAAGCAAATTTTGCATCAGGTACAGATAAATTTGAGTTAAATATTTTATTTCATGTGTATTTTTCATCATTATATTTCAGGTATTTTTGAAAGTGGGTTTTGACATATCTCTGTGGTCTATAATACACTACCTACAGTATTACTTCTGGATATAGACATAAATCTACAGAAGTGGGAAACATTTCTCTTCAGCTTGCTGTCAGATTCTTTGGTGGTCGGATATTCAATCAAGAATATAAACATGCCTGTTCACTCAAGCTGTGTGTGAAATGACATTTGCAAAAATAAAAAGCTAAATCTTAAAAATCTCACCTTATGTCTGTTGTACATTTGTATGCGTATAATGCCAGCATTGGTCAGTAGAAAATCTCTCTAAAATTACCCTGTTAAAAACGTGAATCATCCTTATGAATTTAGTATTATGAAATTCTAGAGTGCAAATATAATTCTTCTAAATATTTCACCAATAGGAAAATAAATAATGTAAAATACCTGGTCATTAAAATTTCTTCTGGAAAGAGAGACTAATATTAAGTGAGATATTTTATCATTAGGACTTGGTAGGATCAGAAAGAATGAGAGAGGAAAGCACTTTCATCAAGTCAACAGATGATTCTCCAGAAGAATTTTTTGTTCATTTCTTCCACCGTCTGATGGTTTTAGAAATTGTAGTTGAGAAGCATTATTTAATATTCAGTAAGTCTAGCAAATAACTATGCAATAGCCTCCTAACTGATGTTTAAAACCATTGCACAATTATTTTTATTGTGCCATTTTATAGTATTATGAAACTGCTAATGAAACTATTATCTCTAGCTTCCAGTTTTTTACTAGTTAGTAGTAGTGCAGTATTTTCAGGGAAGCAAATGAAAATCAAGCATTCTTTGTTAAAATAGAACTAATATGGAAGTACTATTAAGGAACATCTGTTCTCTTACCATTTTCAGCTGCCCCAGTTACAATGATCATCCTTTTTAATTGCTAAACACCTGTCTTTTATTATATTTGATAGCAATTCTAAATTTCATTTAATTTCCAGTCTCTTATCTGATTTTGAAAATGTTTTACTTCTATAATGCCCATTTACATGGTTTATTACCTTAATTCTTCTATTTAATCTTGAGAACCCTAAAAATGATTATGGGATTAATTGTGCAGGAAAGTGATATTTCTCCCTTTTAGTGTAAACCAGATACTTGCTCTCCAGTCTGGCTGGGGGAAAGGGAAAGGGAAAGGGAAAGGGAAAGGGAAAGCGAAAGAGAAAGGGAAAGGGAAAGGGAAAGGGAAGGGCAGGGCAGGGCAGGAAAGGAAAGGGAAAGGGAAAGGGAAAGGGAAGGAAAGGAAAGGAAAGGAAAGGAAAGGAAAGGAAAGGTGTCCTTAAAATTAATAGTTTCTAGTGCAATTAGGATGAAGATATAGTCCTGCTTATCAAGGTACCTCCACTGACTACTTATCGTCATTGTTGAACACGTTAAATGTGCGAGTATTGCCAATAAAAGCAAGAAATAAAATTCAGCTAGGGTAACCCTTTCTTTCAATAAAGAGCAACAGGGAAATAGTATACGTGACACCTTGTTCTCACTTGCTCTGAGCATCTTCCTCCCACTTTCTGTCACATACTAACCCATGAAATAAGTTTTGGCTTCTGTATCATAACCCATGACACCAGACACAAATTTGGTATTCCAAATGAGGTTATTTAATAAGACTGATTCTCTACTGTAAATAATTGCTCTTTGGTATGTGTGAAAGAACAGCTGATAAGTTACTTCCTCAAAACAACCAATATTTAGTTCTTCCTTACTCATACATGGGATCAGGATCATGGGAAGTGTCATACTGAGTGGCATAGTAATTGTTAGAATCACAGAATAGTTTCAGTTGGAAGAGGATGTTTTAAATGCCATCTAGTCCACCCACTAGTGTACTTGAAGAAACCATGCTGTCTGTCTGGAATCACCTCCCTCTTCTCCTTTTGCCTTAGCACAGCTTTTAGGACGATCTGCTCCACGATCTTCCCAGAAACAGAGGTGAGGCTGACAGGTCAGTAGTTCCCAAGGTGCTCTTTTCTACCCTTCTTAAATATGGGTGCAAGTCTGGCCCATCCCAGATACCTGGCACAGGAAATCTTTCAGTCAGCTGGTATTGTGTGTCTAGAGGAAAAAGTTTTTCTCTTAATCTCATTATTATTATATGCCCTGAAGAATTAAAATTAGTTTTTATTTTATAACTCCTAGTTGTTTTGGTTTTTATAAATGGAGTTTGGTACTGTAGCAAGATTGTCTCCACAGGGTATGAGTGTACATCCACATATTTATGTATGGGAGAATTCTACAGAAACAGAAGTAGCAGGGCTTTTTATTTTGTATCAGTAGCCATGCAATTATTAAATGTGAAGATTTGCAAATAAAAACTTCTCAAACTAAATATTAGTATCTCTATTCAAGCAAAAGACTGTTGGATCCTCTGTTACCATTTTCATTACTTGAAATTCAAGGCATACAGTGAGAAAGGCTCAAGGACTACAATTGCAAACCTGTTGCTTTAGTGCTGTGTGCCTTCTATGTTCTTGTTGATACAGTGACATTCATGCATGTAAACAACCTGCACAACATGATTATGCATTTCTATAGTTGTTTGTGTTTTTAGATCTCAAAGTGTTTTATTAAAAGATGGCAGAACTTTCATATTATGCATGCTAAAGTTAAGCTACAGGAATGTCAGCATTTCTGCTCTCCCAGCTAAGAAAAATGGAAAAACTGGCAGAAGAGTTGCCTCTCAAAGCTGAATTATTTGCAGTTCTCTTTGCAATTATGAGTCTTCCAGCATCAGCTCTAGGTATAAACATAGAAAACACTGGCTGAGAGCAGCAGATTCTGGGAATGGCCTGAGTGAGCCTGTGTCAAGCCACTTGGACACACATCTGTGCCACCCCACAATGGATACTGTAGAGCTGCACATGTGGTTATAAGCCACGAAAGCCATAGATCACACAGAGCCCTGCCCTTGGACCTGTAGCACACAAAGCTGCCACAGAGTTACAGTGAAATCAGGAGTCCATCTACTAAAGTTCAGTATTGTGACTGAATTTATTGATATTCTACTTCCCTAAATTTCCAAATGAATTCACAGAGTGTTCGTGCCTTTTCTGCCACTGACAACTGTTTTTGAGCTCTGCATTTTCTTCCTTGCTGCAATTATTTTTGTTCAGTAACAGGCTTAATTAATCAAGCCCAAATCCAAAAGCTGAGCTTCATTAATTGAAAGTTCGGCCTCAGTGTTTCAAATAAAAAGCTTGACATCAACTCTAATGATCTTCAGAAGTGTTTAATTCCTTCCAGAAGTACATCTTTCCTCTTTTCCTGTCTTTCTGTTTCAGATGTTAATGGCAATTTCATTATTAATAACAAGGAAATCAGATGTCTTTAGTATGTGATGGTTATCTGAGCCAGTTTGAGATTTTATCAGAGCTAACATTGGCAAATCTTAGCTCTGATAAAAGCTAAGATTTTCTAATAGCCTGTGGGTGCCTCTGAAAATCGTTTGATTTGTTTGTTTCTCTCTCTCTTTTTGTGTCTTGTACTGTTATCTAACTGCCAGTGGTCTGAATGAGAGTTCTCTACAGATAAGTATTGCTAGAGCCAGATGACTTATTATCTTTATCACTCCACTTCTCTAAAACAGAGAGGGACAAGTTCAGATGTTTTCAGTCTTTTAGATATTTCATGCTGATTACTATGTGGTTCAACACATTAGTTTGCCAAGTGCTTACTCATTTGAACATACTAATGAACTTGTAAAGAATACTAAATTGGTTTGTTTTGATGAACAAGGTGCTGAATAAGCCTCCAACATACTGAGTACTATGTCAGTCATCTTACCTTGTGGGATGTGGGGTTTTGTTCTGAGACAATTAATTGACCAGCTTTTGAAATGCCTGACTGTATAAGTAGGTATATTTAGTTATCTTTAAATTGTCAGTAAATCATTTTTGATAATTTCTATCAACCTAATTCCATTTAATTAAGAACTTGTGGAATTTTATATGTGATACTTTCCAGGAAGAAGAGGAGGGGAAGGGTGAGAGGGGGAATTAGGAGGAGAGATGAGTAGGAGGTGGGAAATGGAATAACAAAAATTTCCTCTTGATACATTTTCTCACTCCTACTTCTGCCTCATAGAGTTTAGTTTTGAAAAAGTATACTTTGAAAAAATGCTTAATGTTAACTGTGATTAATGCTCACCAGTAGGTCTAGCTAACTTTTCTGGGACTGAAAAAACTGAGAACTGTAGTGAAAAATTGATGCTGTTGATAAGTGTACCTGTGACTCAGAAGTGTGCTCTAACAGGTTGACTTAAGATAATTGAGAAATTAATTTTACCCTCTGCTGTGTTCTAAGTAAAAAAGCTTCCAAAAGCTTGCTACCTGCTGTCTTTTAATATGGTAATTATGTCTGGGCAGGTTTTTTTCTGCTGTTAATCTATGCCTTGAAAAGCCTGATGCCTGTATGTAAATATTAAATTTTCAAACTGGGAGTCTGATAATTTAACCATTTCACCTGGGGAAAGAGCGTGAAAGGTAGTATTTATTTCATCAGATAAGAATATTGTGTCTGTTTTTACATAACCAGGTAGCAGCTAACTAAAGGCAACTGCTTCCCCATCTTAGATTTGACCCTGCATTTCTCCAGCTTCCACATGATTTTCTATTCCTAAAGGTTGCGGCACAAATGTTTTCAGAAGGAACAGGAGGATGAATGCTGGTGGCAATAAACTGTCTCTCTTATGTTATGAAGAAACAGTATAATTTTTTTCTGGGAAATATTTAAATGTATCTTGGTGTAGGGTCTTTATTTTAGCCTGATAGCACAAAACTGTGACAAACTCACTGCTAACTTTCCACTGATTGGAAGCTCAAGGCATGCAGAACATAGCATGGGAGCTTCATGCTGGATAGATCTCTAGCCATCAAATTCATAGAGACAATTACTGTGAAGAATTTATTTTTCTTTGTTTTCCAGCCAAACCCTGTAAGTTGTGGGCAATAGAAACAGTGGCATGTATAATATTGTCAGAGTTTTAAGTATCCTCGGACTGAAAATATCCTTTTATGTACATTATAACCTTCATGCAGCTTAAAATCATTGTCATGATTTTGATTTAATCAAATTGTATTAGGTTTGTATGGCCATGGGTTTGGTAGTGGGAGAGCTACAGGGGTGGCTCCTGTAAGATGCTGCCAGAAACTTCTTCAGTGTCCAGCAGAGCCAGTCCCTGGTGGCTCCAAAGATGAACATGCCTCTGGCCAAGGCTGGGCCAATTAGAAATGGTGGCAATGCCTCTGTGATATCAAACCAGAAAGTGAGGGACAGTTCTATGTGCAGCCAGATAAGAGCAGAGTGAGAACATGTGAGAAGAACAATTCTGCAGACACCAGGGTCAGTGCGGAAGGAGGGGCAGGAGGTGCTGCAGGCACCAGAGCTGAGATTCCCCTGCTCTCTGTGGTCCAGCCAGCCCATGGTGAGGCAGCTGTGCCCCTGCAGCCCATGAAGGTCCACAGGGATGGAGAGATCCAGCTGCAGCCTGTGGAGGTGCCTGTGCTGAAGCTGGTGGAAACCTGGAGGAGGCTGTTACCCCATGGGAGAACTATGGAGAGAGAGGTCTCTGATCCCTGGAGCAGCCTGTCCTTGGAGGACTGCGCCCACTGCAGTGGAAGAGTAACCCACACAGCAGCAATTTTGGGAGGAGTGTTGCCCATGGGATGGATCCATATTCTGCAGGTTGCCCAGAGCTGCTGCTAGTGAGATGGAGCCACATCAGAGAAGTTCATGGAGAGCTGTCTCCTGTGGGAAGGACCTCATGGTGCAGCAGGAGAACGACTTCTCTCTTGAGCAGTGGGAGGAGCCTCGGGTGATGAACTGACCAGAAGCTCCATGCCCTGTCTCCCTGTGCTTCTGGAGTAGGAGGTAAAGCTGGGAAGCAGGAAGGGGTGGGGGTGTTTTTTAAAGGCTTATTTTACTTCTCATTATTCTGCTCTGATTTTTTAAGAAATTCCTTTCATATCTCCAAGCTGAAGCTGTTTTACCCACGATGATATTTGATGAGCAATCTCTCTCTGTCCTTATCCCAACACATTAACCCTTTGCTAAATTTTCTCTCCTCTGTTCAGCTGCAGAGGTGAGTCAGTGAGTGGCTTTTGTGAGTGCCTGGCATCTGGCCAGCATCAACTCATGACACAAATTTCTAGTGTTTAAAACTGCAAGAAAAAGTATGCCTTAACGTCAGTAGAAAATGGAATTTGGACTCCATTGCAACTGTTCTCCTTATCTAAATTATGTGTACCTATCAATGTCATATACCAAGCCATAAAACAGCTTCTGATCCAGAAATGGAAGTGGAGATCCTGCAATTCTGCACATGTTGCCTGTCTGGGTGCCTCCCAGGCTCTGCTCTACTGGCAGGACTGTGGATGGTGTACTCAGTTATGCAGCGACTTCTCTTCATCAAGGATAAACAGTGGATTTTTCCCCAGGTTGTGAACCAAAGTAAAAACTAGCCTTTACTGGGTGCATCTGTGTTGACCTCAGCCCTGGAATTTCAGTATCCTCTGATCCCTTTTTAAATGTTCCTTTAAATGTTAAGAAATATACTATGAGGCCATGCATTTTATTGCAAGAGCAAGTAGTGGTCCCAGTTGACAATAGCTCTTTGTATATTACAAGAAAGAATGGGGAAAGACTTAACTAAAATTCACTCTTTTTGCCTAGATCCTTTATATCTTGAGATCCAATGAAGTCACCTAGAAAATTGTAGAAAGCTATTTCTCTGATTTTTTAAAAAAAACTTATTCAGTACTTGCCTACTCTTAAGAAGAGATTGGTAGTCCTGTTTACACAAGGATAATGTGCCGAAACAAATATATGAAAAGGAGTGGGTAGTCTTTCATTTTAATGCCATCAACATTTTCTTAAAGCTCCAAATAATCTTTCTTCTAGTCTTTAGAATGCCTTATAAAGTATATAACTAAGTTCAGAAATTTCAAATTGAATTGCCCTATAGGGATAATGATAACTTTCAAATCTCACAGAGGAGCCCCCTCCAAAAATCAGCTTTTTACATTATAGTGCCATTTTTATTTTATTGTGCCAACTCCTTTCTGACTTTTTCTTTGGAGACTCTGTAAAATGGTTATATTAGAAATGAATAAAATCAAACCCCAGAAACACAATTCCAAAGCCCTGAAAGCACTTGATTAATATGAAAGATGAATTATTAAGTAAAGATACAGTAAAGACAGTTATTGTTGGATGGAGTGTAATTCAGTAGAAAAGAAATAAAATTATATTTAAATGATGATTTACAAAAAGTTTCCTGTTATTTTACATGTGAACTACAGTTTCAGGATAAGAAATTATAGAGTTTGATAAGGAAGATTTTATGAATAATTAAATATATTATGAATTTGTTTTGAATGAAAGTTGAATGCTCTCTTTCTTCAGTTGATTTAAATACGTGGTATATTATTTTTTTTCTGTCAGGAATCCACTGTATAGGTCCACAGAGACCTCTTCGATCCTCTATTTGGGAAATGGTTGTCACATGGATTTTTTGTTATTTCTTTGCTGTGGAAGTAGTATTTTTGCAGCAATGTTTATTTGAAGAAATTCAAGTAGTAGCCAAGGGAGGCTGATTACATGACAGAAAGTTCCTTCTTTGCTCTTACCTGTTTAAGATTAAAATCTTTGCTTCACACAATCTCCTTAAATATTTATTTATTTATTTTCATATATTATTGTCTTTTCTGTGTAAAAGCAAGTTATGTGGGACAAAAATCTTGTCTTGCACAGCCTCAGGGGGCATTAAATTAGAGTGTGCAAGAAAAAAGGGTGCTTTTTCATCATTGTCTTCTTGCTTATAAAGTAATTTACATGAGACTAAAGGAGGCAGAAAATGCTACTGTTTTGTTATGAGTAATACAGAGAAATAAATAGCTGCAGCTGCTATTAATGGTAGGGAATTGTGCTTCTCCATAAACACAATTATACTAGGTAAGTAGATGTTTGTATATTGAGTTGGTCAGTCATCTTATCTGAGTTATTCTGCTCTTGATTTATAGTTTGAAAGTAGTGCAGAATCAGCCTTAAGGCATCAGCACAACATAGGATCATAGATCTGAAAGAGTTAGAAGTTTAACTACTTAATGAACAGAAGTTTTTGTTTTATTCTTGTAGGTAAGTATAATTTATTCAATGAAGTTGGTAACATGAGAAAAATCAATATTTTTTAAAATAAATGCATATATTATTGTACCTTAATAGTATTTTAAAATGAAGAATTAGTTTCTTTACAGGTTGTTAAAAATTAAGAGAAAAAACAGGTGGTGGTCTGTTGACTTTTATATGGACACATCTGAGCTGTAATTTGTCCGTGACTCCCTTGAAGAAGTCCTGGAGACCTTGTGGTTGTTCTCTGACAACATCCACTCAATGCTCAATAGGTCAAAATGCAGTGCAATGTTAGGAAATGGTAGATCTATTAATAAAGGGAATTATTTTGCTATGGTGTATCCACTGCATATAATGTATATCTATTGTTTTTTATAAATATATATTTAAAACAACATATATTCATCCACATCTTGATTAAGGTATGCAGTAAAATCCACAGGATTTAAGCAGGATGAGAAAGGCCCACAATATAATTAGAGAAGATAAGAAACATAAGGCCAAGATATGGAAGAGTTTCAAGGTGTCACCCAATGAAACAACTGCACTGTAGATTTTTAAATGGTGGAAAGTTTTTGGTTGTTTTTTTTTTTTCCTCTACAGAGACAGAACATTGAGTTGTAGGGCTCATCTGTGACAAGGCATCCCAGAAATTGAAAGAGCGCATTAGTCCAAATAATAGTACTGAACAAAATCATCTATCAAGCACAGTACTCTGGAGCCGACATCTGAACCTGGAAATCCTGAACCAGAGGATTTCTACAATTTGGAAAGATGTGCCTGTGGAACCTTTTCATACACATTTCCTCTTAACATCTGCTACTGGCTAATGTTGTGAAGGTGATAGAATAGGAGGATGCAATGACTGCTTCTCTACTGCTAAATAAAACACGGTAAGGGGCCTTCCTCTGGTCTTAAGGCCAAGTATTACATCTTGGCTGAAACCAAACTTCACTTGGCTCTGGATCTCTTCTGGGCTTCATGCCATGCTTTTTTGTTCTTAGAAAATAGTTATAATTTTGTGGGAGTTTTGTTTGTTTGGGTTTTTTTCCTTTTTGTTTTTCAGTTCAAAGTGCTTGAAACAACATGAAGGAAGTTCACTGGGTTGGTAAATTCATACTAAAAGTCTGAGAATTTATTTTACAAGGTCTGGGATGTGTCACAAGGGCCAGCAGGGGCACTTCAGGCTCTGCAAGGCCTGTTGAGACACAGTGAGTGGAGGGAGCCAAGGCTGATGCAGTCTGATCCAGACCACACATTAAAAATGACAGATGGCGTGCGGTATGTCCTGAACTCTGCCTAGGCGCTGCCCCAGGGGATGCTACTTGGCACAGTTTAAACCTGACCTCTGTAGCTAAGGGTTAAGCAGTCCAGGTGATGGAAGCACCACTGCTCAAGCTTCTTGCCTTGAGTGTTTTTGTTTAGCAGTATTTCAGATGCACTGAGTGATGCCTTGCCTTCCCAGTGAGGTTATAACTCAGCTTCTGTTTGAGTTTCTGGGAAAGGTAACTTGAAAATGTGATGTGTTTACTTTGTATCCAAAGGGAAATCCTGGCATAAATTTTTATGGTGGGGTCAAACATGGTTGACTATTATGTTATTCATAAAGACATATTTATTCTTTGAAGCTGTTTCAAGTTAGGGTAAGCTAACCACAAAGTTCCTTATCCCTAGATTTTTAAATCCCTGTAGGAATTTCCCCCAACACCTTCTTTGTTTCTTCTGTAGAATATATTGCTTTTATCAGTCTGCTGTCCCAAAGAAACCCCTTGAAAAATGATTTAATATGCATTCTCCATTTTTTTGTGTCTTAGAGATGTATCATATACAGGCTGGGCTACCATATAGTTTGCCTAAAATATCATATGAAACCAGAAATTTTATGTAACTTGTCATGACTTTCACTATTGTCTGTATTTCTATTCCGATGCATTTTCAACAGTTATTTTATTCAGTGGAAGAGAGATTTCAGTCAACAGATACTGTTAATTTTTATGTAGAACAAGGATGAAGAACTGAGAAATTTAGCAGAGTATGTAAGTGCAACTGTGGACAAAATGAATTATCTGATCTACCAGAAAAAATTCTGGAATATAGTGGAGGCAGTTAAAAACAAGGGCAGAGTAAAGTAAGATTTTGGAGCTTTCCCAAAAATTAGTTTGAAAATAATTATTTTTATTTGGTTGAGAACCTTAAAACACATTCTGGGCGCTGAATGCAGCTGCAGGGACACCAGAGATGGCAATGAATACATGAAGAAAGAGACACTCTCCTCTGTAAAGCCAGTTGAGGCTCCTTGGCTCATGAAGAGTACAGCCCTTTTCTAGCAAGATGTGCTGCTTGTGACAGTAACAAATCTTGTGCCTTGAAAGTCTTGAGAGTCAGAAGTTGCCCAGGAGCCAGAGAATTTCCACCCTTGCATTACAAGAAAGGTGGACTGCAAGAGAAGCAGAAGTTCCAGACTACAGAAACATCTCTGGGGGGTAAACCAGAATGCTGACCCCAATTTTCACTTGTGCCAGGCAGCAACAGTGAGCACACAAAAGATGAAGGAATCATTGGAACTTGCACAAAGGTAGAAAACTTGAAAGAGACTTATTTACAAGGTAGAAAAATGATGGTTGTATACACTGAAATAAAACCCAACCCAGCAGCTGAAAAACAAACAAATAACCTCCCGATGTTAAAATTTAATCCAGGAGACATCATATTTCATTTCGTTTTGAAAAGCTTAGCTCCAAGTGCAAGTGTTAGAGAGAAGAGCAGTACACAAAACAGTATCTCTGGCTTCTCAACAATGTGTAGTCTCTGTGGCAGCTCCTTTGAAATCCCTCAGTTCACCCCATGAAATGACTGGTGCATTGTTCTTGGAGCACATTAGTTGTCTGCAGGCTCCATCTCAGCTGTTCTTTGAATTCAGCGAGGCACTGAAGTGCTACTCCAGGCCTTTGCCTGGTGATTCAGGACTACAGCAGGTGTAATTAAGCTCAGGCATGCTGGTAGGAAACCCAGGACTGCTCACACAGTACATGTGCACTATAAATGAAGCTCCTGTTGTTATAAAAGCGTCTGTTTTCAGTATCCTGCCATTCCTATTGCAGCACAGGGCCATTCTGCAGCAGGGAATCCTTTTAGGTAACAGCACTGAGAACTGACTATGATGGGTCGCTTGACATGTGTCTGCAGGACCTGGGTAAAGGAGTTCAAACAGGAGGATTACAGGATTTTGAAATGATGAATACTTGACTTAACTCTTTGATGCTTGCAGTGAGGATTTTTTGATACTTAAACAGCACCAAAATAATTAATGTTAACAGTGGGATTGTTGTTATTACAAAAAAAAAAAGAAAAAAAAAGCAGGGATTATATATGAACTCCTGCACTGCATGACCGTGCTATGTCAGTGTGCCTGGTGCATTGTCTGAGGAACTTGCTTAGTATTGAGCTTTTGTCTGAGGAAAGCCCTAGTGGCATTTGTCTGTAGATGTGTGTTTGAATTGCAACTGCCCTAATTTAAATAAGTAACTGCTTCTGGTAAAGCTAAATCTGTCTTTTATGCATACAGATATGACTGTGCAGTACATTAAAACTAAAATGTCCTTACATGCCTCTTTAAGAACATAGATTGTTGCAAATTTAATTTTCCTCATGAAAAGTCAATGGATGGATTTTTCAATCTTCAGAGCAAAACTCTAACTCCAGAATTTTTAGAAGAGCTATAAAATTCCACTTATACTGTGGATGCAACACCCATGAAACTGATCTCAGGGAGAGCATAATATTTGCCTTCTTCAAAATCAGTTCTATAAGAACATATAATAACCTTGGTATATTCAATTGCCTAATGGCCTCTTATTCATTTAGGTCCCAGTTCACCAGGGTACTGAAGGAGACACATTGCTTCAAATGCTCAAGTAGTCCCCATGAAATTAAAGAAAGTGTGCCTGAAATTAACTACCTGTGAAAATTCCCTAATGAGTAGAATCTTGGAATATGAGCTGCTTTTGCAGAGACTTTGTATATAATTAACCTCTTTTATGCCACTGTGCAGCTTTAGAGTAATATTGAAACGCAGCATTAGAATCATGCAGCTTGAGAAAATGATTTGATTGCTATATGGGATGTGCCTGAATCAGCAAGAACTCTGACAGGTCCTCTTTTCTCAGAACTAGACCAAAACTCATCTATCTTCTGCATACTCAAAGTCATGAACATAGTGGCATTAAAAGTGAAATATTGTATGGAAAGAGACATATTTTCTGTGTAGTTAAAAATACTTTTAATGCCTTTATGACTAGAGATTATATAGAATGCAACAATGTTAGTGTTTGCTCTTAGATGAGTGTTGTTTTCCATTATATTATTACAAAAGACAGTCCTACAGAACAGGCCACTGCTATTGGAACAGTTTATTAGGCAGGAATAAACCATCTGAAATAAAATAAACTTCTAAAGGCAATAGAAAGAAAAAAGGAAGCAGTCAGCAAATGACACAAGATGCTGCTTGCTATTCTATTCCCTTCAGAGAATCTGGAGGGAAAATGGGAATGTCTGGATGTCTCAGGTAATTCCAACCAACAAACGAAAGAAACTATTACCTCAACATTAACATCAAATATACTTTCTCATCCTTAAAAAAAACCCTTAAAAATAGAATACAACTCTTATATTTTGCAATCACAGGAACCAATATCATTCTTCCACTCACTCTAACATTGCTGTGATTCAGTTTGAGTTCAAAATGACCACTAGAATCCCCAAATCACAAACTTTTTTCATTTGTTATCACTCCATCACTTTTGTGATTAAGGTAGTTTGCTAAAATAGTGGCTGAAATATTCTGAGTCTCACAATAGCAGGTAAATGGCAACCTTAATGTGCTGGTTGCAGAGGGGTAATGACAGTACAAATTGTGACCAGTTTTGTAATCTTTCTGTACAGCTGTATCAGGAAATCAGCCAGTTTGGAGCAAAATTCTAGTCAGAGGCTCTTTGATGAAGCATGAAGACAGCTTTAGAGTGTACCTCAGTTTTGGAGATCATACTGATTTATTAGTTTTTTATTTCTTTAAGGTTTGTGATGAATTTGCTCATTGAATTTAGAATATTTTAATTAAAATTAAGACTAGCACTATGGGCAAAAATCTCCCCAAAGCCAGCTTTTCCAATGAGTAGAGCAGTGAGCCATAAGAGCACTGTTTAATTTGCCAGTGCTTCAGCTTCTGCTCTTTGCCTGCCGAGCGTGTGGAGACAATGGGCCCTCGGGAGCAGACAGCGTGGGTGGGGTTCATTTCTCAAATCCAGACTTCCACATGCGCTCTAATCACTCTGGGCTCCTTTCTAGGGTGCAGCTAATCTTATCCTAATTTGAAGGTCTGAAATAAATGGCGAGGATTGTGCTCTAGAATTGCCTATTTCTCTCCCTGGATCCTGCAGAGAGCAGCTCATGTTAGGTGAGACAAACCCTGTCCTTTGTGTTGGTACAGCAGAGCACAACGCACACAAGGGACAGTTCTCAGTGCAGGGGGAGGCTGCACTGCTGCAGTGCTGTAAAATAGATATTACTTCCTTTGAGATAGCTAGACATTGCTGTAGGCTGCATGTGTTTTACCCCCTTGCTGATTTGCTCTCTGTGTAAGCGTTTGCACAGTAAAATAAAACAAAACAACAGCAACAGCAGCAACAACAACAACAATAATAATGATGATCATGATGATGATGATGATAATAATAATAATAATAATAATAATAATAATAAATGATGATGATAATAATAATAATAATAATAATAATAATAATAATAATAATAATAAGGATCTTTTTTGTGTTGTGTTTTCCACCTTTACTCAGAGGCCACAGTCCTTGTGGGTGTTATGTCATTGACTTTTAATCAGTAATGACAAATTTTAGGCTTTTAGAAATATTCATTCTGAGGCAGAAGAGTTTACACAGCATTACTTGCCAAGGGACATCATGCTTCTGCTCATTTTTTGTATACTACTAGTTAAGTTCCATGCTGTAATCCTTCTCTTTAGTGTAGAAACATCCAGGTTTTAATGAATGTAAGGGACCATGCAGGACTAGCTCTCTTTAATACACCACTACAAAGTGGGCTCTTTTATGGGGCAGATTTACAGATGTCCTGTGGAATCTATCACCTCTAGTCTACATTTTAATTGAAAGAACTTCTGACATCAGATTGTACACTTATCAAAGCTGTACACAGAGAAGACAAGAATATTAGAAGGAAGGAACTAATTACTTTTCAAAACTGATTTTAATAACTTTTTCAGTGCTGTCCCTAAAAAATGAAAATGCAAATTTCTCGTTCTCTATTTGACTGTCCCTTACTCATCCTGCTCCCTCTGCCGGCTGGTAGGTGCAGGATCACGTTTCACACGGCCTTGGTCCCCAGCAGGTAGCACCTGAAGACTGTATTTTATGGATGAAAGCACTATGAAATACATGGGAATTCAGGAGCACCTCTCCTACAGTATGTACAATTTTTTTTCCTATGCTGTGAATTTTCTAGGTAATTTTTTTCAGTCAAAAGCCAGGCAGACCTTTTGTAACACAGGTAGCAAACCACAGATGACAAATCTAGAAGTTTTTGAAGTATTCCTTTCTCCTTGAGAGTCTTCATGTTCTCAAATACGGGTGTATAAGCAGCTGGGTACTTCCCCATGGAGCCATCCTCAACAGAAAAGGGGGTGTTCTTGCAGTCTAGGGATAATTGCAGTAGATGTGTGCCATCCATACAATCCCAGGGGAAGAGAAGATCCCAAAGGAGACAGGGTCACTGACTCGATAGCTATTATTTCTCTCCACAGGAGTGGCACAAAGTAACTTCATTTATTAAGTTAGTTAGTTAGTTTTCAGTAGGAAACCATGATTAATATTTGTGTTTTGTTTAGGATAACCAATTTAATCTGACATCTGATAAAGTACTCATAGGGATTCTAGAGAATCCTGAAAAATTAGCTATGTAGCTTGTTTTAACAATAGATATTGAATATAATTTGAAGAATCCAGCTTTTGACCTTTTTTTTTCTTTTCTTATAGTCTCATAGTGCAACGTAAGGTGAATGATTCTTCTATACTGCCCTTGTAACTAGAAGCAATAAGTTTCACTGACCAGGGATTAGAGAAAAGAGAGTGGAGGGAATTAGCCCATTCTTTGTGATTGCAACAATGGACATTTTTATTTTCAAAGGATCTCTGGCTTTGCTGCATTCTCCAGTGGTAACCCTGAGACCTGATAATTTGTTAGCAAAGACCCCTTTAGTCCTGTCTTTTTGACACCATGACACTCAGCAGGTTGATCCTTTTCTCATGGTTTCCTCAGTTGTAGTTTAATTTAGCTGACATATTTAAACCACAAACCAGTCTGGGAATGATTCTTCAGAAATATATAATTTTTTAATATAAGTTATCTATAGCATATTTTTGTCTTGCACTATCGACTTATTTTATGTTCAAGTTTGAAGAAAGGCTCCAAAGACAGAGGTGTCTGGAAGGTCACCAGCTATCATAAAAGTCATCTGCTATAATGTGCAGCAAATAACTGGGCCAAATTTAGCCCTTTATTGAACTAGAATAGGTCTCTGTGGCAAAACTAGTAGTAAGGTTTATATATGCACACAGCATACAAATTTGAATTCTGTGTCAGAAACAGAGACAGCAAGCCTCGGATCAATATTTGGAAGATAGAAAACTGAAGCAACTTTTCTCTCTATCACACTGCTTTTAATGGGGAATAATCCGCTTGTTCCTGCTTTTTTGTGCTTAATTTCAATTATTAAGAAACTTAGCAGTGGGCTGAACCAGCTGTTGCAAGGTCCCTTATTTATCTGAGGGGGATACTGCAACTGCATAACAGAAAGGATGTTTGTGTGCTCACTTTGTGGACTGAAAAAATAAAACAAAAGGTAGATGGTATCCAGAGCAAGATGTGCTACAACAGTCCTTCATAGTGGTAAGTGAAAAAAGCAGTCACTTATCTAGTCTTGCAATCTTAACTATGTTTTTTGGGAGTTGTTGTTTGAGGAAGAAAAGAGATGCACGGTGTTCTCAGTCACTTAAAGTAAGAGAAACTTACTTTAAATTGACAAATGTTTTTTCAGTTTCTGTGTGTATGAAGAGATGAAAAAGGTTGGGCATATGTAGATTCTCCCATTTGCATGCTTCGCTTGAAATATGAACAGAGCAAGGCTCTCCCCTGCCATGACCCTGGGCATTTTGACTGCATTCAGCTGTGATTTTCAGAGCAATCATCTCCACAAGTATTGAAGTTCCAATGCCACTTGGTGTCACACAGTGTCTAAGGAAGGGCTCCTCTAAAATGCAAAGAGCAGATAGAAATGAACTCCTAATAAGGAAAAAATAAGAAAAATAAAGGTAATTTCTTACATGATACACCTTCTGGTACAGTAGTTTCCTATTGAAATTAGTGTCTAGTACCTGAAACACACAGGTGGTTAACAGTGTGGCATTAAGATGACTGATGCTATCTCCAATTCAAATCCCCTTCTGCAGAGGAAGGTGGGTAGGGTAAGAGAAAGAAATTCCTCTTAATGCAAAGCTTGGATAGCATCATTATATGCAGTTATACAGGTCGCTGCCTTCTGCATTTTTATAGTAGTAAATCTCTATAAACCATGCTGCACTTGCTCTGCTGTTCAGAAATATACAGTAAATCCCCTAGAGACCATACTGAATTTCTAGGACAGGTATGTCTATTGCAAAATGTGACTGGATTTTGAATATGCTCAAAATCTTCTAATGTGCTTTTATTAACACTAGGCCTTCTTGAACTTGTCTGTATATCCTAGGTGTTAAATGAGGCATTGTATTTGCATAA
>NW_005054407.1:2387136-2446873 GCF_000277835.1 Geospiza fortis | reverse complement strand
CGTAGCTTCCTGTCATGTTTGGGAGGGATTCTTGTCAAACAGAATAAATTCTGTCACTCTGCTGATATTTGGTCTTTCAACAAAAGATAGGCCTTTTTCCATTAGTATGCTCTCTTCCTTATTTTCCCTTCATTTTTTTTCCCCAGCAGAACCGGATGCAGTGGCACACAAGAGGGCTTGAGTTTTACAGTGAGTAAGAGAAAGACTAGCAAGTGGGACAGAAATGAGCTGCCTGGCCTGAGACTACATTTTGAACCCAGGTGATATATGATGTATACCATCTTCTACTCACCTATTCCCCAGTCTCCATGAAAGAGAAGAAGCTGGTTATCTGAGCTAGGAATAAACAGCAGCATCTCCCTGATCCAAGTGGAAAACAGCCACGTTGAAGGATGAAATGCCCATCTGAAAATAGTCTTGTTGCCAGCAGTGTTAGCAAAAACAAAATCCCCAGTGTCTTTTTCCTTCCCAGGAAAACAGAAGTAAATAATCAAAGTAACTTTGCCCATTCTGGTATTTTAGAGAAAGAGACCAGTGTGATAGATGGACTTGGAGAGTAAGAACTGAAAGTTAGCCAATAAGAGAGGAGAAAATGAGCAGACTAAATTTTCTTTGGTGCAGTCCCCCCAAGGGGGACATTGTGTGTTCACAGTTCAAACTTCTGAGCAATATTTTAAAAAATGAAATAAATAATTAAAAAAAGGAACATGAACTTAAATGCTTATACAAAAATATATATATTCCTAAAATGCTTGACATGCTTCAAATGAAACATATTCTGTAAAAGTTCCTCTTTCTCAATAGCATTGTTCTTTGGAAGGCAGAGGTCTCATTCATGACACATCTTTGTACAGAAAGAATGATATTAAAATTGTAGGTATTGTGGGCCTAAGAAATGCTGAATAAATTTAGATGGATGCCTTGAAAATGAGAAATATTATCTTCCCAGGTAGAAATAGATTAGAAGGATAATTTGTGATTAAAAGAAAAGAATTCTGACATCTGTAATGTGGCTTAAGGTTTATTCTGCTAGCAGATAACTTTCTTCAGGCATTAGTCTGTTAAAGGTAGCGCTCAAATTTCTGTTAAGAGGTAGGATGAAGACGGCTGCCTTTGAGTGAAGTAATGTCTCTGTGAAGGCTTGTCATGGTCTTATTCCAAGCTGGCTTGATTTTATTTTAAAAATCTTCTTCATATGGAATTCCAAAAAAATGGTTTTTGAAGCCTGAGGAAGCCATCTTGGTTTTCCTCAAAGCTGATGGTTAGTATTCATAAGGAGGAGCTGATTAAGTGTTGGATTTGATGACCCTAGTGGGTCCCTTCCAGCTCAGAACATTCTGTGAATCTGTGAAGAACTGAAGACTCTTTGCTGTTCATCAGGATCTGGGTCTGTTGATGGGGGTGAAAAGGAATGTGCCCCAATCTGCCCAGGTAAACACTAAATATTTGCCTGTGCTTTAAAGAGAGCTCTACTAATATCACTTTGACACCATCTCACTTCCCAGGTGATGTTATTACTGGCCTGATTAGGTAAAAAAAAAGCTGATGGCTGTGCACCACTGCAGTCAGTTCATGCAAATTTGGTCTCTGCTGCTAAATAGGGCAGTCAGAAAAAGCTCCATGGCCTCAAAGCCTATAGGCATACATATATACAGTTGGACTAATTCAACACAGGTCTATGGAGAAAGTTAAAAAGAGTGTAGATGATAGGGAAATCAGTGCTCGAATGTAGAAATATCTATAGGGGTTACCCAATAACAAAATCCCACCACAACTTTTTTTGAGTTTTTTTTTGAGTTGTAAAAAAGAGTTATTTTTATGCTGTTTCTGCATATATTAATGAGATTTTAAAGCTGGATTATATTTATATATAAAGAGAAGTATACAAACACTGAAGAAAGTCCAACATTCATACTTTCACTATGATGCTTACAGTTGTTACTCATAGACAATCATCCAATGGAGTTAAACATTTGAAATTATAGGGTCATTTTCTTCATGCTGTTTGAATCCCCATTTTTAAAATTACAGCAAATAAAAAATGCATTTTCCAAATGATAGATATATATCTTTTTAGAGTGCACCTATGTTTTCATCCCGTTTTTATTAGCAATTTTTTAAAAATTTTTGGTCCTAACTTTAAATTTTATTTATTTCCTTTTTTTTTTAATCGTAAAACAATCTAATCTTTCTATTTTGGTTCAGGCAGGAAAGCTGCAATATTTTATTCTTGCAGTAGGTGGCAGATGTAGACTACATATTTCTTTGTAATTTTGTAAATATCTAAACTAGATGATTTTTCTATTTTCTAAAAATCGGTATTGATGTTTAGGAGCACCTGCATGTTAAAAATATTATTCCTTCCTAATAAATTTTGTTTTAAGTACCAATGAACTCTCACAATCCCTTATATATTAATAATAATAATAAGTAAATCACAGGTTAGAAAGAGAATGGATTGGAATGAAATTATTTCTGCTGCATTAACCTTGAAGTCAAACTTGTTCATTTCTCATGTTTTCATTTTCCTGGAGTTAAGAGTGAACAAAAAACTTTCTGTAAAAAGAACAGTTGTTTTCATATATATAACAAATGCTGTGCTGGATCTCATAATACCTTGTCTGGAGTTGTTTCAATTTCTTCTAGTGGCTTTATGCAACAATACAGAGCCTGTCTTGGTTAGAATAGATTTGCAGTCGTAGAATTTTAAGGGCCAAATTAAAGTATTACACAGGTATTTTCAGTGGCAGCTGAGGAAGGCGTGCCAGACACTGAACGTGCCTTGTTGAGGCACAGATGACCTCAGAGAGGCGCACAATTCTTAAGTACTCTGGAAGACCAAGGGAAAATCAATCAGTCTGAAAAGCAATATGGGTTAGTGCTAATATGAATAATAGAAAAGAAGCATGGACATAGGTTTTCAAAATCTGTTAAGGAACATTTTTCTAGTGGAATGATTAATGTTTGCTTGCTGCTCCAGCTTTTAATTTATTCCAGCTTTGTCAGACTCTTGCAGTGTGGGTTGTTCTAGTATTTTTTATATGTGCTCTTACACTGCACTTATCGTCATAATACCTGAGTGTCTTAGGGTAGGTGCATTGAATAATTAACATCCACTGCATATTTGTGCCGTCAGCTTCTCCCAAGGAGGCAAGTAAGTGTGTGAGAGAGGGTTTTTTTTTTCCAGGCAATTAAAGCAATGCACAGGCACACACTGATATGTGTTAGAGAGGGCACATTCTGAGAAATATGGCTTGTAATTAGAGAGAGCAGATGATTCTTTAGTTCCTGTAGTAGGGCTTTTAGTTGTTTTGTTAGCTGTATTTTCTCTACATTTGGGTGTTTTGCAAAAGGATGAAGCACCATTGTCTCGTGAGAGCATATTTGTATAAATTTTGCTGGTATGTGTGAATGTAGAAATGGTGGATGCTTATTTAATAGGTTTGCAATGAAATCAGTAGAATTACAGTGGGAATTGGAAGGAACTCCTATACTGTTCTCTGTACAATTTATAACTCATTAATTGTTGCAGTCTTACTGTGCCAGTACTCTTTAAAGAATTATTTAAAGTTCTTCTGTAGGAAGTAAGTATATTATCTTGATATGAATCCCATTTTCTCTTTTTTTTTTTTTTTTTCTTTCATTGTTCCCTCTGTCCTTGCTAATCAGATGGTTGTATTGACAGATTAGCCAAGGGTGATACATGTTTTCATGATTGCTATTTCGGGGAATCAAGCTATTTACTGGAACCTGTGTGCAAGATAAATTCACCTATAAGTAACCGCCTGAGCAATTTCTGTAACAATTGCCACTGTGGATGGGATAGATGAGAGCCCTTGCCATCGAGAATGAAATCTGGCTAAGTGTGATGTCGGATCCTATCCAAACCTCTTCTGGATTTTATTCTAACTACATTAAAAATAAAGAGCAGATTATCTCTCCCTTGACAGATTCCACTTTTCACCATACCTTCCTCCGACTGATGTTACAGATGATTCCATTTCATATGATGCTTGATCATAGTTAATATTAGTGGAATGTACTTGAATCCAATTACCAACGTTTTGCAATAGCAAGTAGAGAGGAATAGCAAATTCTGTGATCATTTGTTTCCCTTATTCCCATTAGACTGACAGTCAGAGTCTGGAATCTCATTCTAATTTTATTTTTTTTAGCTAATGAACAAAGATGCAAACCTCTTGTTTACCCCTCATAAGAAAAATAGAACAACTGAAAGAGATTTTTTGTTTTCTGTCCTTATTACAGATAATTGTTTGTATTGTCATAGAATCTAGGAATCATAGCCCCAGTACTTCTGTTATGTGCAGTACTGTAAAAACAGAACAAAAATTCTCAGCGTCATCAGTATATACAACAGTATCAGTATATACATTCATCAGTATATACAACAAGGAACAGGAAGTGAATCTGTATAAGGAAAAACAAGATTTCCATTTTGAATTAGGCAATCCTGGCTTTTTATTCATCGACAGAATGGAAAAAAACCCACAAGACACTGAAAACCACACAGTGGAAAAGATGTCTATAATATTGCTAAACCTTCCTTCATGAGCCAGGCTGAGATGCTGTCTCTCACCTCTGTTTATTGATTGCTTTGCTGACTTTTTACTGGATGTTGGAGTCTTGACAGGTAAACATTGCCATGAACAATAATGAAGTAGCTGGATCCTTTCTTATAAACCATAAAATGGCCTAAGAAGAAATTAAAATAATAAATAATAATTGTTGTCTAGATTTCCACCTCAGCATGTTTTATGAGACTTTTAGGAAGCTGACCTTAGATTTGTCATAAGAAAGGGTAGAAGAAACACCTTATTTTTTTTTTAATTATGAGTTCTATCTTTCATTAAATCCTCAGACATAATCCACTTTGATACTAAGCTAACAGAATGTAGTCCTCAGCCATTAGTAATTTACAGTAATGATGAATCAAAATATGGGGCAAAAGCTGTAATGACATTTAAAAAATGTCTGGTGATTTTGGTTGCCTCACAGACATAAAATTTCTGACAGTCAACCAAATCAA
Source organism: Geospiza fortis (assembly GCF_000277835.1). Taxonomy (NCBI): domain Eukaryota; kingdom Metazoa; phylum Chordata; class Aves; order Passeriformes; family Thraupidae; genus Geospiza; species Geospiza fortis. The sequence goes on along the minus strand of NW_005054407.1, from coordinate 2,441,826 downwards.
ATACAAATGCACTAATCTTGTTCCCAAAGACAAAAAATTTGGTCTAGTCCTTGCACACTATTATTTTGTATTTAAATACATATTAATATTCTCATGCTTTATTCAAATTGTGAGCCATTATTCAAACCTGCATTCTGTTTTGTTGCTTTGGAATACTGTGCAATGATTGGTCTTTGTTTTTTTTTTTTTTTTTTTAATTTGTCTGACCCCTTTATGCCCTATATTTAACTGTCTCAATTTATATTGATGTCTTAAATTGTTACTGCCTGGAATAACTTGAGACTGTCAAAATAAATTGGAATTATACAATTTATTTCAAATTAAACACAGATTCCTGTAGATCTAGTCCATCTGCTTTGATGCTTTGATTAGCAGATTCAGACCAATTAAATTCTGCTCACTGTATTTAAATTCTTGAATGTATTTTGTTCCTGGCCATCCTTCAAGCAAGAAGATAATTATCTGGTGAATCTGAAAACATCTTGAGCTGTTGTTCTGAATTTGGTCTTGGAAAGGGCTTCAAATGTTTACATGGGTTTTTTGTTTTATTTTACTTTGTTTTTGGAGTTTATTTTGTAAGACATATTATGTGCTGCTGTTCTGCTAGGTAAGACAATTACACTGAGTGGATGGCTACTGATTATGGTCAATTCAGCAGACTGTGTTTGTGTCTAAATTGCAGCTAGAAATGATCCTTGATTTACATTTAAGGTCAGGGTGAGCCCAAATTGCTCGACTCCTTGCTTCCTCTGCAGTTCATAGTGGACTGTCAGCTTGCTCTTACATGTGCAAATGTCAAATTAATTCAATAGTAGGCATGACCTAAAAGACACATGTAATCCAGGACCTCACCATGAGCTTGAGTGATTGTGCTTGTGCATTTGCAGAAAAACACATTACTTTTAAAAATCATAATGAAAACCAAAATATGCTTATCCACAAGTTATTTAAAACAATGAAAGGCAGTTATATTAACAAAAATCAAAAATGAAGATTGGCTTTATAGGCAGCTCTTTCCAATGCTGAGGGAACAACTGGTAAGAAGTCGGGATAAGACAGGGAAGAGTTTCAGAATTGCCAAGAGAAAGTTGCTGTTCTGAAAATTGAGTAGTGGATGCAGAGACTGGTCAGCTTCTCACATTTTTCAGATTGTCATAGGAAATGTAAGCTACTGCAAAGATTAGATGGGGATTTTTTTCCCTGTCCTGATGGAAACTGTTCCAGAGACAAATAAAATGTGGGCAATGAACCACTGAGAGGGAATGCTAGAAAGGGTATGGTCTTAAAGTCAGACCTTTCTTCTGGAAAAGATGAGATAGAGCTCCAGCCCTGGTATTGCTCTGGGATCATTCTCTGTATTTTGAGTTAAAGCATTTGCACTGAGAAAGGAGAAAGAAGTGCAAAATCTGCACTAGAAAGGGGCTTTGGCTCTTTTGTCACCTGTTGCCTTGATTGACTTGACTTTCTGATTTTTTTCACTGTCTTCAGACATCAGGTCTTGATAATCAAAATCACGCTTAAGATCCACAAAAGATTTAGGGATAGTGTTCAAAAAATCTTTTGGATTTATTTGTCTGTATATAAATTTTTAATTCTAAATACCTATTTATTTAAAAGGAAGTATACTAAATCTTTAGTTCAATAAACTATGTCCACTAACAGCCAACTTTGACCTACCTAAGTAAGAGAAATAATAAGAACTATAATAATAAGAAATACATTAGACAAGTCAAAGAAGGGAAAGAAGGGAAGCTAATTTTTTGAATCCTGCTCTTAGCTGATGCATTGACACCAAACTCATCATCACTAGCATAGAATCATAGAATCATGTATCACGGACTAGTTTGGGTTGAAAGGGACCTTAAAGATCATTTTGTTCCAAACACCCTGCTGTGGGCAGGGACACCTTCCACTGGACTAGGTTGCCAGTGTTCCATTTAACCTGGCTTTAAACCATTTCAAGGCTGGAACATTCACAACTTGTCTCTCTCTAGGAACTGAAAGTCTTTCTGGGCTTTTGGCAGATATATAAAGCTAGAATTTCCATACAGTTATTCTAAATTATGGGCTTTATTCAAGGAAGAAGGAACACTTACATGAAATCCCAGTATATAAGCTGCCTCCGCTTGCTTTTGGCACAAGACGAAATTGGTTGTAAAATACAAGTCAGAAGAGATACAATGTAGAAGCCTGCAGAGTATTCAGATTTGGAATTCTGTAATGGTATTTTATAGGGGTCTTTAGGTGACAGCTTATTTCCCTCAGTTTCCATGTAAATTATGATATTGGTGTTAAGGAGGCTCTTAAACTCTTGATATTTAATTTTAAGCAGCTGTTGAAGACTTCAGCACACACAAATCTTCTTAGGCATCAAGTCCAACTACTTGAAGTTTTAAAGGAGGTTTATTTTAGGTTTCAGCAAAAAATATTTATAAAGCTTCTATAAGAGTTGCATCAAGAGATATCATTTTTCTTACTGTTACAATTAGTTGCTATTAATATCACTATTACTAGTTATAACTATCCTTGGTAGAATTGTAATCATAAATTATAAGAATGCTTTGTAATGCTTTACTGAGTTCTTATATGTATAGTGATCCCACTGGCATAAATTATTTGCTGTTATTATTGTTATCAATGATTATGATCATGATATGTTGAAAAATATCTCAAGAACATTTGGAGTCCCCAGCTGAGCTCACAGCCTCATTTTGCCAGGCTTGTTTACAAAAACACACAGCAACAGATTATGCCTCTCTTTCAGTATAAACAGATGTAAACCATAAGAATCTGTTGGCTTATTGTGATTTGATTAGGAGAGGTATACTTTTAGGTAGTACAAGATTAATTCTTATTTTAGTTGACTAATGTCACGATTTCAAAAATGCAAATCACTCTGGCTTTGGTAGAGCTTTAGTTCTGTCTTTTTGGTGTTCCAGAATATAGAGGAAAAATTGTTAATGTGGTTTCTAATTTACTCCCTTGAAAATACATTAATTCAGTAATTTGACTTTAGTTTGACTAGCTATAAAAATCCGTTCGTGCAATATCTAACAGTTTTCAGCAGTTAAGCCTTCAATCAGCTGATAGAAAAAAACCCAAGAAATACTGTCAAAAACCCCCACCTTCAAAAGTTCTTATCATATACTCAAGTGACACAATATGAATTCATTGGAACTGAGTGAGCCTGTGAAGGATCTAATTTGGTATGGTTATTTGGCAAATTAGTGACTTTTGTTGGACCTTTTGTGTTCTCAAAGAACATGGAAAAAGTGATTTAACCTTGAATACTAATATCTTTATGGTAGCATATTCAGAAGCACAGTAGGAAGCAGTAGTAATTTAGGATTTTAGATATAAGTCATGCCTAATGAAAACAAGATCCCTCATCATAGATTGATCACAGAAGTGGTCTTTCTGACTCCTCATAATATAAGGGAGGAAATGGAACCACATCCTCCAAAATATAAATCAAGAAGTATTTCCTTTCTCAGTTCCATAGAATGTCCTCTCAGAAGGTTTAAAGAAACTTCAAGTTTGATGTGTTTATTTACTCCTTTTGAAATGTCTGTCTCTGTTTTTTTTTCCCTTTTCATTTCTACCATGCCCTTGAAAACAAAAAATTGCAGGTTTTAGTGATTATTTTTACATCAGGTTAGAAATAATCTGTTATTCTCAAGATTGAGTTAAAGTTTTCTGGACTCTGGCAAAATATTGCTTTAATTTCACTTCCTTATTCAGCATGGTCTGATAAAGTTGCAGGTTCAGAGACGCCTCATGTTTCAAAAGCAAAATGCTGCAGTCTGTATTGGGTGGGTAAGACTTGTACGATGGCCTCCTGCAGGATACAGATCTGAGCTCGGCTCTGAAAATGTTTCATTTACATAGACATTCACCATATTGATTGCAACAGAAAAGACAACAGGTAATAAAGGTGATAAAAGTCAGTGCAGTGCTGCTTAAATGAGATCTTGTTTGCAGCCTGCATGAAAGCTCAGTTGGAGCTTCTGTGATAGAGCTAGTCTCTGAAAACATTTGTCGCATAAGCATTTTTAGAAAATCTGTGTGAAGTGATATAGAAAACCAAAGGAAGTCACAGCTTTATGTTCATGACAGTGAGACAGCACTGTAATTTGAAAATGCTTCCAGTAAAATAGGAATGAATGTACTTCCCTTGATCTGACATCTTCAAAACATTTTTTTGGCTACTGTTCTTTACAGATATGCTGTGGCATGCCACATGCATTTTTGGCGTGTATTGCAGTAGCAACAACTTTACATTTCCTGCAGGTTTGCAGTATTCAGGTAGGTATAATGGCTTTCCACATTCCTTGCTGTCTTTTATTACCTTATCTGGCAGTTGAAAAGGACATCTGGTGTCTGCACATACGGCAGGCTTCAAATTTCAGATTCACAGAAGAAATCTTGAAGGATATTGGACAAAATGTTTTTCTTTAATGGACAATAACCCTTGTCTCTAAGATTGTTAATGGCAGGAAACTTAGGTTTTTCTGTTGTAACAATTCATAGTGACAATGAATCCCACAGACAAATGTGTTTTCTTCCTCTGTCCTCTGTTAAACGTCTGAAAGTCAGAAGCTGAAATACGATCTAGTCAGCTTAGACTCCCTTGTCAGCCAAGTAAGAAAGTTATGCTCCTCCTAAGGGTGATTCATTCCTAAGGAGTGTTTAAGATATGTTCCTTGAATTGTCTAGGACTGTGTCTTTCTCCAAGCAAAGGATACTCTGGCTTCAGATGTGAATGCAACCTTTTCAAGTCTGAAGTTACTTATTTTTAAACTTATCCTTGAGAGCTTCAAAATTTTGATACCTAAAGACAACAGAAGCTTCAGATGGTACACGGAATCTTGTGAACAGTCCACATCAAATATAGTACAGTTTAAGAAGCTGATAAAGATGGTTTTATGCTTTTTAAATTTTTTTTTAAATTGGAATGAGATAAGAAACACTCACAGAGAGATCACTAATGCTCTTTTATAGCTGGCAACTGCAATTGGGTGTCTGCAAGAGGCAGTGACTCAAGTGCTTTTTATCTAGTGGAAATGTCAAAAAAATATTTTGTGGTAGGGGTGTGTGTGTGTGTCTGTGCATCCCTACATATAACCCACTTGAAATTTAAGAGAACACTATTATACAAAACAAGAACAGTATAAATTACTCAAGGTATCATGACAGTACTAGCTCAAGGAGGATATTTAAAGGTTCTCTGTTGAAACACCCCAAAATTACTCTGATCAATGTTAAAGGGCATTGCTACTTTCTCTTTTTTCTTCCTTTTCACTGTCAGCCTGTGCTGCCACAGGCTCATTTCTGTGAACTTTGGGCACTTGGCAACACTTCTACAGCACAGGTGCACGGAAATATGGGGACTCAGCAGCGCTGTAACTGGACTTGTTTTTTCAGCACTAAACATCTGTCTTTCAATTTCGTAATGCAAAGGAGGGTCAAAGCAAACACAGAATAAAGTCTCACAAATCACCTCATGCATGAAATCACAGGAGAAAAGGGGTAGCAGGACCGACGAGCTCCCTGCTTTTCATGCTCAGCCCATGTCACAGCACACCCAGCTCTGTGGCTTTGAGGGTAGCCAGGGGAATCCCAGCTGTGGTCTGTGCTCCCTGTGCCACCGTGCACTTCCTCTTGTGGTGTGTCACAGTGCTGGCACTGGTGCTAGCATGTGTCACCGCCCTTAGCCCCGGAGGAAAATGAAACCAAACAAGTTTTTACTGGGGACTTTCAATATTGAATCGGGATGCATCCACTGCGCTCAGGACAAGGGATACAACTGAGATAAAAGAAAATCTTTGGTTGGCTGCAGCTTTTCTGACCGCTGCACCCAGTGCCAACAGATTGGTTTGAGTGCAGCTTTATCCTGGACAAATCTGTGGAAGATGCATTACCTGAAAAAAAAAGTAAACAGAAGATTTGCAAGTTTTAAGGGCCAGGGTAAGCATAGATCTATCAGCTGGAATGTGAAGGAATTGATCTGGGGCCAGTTCTTGGGAGAGCAGTAAAATTCACTGTAGATTAGGTGATGATAAAATTAACAAGTATGTGAGTAGAGAGGAGTTCTGAATTCAGAAATTAAAACTGGGTTTTCAAAATTCAGCCCAGTGTCTAAGTCATCTGACTTATTTTTCCTTTCTAATTAAACATCTGAAAGCACATTTTATTGCTGCCTATGAAAAAAGTTGGTAACTTTTCCATACTTTTCCACTATAAAAAAGCTGTGAACACAGTTGATATTTCATGTTTATTTTCTCAAGATGTTTTATCCTAAAATATATATCTGGGCTTTATTGTAAAGTAAGATATTAAATAACACAGGATCAAAGTCTTCAGTATTTGTTCTGCATCAGGGGAGAATGCTATACTGACATAAAAAGTAAACTTTATTTTTATACATCTGTCTATCTTATTGTTCTGCTTATAACACAGACTGTTGAAATGGAGATAGCACCAAGTCTTTTGATCAAAAACAAAACTACAGAAAAGGCAACTTTTTTTTTTTAATCAAGACCTAATAGTCTCCAAAGAGATATTATATACAGGGTTAAAGAGAGATATTTATATGCCACATTTGGAGAGTTGCTCCCTCTTGGCTATTTCATAGACTAAATGATTCAATTAAAAGGTAACATAGACACAGCCCCATTGGCCTGGTTTTCTCCAAACTGAAAGAAAGTTTCATGTACAAAGTTGACAAGGAAATAATTAGTAAAGAGTCACTTTCTTCATCTCTTATCAAACATAGTGTACTGCTATCAACAAATAATTGTTTTCATTGCATAAATTCCCTTTTATTTATTTTTAGTTTTAAAGCTCACTAAAGCATGATGTTTACAATGAAAACTACCAGAAAAATTAAAATATGGCATAAAGTAAAAAAGTATTTATTTTGGGAACAGATGACTTTTAATGATGATACCTTACTCACAAACAAGAAATACATTTCTTCGGTTTGTTTCCTAAAATGCAATTCTTAGAGTAAACCTTAATATGGAAATCCGCTAAAAATAAAACTCTCCAAAGGTTTTAGTTCAGAATTAAATACCCTGGTTTGAAAAAAACCAGTGGATTAGGGGGGTCTAATCCTCCACTCTGCTTGGGTTCTACTTGGCAGAATTCTAAGTCTGTCAGCTTCTGCAAATCTTTGCAAAATTATTTTTATCCTTAATAAATTATTTGCTCTGTTAGTTACCCTAAAAACAGAACAAATTGAGGGACATGGGTAGAAGGATAATAATTTGAAAAATAATTGCAGTAGAATTTTAAGAATGAGAATGAAGAGCAACTGCAGCAACAAAATGGTGGAAAAGTAATCAAAGAGATCCATTTCTCAACACTGAAAAAAATTTAAATGTCCATAAGCAAAATAAATGTTATTGCTAAAGTACAAAAGTATTTAGAAATCACATGTTAACCCTGTATAAGGTTGTAGGTCTCGTTTTGTTTTATCATTTTCTCTTGCCTGATGTGTATTAGTATAAAGGCATTAACTAAAGTAGTGATAATTATTTGCAAAATGACATTTTGTTCTGAAGTTGGCAACCACAGACCAGAGCTGTTGATAGTAACTGAAGAAAAATTATTTACCTGAAGAGAAGAATGATGATTTAAAACAGCAACTTATCTTTTCTTTTTTTTTTAATATGGCAAACTGATTTTGTTACTTTGGGATTAGAGATGAATGCTCAAACACTTGTAGTGTTTTATGAAACAGAAGGTGTGACTTTAGATCCTTCTTTCTGACTTTAATGACAGGTAGAAAATCTTCCACACAGTACACAATATGGTACCAATGTATTAAATGTATGCCAGTTTGAAATGGCAAATTCTGGACACTATTAAATAAACAAATTGTTTGAGTGCTGTGCTCTGCATTTGTAGTGTACCATGTAGATATAGAGAAATCTTGGTTTAATTTAATACCTTCTTTTTTCCCTGGAAGGAAGGTGACAAAAACTGTGTGATGTTTCTTGTGCCTGATAACGGGAAATAAGGTATTTTGAACTTTTAAAATAATCTGTCTTTCTGTGTCATGCAGTGAGAGAGATGATGAAGATGGGTAACTTCACTTAGTGCTTGCAATAAGAATTTTCTCTTTAAGTCTGGACTATTCTAGAAAAAGCTGAAGATTTTGATATGGTAGATGTGTAGGCTGACATTTTTGATAATGTGTTCAAAGGAGTTAGAGGTAGCAGCAGGAGTCTAAGAATGTTAATACAGACCATAACCAATACTTAAACCCTTAATATTTTAGGGTTGCATGGACTGTTCAGCATTTAGATTGCACCTTTGAAAGCAATTTCCTAAAGAAGCAGTAAATAGTTCCAAATACAAATGTTTGTTTAGTTGAATGGGGGAAAATGCTCAGTATAGAAAGAAAATAAGTATTTTGGGTGATTTTGAGCTAAATACATTGACCATTGTTCTTGATTCGATACTGGACTATGGAAGGTCCTTGAATTCATCTGTGTACCTTTGATCGTAAATGTCAAGGCTCTTTGATGTCTGCTCTTTAGGCAGACAAGGCATTTCTGATTTTCATTGCAAATTTTTCACAGTGAAATTTGGCTGTGTTGTGAGAAAGGAAATCATCATTTTGCATGTTTATTCTTTCCCTGAGAGATTCGATTTTCTGTTAAATAACTGAGATCAGAGAACTGAATGAAAGTATGCCAGTGGAATTGGTTGAGATTCTTGCTGAGATTGCACCGTGAGACGTTTGGCTCAACTGTAACATATGAAATACTGAAAGTGCACCTAGACATTGAGTTCCAGTAAATGCTGTTATTAGGCTTTGATAAGCATGAAGTTTAAAATGTGCAGTGTGGTTTAGCAAAACTTTTTCCTGTCAGCTGGCACTCACAGGATTCTTCCCTGAATTAACTGCCAGCTACTGTGCTGGGGATAGGAGGAGCTACACAAAGATATCTAAGTGTTAAACCTGGGAGCAGTACTTTGTAGGGAGAATCATAGTATAATTAAGTAAATGGAAGGTGCAGAAGCTGTCTGGAATTATGTGGAGCATGTGCTAAAGCATAAATGCTTGGACTTGCCACAAGATACTAAAATGAAATCCTTTTCATCAATGAAATCCACTTACTAAGAAATAATTTTTATCTTACCTCAAAATTCCTTTATATCCCTCATTACTGAAGGGTTTAAGTGTTAACATACTTTTAGATTCAATTAGGATAAAATAATATCTGTGCCCTAGGACATGGCTCCATTATAGCTTCTGTCTCTGGAAGCCCCAGTTAATGTAGGCATCTGTGTGCCTGTAGTTGTTTCAAATGCCTGTATAGAAACACTGATTTTTCAGTCTTTGGCACAGACAAGATGAGATTGGTGCCACTTGCCATTACAGGGTGCTGCCAGAGCTGTATGAACAATTGTCTCATTTTCCACCTAAAGTATTTTTTTTTCACAGGATATTGTTTAGAAATGAAATAAAAATTTCAATTTCAGAAATGGCAGATGTTAAGCTTTTGCTTTCCAGATTTTTTTTATTTCTGACCTCAGGTTGGGAGGAGTTGCTCAACCCTGAACCTGAAACTGCATTTCTATGCAAATAAATTATGAGAAATGACACCTGGATCAGATGAAAGAGTTAGCCTTGATGGAATTACTGGTGAGGCCAGTTAGGTGGAGCTGCCTCCTCTGCCATCAGCTTCTCTAGACTGGTTCCTTCCCCAGGTGCAGTGCTCTGCTCTCTGGATCCCCGTGTAAGATATTTAGGAAGGGAGAGCAAAGCAGTCTTGCCATGCAGGACTAAGCTTTGCTCATCTTACACCAGGGTATTGGTAGAAGTTAAAGTCTGCCTACTTTTGAAACTCTGTCAATGTGACTTAGCAGGAAGGGAGAGCCATCCCTTTCCCACATTAAGGCTCTGTATGGCCCAGTCAAGGGAAAAGGTTAGGAGTAGGTCTCAAACTGATCTTTGCTAAGGTCAACTGCCTCAACATCTCTGGGAAGAGGATGAAAAAGCCTAGTGTGTACATAAAAATAGGCAGGGCCTCTTGAGTTGGAATTATATATTATGTGTGGTATATTATAATCATTGATGAAACAACAAGGTAGTGAGGACAGGTTCAACAAATATTGCAAAGCAAGAGAAACGACAAGTTTCTGTGAGAACACAGCAAAGCATCCATTGCTAAAATACAAGCAGAATACAGACAGCAAAACATAAATGCATTAATTCAAAGGTGCAAATTCTGCCCAACTAGTGGTCTGACTGGGAACTTGCCTGTATATAGCTGTCATAAAATGCAATCGATTTCATTGTTCTCTTCCTTTACTATCTAACTGCAGCCCAACCATTGGAATATCCTGGTAAATAATCTTCAAGCATGATCTCAGTGGCTTTTTCCCCAAAGGAGAAATATGATTTTAAAAATATGATCAATATGATTTTAAAATAAAGTCCTTAATGTAAGAAAAAAAATCGGTTTGTATTATATTAGTCACAAAAAATAGATTTAATAATGTCAAAAATATGTATATTATGGAATGCAAAACAACCAAAAAGTAAATTAGTACAAAAAAGAAGGCATTCTTCTTCTTTAATGTCTGTGGAAGCCTTTGGAAGAGGGGGCAGCTTGGTAGGGATTGGGAATGCAGGGTGAGCAGTAGCTAGGATCAGGTTTTCTGGTCCTGAGTGAAGGAGGACTGCAAGATACAGAGTTTCTTGATCTTGAGATCTATACGTTGATAGGAAACAGTAGAGAAGTTAATGATTTTGTAAGCCAGCTTTTGTGCTTGCAACACATAATTTTATGCATAGAAAGAAAGATTTTGAGGTGAAAAGAGCGCCAGTGAGTGAGAGAGTTTATGAAATCCTTCTTATTTTAATCCCTCCAGGAGGCAAAACAATCATTTATTTCCAACTGGGCATGCAAAGAAAAGAAAGAAATGGAGTTTGTCTTTGCTGCTTTGTTTAATTTATCCTTATTAGTCCACATTTTTTTCTCAACCCTACTCCCTATAATGATAACCATTCATTTTGCCAACACAGATTCCTCAAACCAAGAATTTACTATGGTGTAATTATAGTTTTTCAAGTCTTATTTGTGCATTGTAAAGATCAGCAGGCAATTTTGTTTGACCTAAGTTTTCGGTTGGCAGAGTTTAAGTCTTCTTTTTTAATATATATATATATATATATATATGGGTTTTTTTTAAAGTGTTTTATGGGTTTCTCTTATTTTTTCTATCTAGTTTGAGTTTTAGAAACTCTGAGCTGAGGACATTTGAAAATCTTCAGTTCTGTTTATATGTTTCTTCTTAAATAACTGTAAAAACCCTTGGCTTTAGGTGTACAATAATGAATAAATTAATTATGGATTGCTAGAAAGTATGAGTGCTATTACAACTGTTTAGAATGTGATAAAAATCTTTGTTCACATTTTCAAACAGAAAATACAGCATGTATTATAACTTCAATAGCAAGTGAGTATATTTAATGTTGAGCTTCCTTGAGATTACTGCAGTGTTATCTTTTTTTGACATTAAGCACCATTTCAAGTCCAAAAATAGTTTTCTTCAGAAGTAATATGTTAGTATTTATCTTACCATTAGCATGCTTAAATGAAGGTCATTTAGGTTTATTATTAGTAAATGAAAATACTGCTAAATTCACATCAATATTAGTCTTAGAACCTTATATATTTAAAGTATTCTTTAACGTAATTATATGAAGGAAATTCAGTTTTAGTATGTCAGATAGTTTTATCATCTTACAGGCAGCCCTCCAAAGTTAATAATGTCAGGAAATATGAAGTGGTTTTGGCTATAAGATTAGACTTTTTATTTGGGAAAGGGCTTTAATTTTCATTTCAAAAGTAGATTTCATGCCCCATGAAATTTAAATGGTGACATTTAGAAAAAGTTCCCTTTATTAAATATAGTGAAAAATTATAGTGTACATGCTTCTTGCTCAATCCATCAAGACTACATCTGGAAAGACCAGGAACCTTTTTGCAGGTAAGAAAAAAGTGAATTCACTAAATAATAAGTTTCACCAATTGTTCATCTTCAGGAGGCATATAGCTAGGCAAAATTATTTACTTCCTTAATTGTATTGACTGGAGTTTGGAACAAAACTTCTAAATGTATTCAAAGCTTTTCTTTTTATTCAATGACACTAATTTAATGAAAAAGTTTAACTTTCACAGAGAAATTCCAAGAACACCTGATAAAAATTAAACAGACAGTGCTGGTAACTCTTTATTAGACGTGACTAAGCAATGCTGTGATCCCACATCACCTTTCAAGAAGTGGGAGTTGTCTTATGCAAGAAAGATTTGTACATATTGTTCTTTGTAAGAAAGTTAATGGAGAAGAGTCATTTACTTTTGAAAATATGCAACTGAAGCTTTCTAGACCAATGCCCAGAATCTCTACAGGCATGTCTTAGTGTTTATAATTCCATAAGAAAGAGAGGTGAACATTAAAAAGACTGAAGCAAAAGTGTTGTTATGTGCACTGCCATAGGCCATCTCTGCAGGAGTGGAGAGCTGCCCCCAGCAAAATTATGGCCAGTCCTCTGTGCAGACAGAGACCAGCAGAGACAAGATGCAGGAAATCAGCTCAGTGGGTGTGCTAATTTTGTCTTCACAGTTGTCTTTTGGAGTTGTTCTGAAAACAGTGTTGATAACATTGGGATGGTTTTGTTGCTGCTGAGCAGTGCTTACACAGCGTCTTTTCTCTTTCTCTTACATCCCACCAAGGAGCTGGGAGAGACACAGCTGGGACGTGTAACAGCATCTGACTGAAGGGATCTCCCAAACCTTATGGCATCATGTTCAGCATATAAATCCTGGGGAAGAAGGAAGGAGGGAACATTCAGAGTGGTGGCATTTGTCTTCTCAAGTAACTGTCACACATGACAGAGCCCAGCTCTCCTGGAGACGGCTGAACACCTGCCTGCCATGGGAAATGGTGGATGAATTTCCTGTTTTACTTTGCTTGCATGCATGAGTTTTGCTTTCCCTATTAAACTGCCTTTATCTCAGCCCATCAGCTTTTTCCCTTTTACTCTTCTGATTTGCTCCCCAGTCCTGTTGGTGGGGGTGTGAGTGAGTGGCTCTGTGGTGCTTTGTTGCCAACTTTGGTTAAACCACAACAGCAGGCTATCTTCAAGTACCATTGGCAAAAAAAGATTTGTTGTAAGGAGGGAACAGGCCAATTTACTACCCTTCAAGTGCCCTGGCTGTTCTTCAAAAAGAGGTGGGTAGTAAAAAGCAGCCATCCCTTACATTCCCTGGTTGCCCTGTTAACAATACGTTTTTGTTAAGCATGTAATAGCAATGCAGCTGTGACCTGTGATTCATTAGTTCTGTAGTTGGATAGATATATATGAATCCTACTGCTTCAGTTAGTATCAGCCAGAAACTGACCATTAATTTCATCAATCAATGACTGAGCCTCATGGACTGGTTACAATTAGTGTTAACTAAATGGTGTATAACAGCATGTGCAAGCCCTGGCAGATGTTGTGATTCTCACCGGGCTTTGCTTTTTTTTAGAGAAACTGCTTATGCCTCAAAGAACTTTTTGATATAAATGAAGGGGGAAAAAAAAGAAATGTGAAAGAATAGATATCTCCATATCAAAGCAAAAGTTCAAGACCCAGATCCAGTAAAGAACATATTCAGCTGTACCCTCCCCAAACCTTTGGTAGAACTGTTATAAAAAGAGATTTCTATAGAATCATAGAATGGCCTGGGGTGGAAGGAACCTTAAAAACCATATAGTTCCAGCTTCCCTGCCATGGGCAGGGACACCCTCCACCAGACCAGGCTGATCAGATTTCCAGCCTTGAACACTTCCAGGAATGGGGTATTTACAACTTCTCTGGGAAATCTCCTCCAGTGCCTCACGGTAAGGAATTTCTTCCTAACAGTCAATCTAAACCTAGATGAGAGAAGAAAACAGATGACAATGAGGAAAAAATAATGATTTCACTGAAGAAAATACAGAAACAGGAATGTAGTGGATGGTCTGGGTGAAGAAACTGCAGATCAAATGGGGGAATTTGCTATATTGGCTTGTCTTGCTAGTTTAGGAAGAAGCTTTAGCACTATTTAAGAATTTACGATTGGTTTATTCTCTGTGAACCATCCTGTAATTTTGAGAGAATCAGTTCAATAGAACATGGTTGCTTACCAAGCTCCCAAAGAAGGAAGGAATGTCCTGACAACATTTTGCAGTTTTCCTCAGTTTGTGAGGACAGTTTTTTATCAAATGTAGGAAATAAATCAGGGGTCTGCAAATAGGGATAACATTTACAGGCATAAAACTTTCTCCAAGGAATAAAATTATATAAAATTAAAGTGACTTTTAATTTCTAAATATGGAGAACCAGAAAAGTTGCCAGTCTAATGTGTGAAGTAGTGGGTAAGTGGGTAGTGGGAATACTTTACTGGTAGGAATAAATCATGTTTGTGCATTGATTACCTGTTTCACCTCAGGAGTCAATATTTAAGGACCCAAATTTTCTATACAATTAACAATTAAACAAGGTTGCTGAAGAAGAATGCAATCTTACACACTTGTCTGGATACAAATTGTACCAAATGAGCTCCATAGGTTAAGACATTCAGTAATCCAGTGTGCTTAAAAGGTTTTATTAAGAATAATCCTGATAGTATTGATTAATTGATGACAAGATAAGATTTAGAAGTGCTAAAACTCTTTGCCAATCTCTTCAGTTTATTCAAAAGGAAGTCTAATTTCTAATCCTCTGGATTTAATCCTATATTGTATCATTCTCATGTTACAGAATAAATGTTTTGAGAGGATCTATTTCTCTGGATATGAAATGCCATAATATCTTTTGCATTACGTAGTTGTCGCTACAGGAGCTGCCCTGCACATTTGATTTCCACATCTCAATCAAACCAGAACAGAGGAGTGGTCCAGAAGCAGGTGATGCTGTGCAGTGCAGATGATCCAGCATTCCAGGGGTCTGTCCATCACTGTTTTTCATTGTCTCTGACTCTGCGAACTGAGTCAAAGTGTTGAACACCTTTTTTGTGTAAAACACTTTCTCTTTTGTATACTTTTGCTGTCAATATTGTTGCTCTATGCATTATTCCACTGCATTACAGTAATTGGTTATTTCAACCCATAAGTCTGCCTCTGTCCCTCTCACATCAGAGGGGGTGGGGGGAAGGAGAATGGTTTGAAATTTAATCTCTAACTGGTGTTGAAGCACTCCAATACTTTATATACAGAGGCAAAGGGATTAAATGTCTCTCCATTAGTGTTATTAACAATACCTTTATTCATCTCTTTGAGTATTTGTTATTTACTTGTTCCTGAAAAACGCATTTTGTTTCTCTTAGGAATCAACATTTTAGTTGTACATTGTTTCCATGGTATGACCTATAATTTTAACAGATTTTTCTATTGTCCTCAAAACTGCTTCGTGTAGACTTATCATGGCCTTTTCATCTACTACAGAAGAAGAGGAATTTCAAGTCTTTCAGCTTGTTCTTTTTAAAATAAGAATTTTATCAAGTATTCTGTGTACCAAATATTGGTACAGAACAACACAAACACTTTCTACCTGTGTGCTCTACACACTCATTTTTATAGAAAAGAGGAAAAAGAGATGCATCACAACAGATGCAACAAATTCAGCCCCTATCCCACAAATATCTTTAACTGAGTTTTCTGTTCAAGAAGGCTGCTTTGCAGCCAAAAAAATAAAAGGGTTTTTTTAGCAGTATGTGTTTTCTCTCTCATTTTATTATGTTTTCACTCTTGATAGAAACAATCACTTTTCTTATCACTTTGGGAAATGAATTCCTTTTAAGCACAGATTAATACAATACTGATAAAAGCCATTGTTATGCATATATGTCTGTGGTGAAGAAAAGTAATTTTGTTCCTGTAGACTTTTTAAAGCTGCAGAATTATTGGCTGTCTAAGTCTCATTGATTTGCCTCATGTAAGCACATGGAGCTTTTTGTAAGTAATGAAATGCTAGGGTTCACTTTGGTGCATCTTTCATTAAATCTGCAGTGATGAAATCTCTTTAATAATGTGTATGACATTGTTTTCTCCTCCCACAACTTTCATCTGGGATGGAGATGTAATTGAATTGCTGTTCTTTCATATTTTATACGGACAGGTAGTAAAATCCATGATATTTTTAAGGCATTGTGAAATTCAACTTTTTTTGTCAAGTTAGATCCTTGCTTTTATAAATATGTATATTTATTGTGAGAAAATATAAAACAGATCGGAAAAAATACCTGTTCAAACATTGAATTAGTAGCCAGAACTAAACAAAGAGTAGATCAAAAAGACAAAGAAAGTAATTGTCAAAAAAACACAGACTCAGTCCTCAATCCCAAAAAATACTTGATTTTATGGATACTTTTATAGAAAAGAATAATCTATCTGAAGATCATGGGATGATTGTTGAAAACAAAATTGAAACTTTGCTTACAATTAAATGAGTAAGTGTGGCTACAAAGAAAAAGAAATCTCTAAGGTTTTATTGTTTTAAAAATGGATAATAATTAATTTTTTTGTTTTATTATTGGGCACTTAGAATATAAACAGCATTATGTTAAAACATTCAAGTTGAAATTATAAAGCAAGATTCTGAGTCTTGGTCAATACTTTAGCACATTAATCTTGTGATAGTGAGAACTGGAACTGAAAAGAATGGAGGCAACTGTCCTTTGCACTGCATGGAGAAGTATATATGAGTTCAGAGAAAATGTTTTGTTGGGTAAAATATTTGAGCTTAAATTATAGCTATGTCGATGATATTGATGAATAAAATTTAAAAAGCCTTTTTCCATGAAAAAATAAATACATAAATAAAACTGTCTCTTTAAATATTAATATGGCCAGTTTATGAAGCCTGACACTGTCTTTACAGCGTAGCACACTTTACTTCAGATAAGGACACCATGATTGAAGATTACTTTAGTCCTGTCCAATGTCAGAACTTTTGTGTCCATTTTAAAATCTAGATAAAGCTCATGAAAGAAAGCCTGCTTCTACACTTTCTTTCCTTCTATCACATAAGACAGGGTTTTATATTTCAGCTACACATTGACACTTGAATTTTTCAAAGCCACTAATTCTATACCATAGCATAGCTTACTACCCAGCTCTGATGGATGTAGTGTATGGATCCAGTTCTTCAGCTGCCTCTAGTTTGAATCAACTTATTGTTTCAGTATCTTCAAATATAAATACTCTGGTCTCCTTTTCTGCTAGTTACAAATTCATTGATGTGATACAGGTCTGAAAATAATGGACTTGTAAACTGTTACAAATTGAAATGAAGGAAAAGCACAGGGTTTATTTCTAGGAAAAACAGCTGTTGTGGAACTATGATTCTAAGAGGAGAGCATGGCACTGTGATACGGCACAGCTGAACCATTCAAGAGGTTGTTTACAGGCGTCCTTCAGTTAGATGAAGTATTATAAGGCAAATGGTTTGCCCTCAACAGAGTATGTGTGTGTTACTAGATAAAGAATGGTCAGGGGCAGGAGCCATGACTGCCTTCACTGCTTAAATGTCAGTTTGCTCCCTGGTTTTGGGCTGGGCTGGCTCTCTCCAAAGTAACACTTGCCTACAGGCATCTAAATCAAAGCAATATGGGTACAAATCAGATGGTATCACTTTGCTTAGGATCATCCCTTGCTCTTTTACTACTTGTCACTGTAGATAGTCAATATGTCCCCACATGTATGAAATGCCCCTTATAATTCTGATGATGCTGGAGACATTTCCAGTTGGAAACTTGTATGACTTTCCAAGCATTGACAGGATGATAAAGGACAGTCCAGTAGGCATTACTAAGTGGAGGACATAAGCGTTGACGTGCTCAAGTCTGTCTTTTTTAAATGGAATCGGATGTATGGGGAGAGGGTAAATAATCAGTCACCCTCCCTGTTCCTTATTTTGTGTGCTTGAGGCCTGACATCAAATTAATCAGGGAATTAATGTAATCTAGGGACTGATAGTCTGTATCTGCTCTAAGATGTCCCTATTACCTACAAAATGGCAACAATTTTTTTAAAGGGGACTCCTAGAAATGTGATTTATGTGAAGGTAGAAGCATGCATTTTGTACGTCTCCATAGATTATAATCTTGTTTTATATCTTTGTAAATCAGCATATAGCCAGAATAGATGTTTGTTCAAAAATGAGTCTAGATACTGTGAAACATTTAATAATTCAGAAGTCTTCTCTGTAACTTTATGATGGTGGTACATAACAGCCCTGATTAGAGTAACTTTTTAACTGTTTTCAGAATTTTTCCACCCCTAGAACCTCACGTTTTTTTCCTATACACACTTTTCTCTTAACCACCTGAACAATTATTATAACAGCCTAAGTTCTTATATTACCCTCCCTGCTCCCCACTGTTACTTTGCCTTTCAGTAAGCTCTCTTCAGAGATAAATACAAATATGAATAGCACTTATAATTCAGCCTCTTCTAAACGAACATTTCATTAATTTCTCTGTGTTTGTATCTACTCATGGCATTTATGTACTCTGCAGTTGTTCACTTTTCTCTTGTTTGCTTTATTACTTCTCTGACGTGCAGGTTTTGGAGATTTCTTCTATCTCTTGTGTGATGGAAGGCCACTTGGTATGCATTCCCTTTCCTTGTCCTTGTTTTTTTTCCTTTAATCCTGCTTTTTTTTTCCACATATAAGCCACTTATCTGAAAACACTGAATGTATTTTTCCTGACTTATCTGAAAAGACTGAATGTATTTTTCCTGAACACAATACAATATATCTTTCTTGTACTCTGAAGAAACACTGAAATGAAGCAACCTGATTAAAAAAGGAAAGAAAGAAAACCAGTCTATGTATAGTACAAAAAGCACCATTAAAATAGCCTTAAAAAACCAAAATCACAATTTTATGGTTTTAGCCTGAAAAAATTTTATTGGAATCAAAAAGAAAAGACCCATTACTAAAGCATTTAAAGTTCTGCAGCTTTTATTGTTTTGTTTTAGAGACATTGTAGGAATGACACAGAAATTATCAGCATTTGCATATTTCCCAGGTTTTGTTTTGCTAAAAAATAATTTAAATTATTTTTAATTTCCAGTTTAGGCAAAATTTCATTGGAAAGTTAGAAGAGGAACCATCTGGAGGAACAACATCTCTTATAAATGTTTAAAAAATATCACACTAGCTATATTATTTGAATTACAGTTTTGAACTCTTGTCCTTTTCCACGCTAGCATTAGTTTAAATGTCTTTTGCCGTAGTTTTCTTAGAATGTACCACAGTTGAACAACACATTTTGGAAGCTCTCTGGGACATCCCACGGGTATTGACTGGACTGGATGGATAAGAGTTCAAATTCCCATAAAGCTTAAAAATTGATTTTTAGAAGAATCCAGTCACTTTAAGAAAGCATTCCAATACAGAGGCCACTTGTAATAGGCAGTTCATGTGCTGACCAGAAACCCCACTCAAAAGCTAAAAATTCTGTCTCAACAATTGTTTGTCAAAAGAGAGGAAGACAAGTTACAATCCATCTCTACTTGAGATATTTATTCTGAAATATTGTAGCTTTGGAAATCTAGATGTCCCAGTTTCTCGTCATCCAGTTTCATCCAGAGCATTGTTTTTCACTGATTTTTCTTTTCTCTAAGACAATTTTGTTTCTTTTTTTTTTTTTTTGTTTCAAGCCCCATAAACCAGTAGTCAAAAACCATGCATATCACAGAATCACAGAATGGTTGAAGTTGGAAGGGACCTCAGGCATTAATTACTTTCAACTCTCCTGTTTAAGCAGGACCACTAACCCATGAAGCTGGGTTTTAATTTTTTGGTGAAATGTGTGGGAATAAGGAACATGAATGGACCTGAGTCAAATACAAGTCAAATCATTACCTTCTAGATCCTGGGCTTAGCTCTTTATTTTGTGCTTCATTACATTGAATTTAGGTGTCCTTTGGGTCAGGAAAGGAATTCTACTAAAATTAAACCTTGGAGATCAATGGAGCAAAACAGTGGCAGATTGGGAGCAGCAAGAAACAACAAGAGCTTAGACCTAGATAAAGGGAAAGTTTTCACACTCTAGTTACTGAGTAGCAGAGCAGCTTTGAAATTCACAAATTCACTGCTTTTATGGAGGGGGAGGGAGGAGTTTATTCATGCAGTGTTAAGAAGTCACTTCTGTCAATAGATAGGAAAGATGGATAGAAAAAATGAGACCAGATCTCAGGCTTCAACATCTTCATGAGTAGTCTAGGATGGGGAAGAATGAAGAATGTGAGGTGTAGGGATGTTTTGAAAGAGTGTATGTATTTCTTCTGTGAGAAAAACACAGTTTATATCAGGACTTATTCAATGGAAGTGACTTTTTTGACTTTTGCGACACCTGATATATTTCTAAGCACTTAGCTATTGGTAAGGATAGTAGGAGTGCTGGAAAGTGGAATAGTTTCATCTTCTTTGAGGCAGAAATAGTAGAAAAAGTGAAAGGTCAAACAGAATTATAGAATCTTTAAGTTTGGAGAAGACCTCCAGGATCATCAAGTCAAAGCTTTGTTCCAACACTCCCATATCAACTAAACCATAGCGCTAAATACCGGTCTGGAATTTATATTAAAAAGTCTGATCTTGGTATTTTTTGAAAATTTACTGGGGATGGTGACTCCACCAACTCCCTAGCCAGCCTGTTCCAATGCCTGACCACAATTTCAGTGAAAAACCTGACCCAGCCCTAATGCAGCTTGAGGCTATTTCCCCTTTTGTCCTGTCACTTGTTGCTTGGGAGAAAAGGTCAACTCCCACCTTGCTACAACCTCTGTTCAGGTGGTTGTAGAGAGTGATAAAGTTTCCCCACACCCTCCTTTCCTCCAGGCTAAACAACACCAGATGTGTGGCTGCTCCTCAGATGCCTTTCTCTTCAGACCCTAAAACATCTTGTTCCGAAATGATGAAAGTCTGATTTAATGCAATGATCTCAAGCAGTAGAACAGATGATCTGCATATGCAGTACCAGTTGCCCTCGTTATCTATTCCTCTGGTTAAACGGAGCAACTCCTGTCCTTTGGCAAAGCAGCTTGACTAATTGTAATTAATTTTTGCTGTAAGCTAGAGCTTTAAATGCCAACAGTAGTTGTGCTTAATGAAGTAAGTGAAAATGAAAATGAAATGGATAGTTCCTTGTCAGAGGAGGAAAAAAAATTGCAACGAACATGCAGTTTAGAGGAACTGTATATAAATATATATAAAACAACTGTTATAACTTATTAAAGAGCATAAGAGAAATGTAAAGAATAAATCAAAAGTGTGTTGTTGCTCAGCTGAATAGGAAGCTGTCCCAGTTAATAGGGCCAAACTGTTACTGTAACAAGTGCTTCTCCCTTATGTTAAAAAAGCTGAGATAAAGCAGAGAGATGTTAGAAGAAGAAATTCTAAAGCTAAGGCAAGAAGTTAATAATGAGATGTCTTCTGGGAGTGCTAAATGAGAAGGAAAAAGTGTTGCATACTACTTTAAGTTAGGCTGCTGCACAGACTTTATTTTTCAGATTTCAAGGACAATTACTGCTGAAGGAAAGCATGTGATGATAGATAAAGATCTGATTAGTGATAAAAAATGCTTTTAGAATCCCCAGAAACTGTATACTAAGATTTAAAACACAAAGATGAACTCTTAAGGGGGTAAAAAGCTAGCAATGATACTGTGCATGAATAGATCAATTTTCCAAAATATTTAACAGAACAACTAAAATCAAAGGTACTTTCTACCACATTTGTCAGCTTAGTATGTGTGAATCAATATATGTTAGAACTGCATTTGAAGAGCTTGGTTTAAACTCATTGTGCCAGTCCTAAACAGCTTTAGAAACTCAGGTGATCGATTGTCTTTTCAAACATTGCACATTAGAACCTGGAAAAATATATATTCAGCTCTGTTTATTTGGTTTGTAGGGGAGGGCACATCCAGTTAATCCCCACAGTTACCCTAAATACAGATGGAAAAACTCCTTAAAAAACTTTTGCACCTTACTTTTGTTTCACTGCTGCAAGGACTTCTATGGCTAAATTTACCACAGGTGTAGAGGGTAGGATTGGATCTGTGATCCTGACCAAACTTATCACACTCAGAGAATAGAAAAAGGGGTGTAAAGTTGAGGGTGCCATCAAGAGAGGGAAGGGAAACACAAGGGAGCTCAACAAACATCTTAGGTCTGTGTGACCTCTTTTTGTTGAAACAACTATGGACTTTGACACTGTGAGAGAAGGCCAGCACACATGCTTGTAGAAACTGCCTCTGTTGTCCAATCTGTCCTTCTGGCTATGTCTGGTGAATTGTAGTGAGTCTCTGGCTTAGCTTGAAAACTTTACCAGATCATTAAGAATTGTATTTTCTTTGGCATAAGAGCACTATTTTTCTTCCTAGCTGAAATAGGACAGCTCTGATCAGTTTTTTGCTATGATTTCAACTAAACCTTTGCTGACTATGTCTCTGTTAAGAAAAACCAAACCAAAACATGAACAAAAAGAAATAACACCACCACAAAAAGATATCCCCAAAGGATAAACTTCTGCACCAACCTGTGATTGTTTTGGCTACTGAATTCTTAGTGTCATCACTGGTACAGTTTTGGCTGTTCCAAAATGTTCACTCCAGTTTTGTCTGAATACAAACTGATGAGAGAAGACACTAAGAAACACTCCCAAAAGGCATTATGGACAGCACTGCTCCATATTTGGGTCTCTCTGCTCTGTTTACTTCCCTAGCCCTGTCCCAGCAGACTTTGAATTCTCATACTCCTCCATATATTTTTTATGATACACTGCAGATCTTCAGAGTATGTGTCATATAATCTCAGAGTGAGCTGTAGATTGTTCTTCAGAGATTTTGAACTGGCAAAAATAGATAGAAATAACAAACAGGTCTCCTTGCCAGAAACATACTACATAAGGCCTGAAAAAGACACGTAGCCAAGTGCTACGCTGTGAGGAGGTGGCTCTGCTGTGTCACTTTGCCTCGGGGACAGAGAATGGATCTTTCTTCAGCTCAGTTTACTAATACCCATGTGCCAATGTCTGCTAGTCTGCTGGGCACCTAAAAGAACATTTGTTGTGTGACAGCTGTCTGAAGCAGAAAAAAAATTCAGCAAGACCTCAGCTCTTGTTGGAAAACAGAGGCATCTTTTGTCATCCCTTTCTGATTCTCCTTTTTGGCACCTATAAGGCATCACTGCAGTTTCTGGCATGGTGAAGGGAAATTTTTCCTGCCAAACACCTTACCTTGCTTTCTGATATCATAATTTAATATCAAACATAAATAATTTATGTTTTTGTTTTAAAAACTTTCATCTTAATTGAGCACATGTGCATTCTGAAACATCCAGTAAAATGTCCTCACAGAGGGCTCCAACTTTTCTGGAGCCTCTAAGACCTCTCTTGCCACTCTCCTACCTGCTTAGCAAGAAGGACCTAGTAAATTCTTAATTCCTAAACACTTCACAGACTCCATCAACAAGTCTTGGGAGAGAGGGCAGAAATCTGGATGCAGTATTCCACAGAGGTGCATAGCCCACACTCTCAGTGAAAGTAACAGTCTTGTACTTCATTACAGTTATCTTCAGTTTAATAAATAATCACTTGTACACAAAAGGAATGTCCTGATTTACCCCCAGCTGGCAACTAAGCTTGACACAGACATTCACTCACTGCCTGTGGGGAAGAGAATCAGAAGAGAAAAAGAGAAAAATCATGATTTGAGATATAGACACTTCAATAGGTAAAGAAAAAGCCACACACACAAGCAAAGCAAACTAAGGAACTCGTTCACCACTTCCCATGGATAGTCAGGTGTTTAGACAGCCTCAGGAAATCAGGGATCCATCACACACAATGGGTCCTTTGGAAGACAAATTCCAT
This sequence comes from Geospiza fortis, assembly GCF_000277835.1. Classification (NCBI taxonomy): domain Eukaryota; kingdom Metazoa; phylum Chordata; class Aves; order Passeriformes; family Thraupidae; genus Geospiza; species Geospiza fortis. The sequence goes on along the minus strand of NW_005054407.1, from coordinate 2,417,891 downwards.
TATTCCCTCTTCCTTCTTCATCTGCTTTTCAATGCTGAACATGGTGTCTTGGGATATCCCTTGGATCAGCTGGTGTCACGTGTCCCATCTGTGCAGTGCTGTCCATCAGCTATCCCACTAAGCTTGAATGCCTGATAGCTGTGGCAAACTCCTAGGAAATGGGAGACTAAAAGACTGAGCTTCTCAGAGAAACCTCAAAGTACACTCAATTTGTGTGAAAAACAAGTCTTACAAAAGATTATATATGACTGGATGAGTCAGGGCAGATTTAATACAAAATTAAATGCTTGAAGCTTTTACTAGGTGTTTGAGGATTTAAATTACACTATGATCACTTTTTCAATTCAAGCTAAGGGTCTAAACCTAAGGAAAAAATTTAAGTTCTAAAATTAATTTATAAGTATGAGCAATAACATGACAGGGTAAAAACATATTCAAAGATGGAGGCAGAGGCAGCCTCTATTGTTCTTTCACACTGAAAAATGCAAAGAATATGAAAATTATCTAGAAAATATTTGTGGAGCATTTGGCTTAGGCTAAAATTCAGTGATGCGTGCTGAACTCCCAGGACTGCAGTCTTATTTATGGGTTAAGAAGAATGAACTAGACTGGCAATGCATTTCCATGGAAAAATCAGGAGCTATTCAGGACAGAGCAGGGAGTTTAAATTTGTGTATACTAATAGAAGTTATGGAGCCATCACTATGAAATTAGCATTTACCAGTAGCAAAGTTGTTCAGGACAATTAATAAACATGGAAACAAAAGTGTATATGATGAAGAAATACTGGCCTAGATTTTCTGAGCAAAATATCAAATCACTGTGGAAAATTTAAATGCCAAAGTGCTTTCTGTCTTTATTTTATGACCTTGCTCATGTCTGTGCGTATTCCACCCTTAACCATCATTTTGCTTCTTTGGTAGAAGTAGTGCTGATTGGAGAGATTAAACAAATTCTGGAAAGTTATTACCCATAAAAGGACTATATGATTTTCTTTTGAGAATTCATTGTTTGAGTTACCCAAATCTTGAACAGTAAATAGCATGTCTAGAAGAATGGTATTTCTACAGTGTAATAGGAAATACACCGGAGGACAAAAGTTAATTGAATTAAATATTGTTTAAGATAATTTCTTCATGTCAAGCTCACATTGGTTGTAGGTAATAACTAGTTTAGCAAGATCATAATTTTAAACTTCATTTTCTTGTTCCTAGATTTTGAACGGTATATTTATCTTGTCTAATTATAAGACCATCACATTTTATTTACAGAATAATAATTGGAAACAAACCCACTATCACCAGCCCACACTACTTAGAGCTTTTAACTTCTAAAATGCCAAGACTTTGTTATCCTCATAAGAAACTGCATCTAATTTTGTAGGTACTTCCCCTGGTTTCAAAAATGAATGATGGAAAATAGATTTAACGGATTTATGAAAATTTGAGTCCTGGGTGCCAGCGTGCAATGAATTTTATAAATACCAAAGGCATAATGAATTTTCTTCAGTCTCAGAAGATTACGGAAAAATTGCCACACTTTTCAGAGACAGCTGGATTGTGTTCCAAAATAAGGCAGAACTGTGCATATACATTTTTTTTCATTTATGTCTTGTGTCAGTATGAAATCCATTGGACTTACAGTGATTTCCATTTACTACAGCTTCTTTGCTTAGAGATCTATTTGACTGAGGTTTGTAAAGTGTGACATTGTGTAGAAACTGATGACAAAAACTGAAAAATAATTGCATAATGCTATATTGTTCTCTTGAGATCATCTCCCCAGCACTTTAATATAGAGCTCCAAAGTTTTGATTATTGGATGGTATTTGATTATTAGATGGTATTTGAAAAATTGCTGAAAAGGTAAATGCTATTGCAAATCTTCACACAGTTTCGTAGAATAAATTCTATTTGGACAAATACTAGTAAACAGAATTTTTGGTCCAATTCTACCAGGCAGAAAAAAATGCCCTTTGACAATTTTTTAAAGCTATCAAGGAAAAAAACCTCTAATTTTTTTTGGTATTTCAAGACAAATTAGAACTTGAAAAAAAAAAAAAAAGAGGAGAAAATTTTGAATGCAGTCAGCCAGATTTTGAATTCTCCGAAGAGTTTCTGGATTTTCTGTTGATTTTAAAGTATGCTGGGAACAGAAATGATTAAACAGATTTTGTATTCATTATGGGGCATCTACAGCTTCTCTGGGCAACCTGTTCCAGTATGCCATCACTCTCAAAGTAAAAAAAAATTTTCCTAATATCTAACCTAAATTTAACCCCTCTCATTTTAAAGACATTCCCTTTTGTCTTATTACATGCCCTTGTAAATGCCCATCTTTCTTGTACCGTCCCTTCAGGAAGTGAAGACCTTTAGATCTCATTCTGATTGCCAAAAAATATGCTTTTTTTCTCCCTAATGAATGTGTGGATATAGTTTTGGAATTGTATTGTGAATGTTCTCATAGCAATAGCCCCCAGAAGCTGTATCCACAATCTGTGTAACACACTGTGTTTATCAGTGCACACAGTGGGCAGAGCTGCAGGGATGTGGAGGATGACAGTGGAGGTTCTGTGTGTTCCCTTACCAGAACACGTCAGCTGGAGTGAGTTAAAGCCTCCCAGACACCTCACTGATTAATTTGCAGTTTGTTTGTTTCAATTTTCTGGATAATCTTTTGGGTAGCTAGAAGACTGATGTTCCTTGAATTTGATGAATATCTAAACAAGAATATTGCAACTACTATTGCACCACGCAGGCATTTCCCTCCATATATCCATACAGAGAAACAGAAGATGTTTTTTAACCCATGCTCTACCCTTTTTTGGTGTTTTGTTTTTTTTGTTTTTTTTTTTAACTTGAAGAATCAATTTATGGCTAATAAGGAATGCAAAAAAAAAAATAATCAAACCACACTGTAAATAAAACATAATTACTTGAGAGGTGGTAACTGCTCCCAGTCATTGGCAGATCACCATAATTAATTAGCTGGCTTGATCAGGATGAGCATGCTCCAGTCTGAAAGAGATGGATCCCCTGGCAGGCACTTTTAATAATGTTTTGGGAGGGCGAGAGGGCATATTAAGGTGAAATATAGTAAAGCTGGATGAAATCTTCCTTTTCACTAGTGCAACGAAGTTGTAGGTGTGCATGAGTAGCAATTCAGTAAGTATTCTTGTTCAGTCTCTTTGTTGGCTTTGTTGGCTTAAAAACATGTTGTAAAGTGGCAGCAAACTCTGTATGTTGGTCAAAAAACCTTTGGAACATTTTTCCAGATGATGAAGGAAGCAGATGAAGTTGTTTCCCTCCAGTCTCACCTTTAACTTCACTGAGAGAATGGATTTACAAAAATTTACATAAATTTACGAAACCAGGGCATGTGTGTAACCTTCTATGTGTGCTCTTTGGACAATTTTACCTGTATGGACCTTTATCTTAGCAGACACTCTGAATTTGAGCTGGAGACTTCTGGAGTCAGTACTATTGGTTGCTGTGATACAAAATATACCATGCCTCTGAACTCAGATCTGTAGCCACAGCCTATGAAATGCTAAGTAGAGAGAAACAAATCAAAATTCTTTACCTATAATCTATAAAAACCCCCCCAAAAACCCGAAACAAACTGCCTAAAAATGTGCTTGAGTGAAGTGTTCAAGTGTGAGGTTCAGCTACAACCTTCAAATACCTGACTCTGTTTGTCTCAGACTTGAGCTGAAATGAATGCCAGATTAGACTTTCTGACCAAGACTTTAAAAAGCTAAAATTTGCACCTATGTTTGTGTCCCTATTCTGACACTGATATCTATGATATGACTCTTTTTCGTGTAGATTTTACCATTTATCAGTGTTGTAGCTGTTTTCTAACAGTATTTTTCCATGTATTTTTCATTTAAAAAGCATCCACTAATAATCTGCTTTAAGAAAAATTAAAATTCATCAATATGGTTTTTTCCATGTTTTTTCTGATTATTATAGAACATTTATTATAACTTTTAAAGCTTTAAATTTTTCTATCCTGTAGATCTATAATTTATTTAATCTATTCTATTTGAATATTTTCATCTATTCTATATGATTATTACTGTGCCTTACAAGAAGTTGGAATTTGTCACAAAAAACATTCTTCAGATTTCACAGAAGAGAAATTCAGAGATTAATTTCTGAAAGATTCAGAAGATTTGTTTTTAAAACTATTATCAAACTAATATCACTGTTATCTAGACATTGGAAAGTGCTTGCTTAGTACAAGTACTATATCTGCCTTGAAATCTTAATTTCTTTTTCTTCAAACCTTTTAGAAATATCCCAGTTGATTGGATGATCTTCATTAGTGAAAAGAAATTACCTAAGACAGAGAACTTTAATGGGGTTTTGCTGTCTCTAAGGGATTTTAAGTCCCTGTATTTGAAAAAGGTTTGCTTTAACATGGAGCAGTATTCTAAGATTACCTCCCACAGAGAGCTGAATAACCTGTTTCACTGTGCATGGTGATTTATCAGCATCACTTTAGTCAACTGGGTAAGTTTTTCTCCATTTGCACAGAGATCATTTCATACTTCAAAAGTATAGAATCATAAGTCATTGTCTATTTGTGCCAGTAGGCACACCAAAATAATTTAATTAAATAAGGACCCTATGGAATTTTATGAATGCACATAACTGCACAATATCACATTAAGTAATAATAATGCAAAAAAAAATCATGTAGCTTCTAAAAAACATCTTGTAGTAAAAATTTTGTGTTTCCTTGAATTTGGGCTTTTTCATGTTCATATGGTGACACATCTATACATAAATGTTCCTAGAGGGGACTTCAAAGCTATACCTATTACTAAGCTAAAAACTTATAGCCACAGCTCTCTCAATGGCATAAATTCATTTGCAGAGGGAGCATTTCCAGTTACATGAGATATTCAAGAAATTTTTCCTGCAAGCCTACACAAAACCTAATAAATATTGTAGGATGTAATGTAAATGGATAGGAAAATTATTTTTGTGGATGCAGACAAATGGCAGACCACAGCATATATAACTGCAGTGGTGATATTTCTGAAAGCACTGAAACCTAGTGGAGACAGAAGGTCATGAAGAAACATCAAAGAGAATGTGCTGAATCTGAAAATACTGTCAGCTATCTTTATTGTGGTGCATAGGAAAGAACTTGTTAGCATGATTTAATTCACAACCAGCCTAAGCAATTTGGTGTTAAGCCAGGTGTTGGCTGTTTGCTGCTGACTAGTAAATTTCATTCTGAATGAAAAAAAACCCCCAAACTTAAGGGAAATGTTGAGGATGTTGGCAGAATTCAAAAGATTTACTACGCTCAGTGATTTTTTCAACACTATCACTCACATTTCTGTGGTTGTAAAGCCAACACAGTTATGTTAAAATACAATTTGGTAAAAAGGTTTATTGCTACAAGAGAAAAATAAAATATGTAAAAAAGAATGACAGTGTTATAGGTCAGGCAACTGGTCCACTTTAATATCATATACCCTAATAAATTGCCCAAACTGACAGTTTAAAAGTAAAGAAAGACATTACCACAAATACTGTTTTTCTTTAAGGAAACATTAAAAAAGCTGGTTGATTTTCACTTAGTTTACAAACTCCCTGGGAGATCTTGAAGTTTAGGCATATTTCTCAGCGTCCAGAAAGGTATTTTAAAAACTGTGTTTAACATCAGGCACTGGCAAACATCTGTTTGAGAGGATTGTGCTACACTCCCTCTGCACCAAGTGGTCCATGGTGATTAAGAGGTGAAAACAGAACAACAGTCAATGACTGCTGGGTCACTGTGCCTTGAAAAGATGGTTTGAAACTTGTTCTCTAAGATTTTTATTTTCTACATTGAGGAATGGAAGGAATAATTTTTTTGCTGCTTTTAGTCTGAAATTACTCTTTGCATCAGACAAACTTGAGTAGAAATTAAGCAATATTTTGTTTTACACTTGATGCATCAAGAATTTGGAATTAAGTTCATAGGTACCTGGATCTTATTAGCTCCTTAAAACTGCTGCTTCATCTGTATTATAAAATAGAAAAAAATGTCTTATGTATAGTTTTGCTGAAAATGATCTGGATTTGAAAATTCATATGGTATGGTATATGGAGTTTAAAAATTCCTTTCTACAGCTAAACCTGAATATAAGCTCTGGCAGCTTTCTTGAAAGATTATTCCCTGCCACTTCTTATCTTTCAGAAGTGACATTATCACTCCACTGTAAATGTCAGTTAGGCTTTAGTAAGTAGGTCTAGCTCCCAATCTGATCACAGATAAAAATTGTCGGTAATAGTCCTGATAATTGACTGGACTACACCAAATTTCTAACATAATGTGAATACTGTGTATTATTCACAGTGGAAGAGAAGACTGCTTATCATATTAGCATATTTTGTATACTTAAATTTATAAATGGATTGTATTAAAGAGTTACAAGAGACAAAACACATTAGTTTAAATGTCTTAGATGTTGGTCAAGACCAGAGACAGTTGCCAAGCCATTCTTGTGAGAGTAAGTTTCAGACCTACAACTCCAGTCTGCCTTTTGAGAGACCCTCATATCTCTAAAATGTCATCACTGAAAGAACTATCACCTGCAAATACATAAACGTGCTGAAAGAAATATATTTTAAATCCTGTAAAAGCTGGGTAAAGAAATAATGTATCAATTTTTTCTCTATTAGCTCTTGAAAGAGAAGCCAGGTCAGAGCAAGATCTCTGTTAAGCTCCACTCAGATTTCAAGAATCAATTCCAGAGGTCATATTCATGATATCACTGGAAAATTTATCCACACTTTTATAAGAAAAGAAAAAAAAAGTAATGATATGTTTATATCTGGAAAAAAATTGAGTTTATTTGTTTCTGTGCTAGTTTCTTGTATCTATGCCACACTTCACCCACCCATCTCACTCACAGTTGTTAATCTGTGCTGACTAAAAATGCTACTAAAAATGACACACTATGCTGTTCAGCTGAATGACTTCTATGTAAACTTTCACTCATCATATATTTGGGGTTCAAATATATGAAATCTCATATGACAAATATGAAAGAATCCCATTCTGTTCTGTAATGTCTTTTCTCATACCATTATTAGCAACTGGAGTGCAAACAATGGTCGGGAAAAATACTTATTGACCTGCTGATCGATGCTAGTGCCATAAAAGGATTCACATGCAGGTAGAAGTGAGAGTTAAATTATTTCAGCGAAATGGTTTTTTTAGTTGCAGACCTTAAACCTCAGGACAGAGACTTAGAGGAGTGAGTTTAAGCAGATCAAGGAAGGTTTTGTCAAAAAGGTAGTAGACTCTGAACTCCTCCACTCAGCTAAACTTCATGCTGTTTCTGAGAAGAATTTTTCTGGGGTATAAAAATCTATCACTTGGCAACATGATAAAGTCACGAGACAATACTTAAGTTGCTGAAAGACGGGGGAGGAAGGTAAGGAAAAACACTGATAGTATGAAATCTTCACAGTGCATCCAAGGTCTGGAAGACTAGGTTGTTGCTTTATTTAATTTTCCTTTTCACAAAGACATGAGATTTAATAATTTAACATTAATTTTAGGAAAAAAATAGAGGTTATAGTTGATGATTTCACTGAAATTATTAGCTCTTGAAAGAGAATATAGTTAATATAGGAAATAATATAGTTAATATAGGAAAGGGCAGATTCTCATTGAGTCTAATAACCAGATATTAAGACCCACACAGTTCATTTGTCCTCACCTGGAAAAAACTGGAGCTCATTTAGAATAATTCTTTGAAATAATTTTTAACTCATTGAATAAGTCCTAAAGAAAGCACAACAGCTGTATTTTTCAAAGGTTCATTCCTGCAATCATATATAATCTTACATATGTATGAACCTGTGCATTTTTAACAGATCAACAGAAGAGAAAGCTATAAGGCAAAATACAGTTCCCTTTCCCCTGCTGTCCCTGAGAAGAGACTGTTCTCTTGCTGTGACACAATAACAGAAATACACTGTGATTCTGCCAAAATGACATGTTCTTTTTTGCCTCAAATAGACATCACTTATAATAGCTTCTTCAAGTTGTGCTTTCTGGGTGTTTGAGAGGTCAGAATGACTTCAAGTAACATAAAGGAGCAATAGTGAATAAAAAGAAAAAAAGAAGTGATACACATAAAGTCTTAATATCCACTTAAGGTGTACCAGAACCAGTAGAAAAAATGCACTACAAATTAAAAGACACTATATGAACCCAACCAGAAAAAGTGTCAGAAAAAGGTCAATTTTAAAATTTACACTAATATTTTACAAAAGTCACAGTGCTGTAGCTAGAAATAAGCTACAATAATGACAGCTTCTATAATAGTTCATATTGAAATAAATAATTCTGAAGTTCAATTTTATAAATTGAGATTTCTCATTTTTCTTTTTGTCTAGCTAGCAACTAACTCACTACTTCCACAATAAGGCTGGGTACAAAAAGAGTTATAATTTTTAATGGTACCTTTTTTTGGATTATGACAAACACTTCTCCATGTACGCACTGAAAGGTAAAAGGAATTTTAAACTGTAAGTCAAAGAATCATAAAATATCCTGAATTAGAAGGGAAATGCAAGGATGATGGAAGTCCAACACTTGGCCCTGCATAGAACCATCCCCAAGTCACACCATGTGCCTGAGAGCATTGTCCAAAAACTTCTTGAACCTAGACAGGTTGGTGCTGTGACCACTGCCCTGGGGAGCCTGTTCCAGCACCCAACCACCCTCTGGGGGAAGAATATTTTTCTGATATACAAATTAAAACTCCCCTGATACAATTTCAGGCCATTCTCTTGGATCCTGTCACTGGTCACCACAGAGAAGAGACCAGTGTCCGTCCCTCCTTTTCTCCTCATGAGGAAGTTGTAGACTACAATGAGGTCTCCCCTCAGATTCCTCTTCTCCAGGCTGAACAGACCAAGTGACCTCAGCCACTTGTCATACAACTTTCTCTCGAGGCCCTTCACCATTTTTCTTTGGCCCTCCTTCGCATGTTGCCTAATAGCTTACAGTCTTTTTTGTATTGTGGCGGCCTGAACTGCACAAAATACTCAAGGTTAGGCTACCCCAGTGCAGACCAGAGTGGGACAATCCCCTCCCTGGCCTGGCTGGAGATGCTGTGCCTGATGCCCCCAAGGACAGGGCTGGCCCCTCTTGGCTGCCAGGGCACTCCTGACTCATATTTAACTTGTCAATGCCCAGGAAGCCCAGGCTGCTCTTCGTGGCACTGTTCTCCAGAGCCCAGTTAACCAGACTGTGCATACATCCAATGGTGTTCCAACAGTGGTCTGTCCCATGTGCAGTATGTGGAAATTTCCTTTCTTAAACTTCATAAGGTTGATGATTGCCCAGTCATCAAATTTAATCTCTCTGTAGGGCTTCTTTGCCTTCAAGGGAGATCACAACTCTTCAGATTTTAGTGCCATCAGTAAACATAGTGTTTCTCCAAGTCCTGCATCCCAGTCATTAATGAAGATGTTGAATGAGTGGAACCCCACCAGCGTGTGTCACCCCATTCTCTGTGACCCTTTCAATCTTACTTGTGAGCCAGTTTCTCACCCAGCACATGATGTGTTTATGCAGCTGTTTGCTGGACTTGTTGTCCAGAAGGATCCTGTGAGAGCAACAAAAGTTTTACTGAAATCCAAAAAGATTACATCAAATGCTTTCTCTTGAAAGAGAATATAGTAATTTCTCTTGATCAGCTAGGTGGGTTACTTTGTTGTGCAAGGAAATTAAGCTCAACAAGTAGGATTTTCCCATCATGAAGACACTCTGATGACTGCATTGTTGTTCAGGCGTTTTTCAATAACTCTCAGAATAATCATCTCCATAATTTTACCAGCCACTGAAGTGAAACGGACAGGCCTTTAGTTTCCAGTGTCATCCTTCTTGCCGTTCATGAAAACCAGGACAATATTAGCCAGCTTCTAGTAAACTGGAACCTCTTCAGATTCCCAAGACTGTTCAGAAATCATAGAGAAGCTTAAAAATGACATCAGCCAGCTCTTCGGGTATACTCTTGCATGAATCCTATCAGGACCCTTAACTTATAGGAATCCAGCTTGAGGAGGAGTTCCTGCACAACTTCAGGGTCCACTGGGAGTTTGTCATTCTGGTCCTTCAGCTCAGAGCACTGCGATCCCTTTAGTCCTTCATGAGTGCTAAAGAACAAAATGAAGAAGGCATAACACTTCTCTGCCTTTTCTGCCTTGTTTGTGAGGTGGCCATTGTCAAGTGACACACCAATGTTATTTCTGGACTGTCTTTTGCTAATGGCATATGGTAAAAAATCTATTTTTATTGTCCCCCTTCTGCTGAGGAATTCAAGCTGTTTGAAATTAATGAGTGAAGAATAAAAAATGGCTTTTTCTCAGCCAGTCAGCACTTGTATATTTCACACAAATTGTTAAGCCATATGCTAGCACTTAAGTGTTGAATCTAGAGTTAAGTGAATCCCTTCATATGTGTTTCAGAAATTGCTTCTGAATCTTTTCAAATTAATTTAAACCATAAATTATCTTTAGATCTGCATAATGGGTATTTCAGTAATATTTGCAATTCACTGCTTCTTGCTTAACTCTGCATTGCCTGTGGGTAACCTGAACAAAAATTATTTTTGGGCTGTAACAGAATAACTTGTTCAGAACCTCAAGGGTGTGTTAAGAATTTGGATAATGTTTTAATATAAAACCACTAATACTGTGGTTCTGTCATTGAGTAAGATATTGATTAATACAAAAGAGCTTCCTGGTAGATTTGTCTGGAATGTGCTTTTTGGTGTCTCTGAATGTTTTTAGTGATTTTAAAGCTTTTGAAAAATAAATGTGTAGGAAGTCTTGGTTACGTTCATCTCAAAATTCTATCATCTGAGTCTAGTCATGTCTAAATTTACTCCAGCAAATCTCTTTGGATTTTCATTGATCAGGATCATATAACTGTTTTCTAGATTTTTTCAATGTGACTCCCTCCTGGGGCCACCAGCCCCTGCCCCAGTGATGCTGGAGCAGGGCTGGCCTCCAGTTCAGCCCTGCCCTCCCCTACTCTGGGCACCACTGAGCTGTGCCCACCTGCAGGTCCCATCTTGTGTCAGCTGCCATGAGTCAGGTGATTGAAAAGCTTCAAGTATTTTGTACAGTGTTAGACTCCCATATTTAGGAAATGGAAATAATCCCCATAACAATACAATCGTTAGTCTAGAAGGATATTCAGATAACAAAAAAAATCAGATAAATGTAGTCTGTTGTAGTGTATAATAAATCTGCCCAAATTTCACCTATAATACTTATGAGATTTTTACTGAGTGTGATAGAAACATATTAAGCTAAATTAAAGTGAGTTGAAATCCATGCTTGAACTCAAGAAGGGATTCAATTACTAAACAGTTCTATCTGGCAATGGCATTAAGGCACACAGGCTGTTTGCAACAACAAAACATTCTGGAGTAGTATTAGAGATCTACTGCAGGCAGAGAGAATTGACACTAACAGATTTCTGCAAGCTGCCCTTTCTGAAACAAGGTGTGAGATGAATTTACTCCTGAATATGCCCTGCTTGGATACAGCAGAGTCATTTGAGTGCCTCATAACAGAGCAATCAACTAATCCAGTTTGTAAATGCTGTGTGGATCTGATCAGCATTCCAGGCTAGATCATATTTTTTTTATCAGAACAAACAGACCCTTGGATTACCAAAACTGAAGTTCTCAGCCTAAACTGTTTAAAGCTAAGAAGAATGTGGGAAAGAGCAGTAAAATGGTATTACTTCATTCAGTCACCAAGAAAATTTACATACTTGCAGAACTTCTTCAAAACTGCATAACACAGCCTACAGGACTGATTAATATATTTAATTAAACTGACACATGGCTCATTCCTCCCAATTACATATTTAGCTTCACAAAGTACATCAAGCCAACAGGATTCTTTGCTATGCACATGTCTAAATCTTTGATTTGCTTTCCTTTTAAATAGAAAGGACAGCCTGGAATCTGATCACACAGCAAGCCTCTGGGGCTGCCACTCTGAATGGACTAGTACCAGCAAAATTTGCAAGGAAAGCTTACAACATGGACACCTACTTTAGCAAATTTCAACCCAGTATTATCTGTCTGTAAAGCTATTAAGTTCACATAGGTTTTAAAAGGAACAGAAATTATTTGCTAGAAAGCAGAGTGACAAAAAAGGGCAAACTCCTGTGAGCATACAGGTGTCATTTTTAATAAGGTTGTTGCACCACATTTTGTAAATAATTTTATACACTTTTACCTATAATTCATAATAATTCAATGTCTTTAGGAAAGGTTGCAAGATAATGAAAGAAATATCTAAGTAAAATACTAAGATCTTGCTTAGCTACAATAACTGATCCTCATAAGAATGAAAAAAGGTTATGTTGAAAACTGAGCAGGGTATATTGTTAACAAAATAATATTAAATGTCCATTTGGCTTTTAAAAAAATTTATATCTAAAGTCCATGGGGTACACAGTGCAGACAATTTACTCTGGCAAGTAAAAGCTCCAAGTATTTGAATGTGATAAGAGAGTTCCTGTAATAGAGCCCTTCTGCAAAATGTTGCACTTGCTGTTTTGAAACCATGGGAATGGCTGTTACTGCATTATCTATCCAGCAACTACTATAGCTTATGGCAGAAACCATTCAGTTTAATGACTTCAATGAGCTAGTTTTATTTCATTAATTCTTCTACATTGAAAATACTTAAATGAAATAAAGTAGTTGTTAAAAGGCCTCAGCTCTTCTACGATTCATATAATACGAAACATATCATATTCTTGAAATGCTGTTTTAGTATTGGAAAATAAAACTGCTACATTATTGTGATGTAAGTAACCTGAATTCTTTCACCATCTGGCTCAGAAGCATGGAAGACTGAGCTGGGAACCATAATCATGACACTTAGCACTGCTTACAAGGGAATAGTAAAAGGAAAAATAGCTTTTGCAGGCAAAACACTTAAAATACTACGATCTGTCTTCCAGAATTTACTCTTTCAGGGTCCTTCCCATACTAAATATATTCCTCCAGTATGTCCTAGCTTTCTGGCACCTTATGTCGCACCATGTAATATGAAAATGTTTTATGTTCAGAGTGTTAGACAGAAAGAGAACAATGTGATTTCCTTTTCAAATGGAGGAAGAGACTGTAAAGAAGAAAGATCTTGCAAAGAGTTGTTACTAAAATTTAATTCTAATGTATGAGATCTTCATATTCCCTGCACTTTCTGAAATCTCTGATCTGCATTCCATAGGCTCCTACAAAGAGGTCACTTTCAGAGAATTTTGGATGAACTCAAGAAGCATAGTTTTCACACATGAAAAATTCCATTATTTATTAGGCCAGTGGTACCATTGAGAAATTTAATGCTGACTAGAGTGTAAAAGTTATAAATTAAGTCCACTTTCCTTGGATTTTTTCTTTTTTTTTTTTAATCTTCTGCATGAGACCATAATGTAGAAAAACCAGGTGAAATGTATCTCTAGTTTTTGAAAAGTGAAAACAATGAGCAGTTCATCATTCACTGTTCATCTTTGTGATATTCATGGCCACCAACTTCAACATCATCTCTCTTTCTCTCTTTCTCTCTTTCTCTCTTTCTCTCTTTCTCTCTCTCTTTCTCTCTTTCTCTCTTTCTCTCTTTCTCTCTCATGTTCTGCTTTTTGCTCTTCCAGTCTGTAGATTCTTAGTTCCAAGTTCCTTCAGATGCTTGTTGATGATGTTTTTTCTCCTCTCTGAAGATTTATTTAATCACATCCATTTTGAAACAGCAGGACAAGAGCTGTACAAAGTTTAATAGATCCACATGTAATATTAATTTGCAGTAGTATTTGTTTCCTTTGCTATCTGTATTTTTTTCCTAACAAATTTTAAAATTCAACTGAATTTTTCATTACTACTGAACACTAGACATCTTTCAGAGAATAAAAGGTACTTTTAGGATCTTCTCCCTGAATAGCATAGTCATCTCAGAGACCGTCACTGTAGAAGGATTTTTAAAATTCTTTTTGTGTATAGCTATAGTTACAAAAAATTATCTACCCTGAATGTCAGTGGTAATGGTTGAATTTTATCAAGCTGTTACATGAAACAAAAAAATTCAAATGTTTTGAACTGAAACAAAGTTCTTAGTGTCTCTTTTTTCCACATGAGTGAAAAAGAAACCTAGTCACTTATTTCTGTATATACTGTGTGTAGTACCTAAATCATAAAAAAAAAAAGGATGAAATGGTATCATATACTGCAAAACAAAAAGAGCCTGGGAGAGCTGCAAAAACATTTTCACTTTGGAAGTGATTAATTTATTTTTCATTATTCACTTAATTACATTGAAAAAATAAAATGCTGTCTTAAAATTGATTTATAATCAAGTATAAGATGACTTCTTATATTTTCTGTAGAAAGTCACAGGGAATTATAGTCTTTAGAAACACATAAATGGCAATCAATGTCAGCTAAGCTTTTTTTCTTCATCTTCTAGTTTTGCCTAATTAAACTTGGATGACAGGACAAAGAAATTTCCCCAAGGGCTTTCTGATGTCACTTTTCTATCAGCATAATTTCATTGTACTGTGCAGCTCATCTTCAGAAAGTAAACAAGGCAGAGGTTGTCTATCCAAATCTATCCAAACCAACAGCACATACCAGTGAAGGCAGAAAAAGGAAATTAAAAATCCTAGCTGATATAAATCTGTGAATCTATACAGAGTTATCTGTACTGACATCAGTGTACCACGAGGATTGACGCACTGCTGAGGAATAGCCCTGGTCAGGTATTTGGGCTTGCAGGATGCAGATTGAGATGCACTTTGAAATGCGGCTCGAGCTCTCGGTGGGAGCCCCAAAAAAGAGGCTGGGAGCTGCCAAATTTTGGGATAACAAAGGGCAGCCAGGTGAATGGACACTGAGAAACACATCAGAAGCCAAAGACTTGGGAAGGTGAATGAGAGTTGTGTGTGCTTGGACTTGGAGTGGATAAAAGGGGATAAAAACCCAGGGGGTCCTTTGTTCGAGGTTCCTCCTTGGAGCCACCAGCTTGGGCTGTGTCTGTGGTAGTGTGCCACAAATAAATGGAACAAGATGGTTATTGTGCTTGTCTTCAAAAGGAATCTGACCTTACGAGGGGTATTTTAGATGGAAATGGATGAATTGCTATTGAATGCAGACAAAAGCAAATTGCCCCTATGTGTTAAATATTAAAAAATATCTGCTCTCTGGGTCCATATGAGGACTTGCATGAGATTTAACTGTCTGATTATCTCTACATATTTTCCTAATCCAAAACTGCTAATGCCTTCATGCTGAGCCTGTTAACTGCTGACTGACCATGTAAACATTTATTGGTGCAAAACAGAGAGATTTTTGATATGAGAATTTTAGTGTGCCAAAAACGTTTTACATCTAGTGCAGCATAATAGGTCTGCTTCTACTGTAAAATCTACAGCCTGTTCCTTTGCATGCCTTGTCTGCCAACTCAGATCTGTCCTGCATTCCCAGATGCAAATAAAACAGGCTTTTGATGAGACAGTGAAAAGAGCCAAGTGGAGACTCAAGCAATAGGAATGACTACAGAAGCATCCAACAGAGTCTTTTTCACATTCAGATTTGTGCCTCGTTCTGGACTAGTGGTCTGTTTGGAACAAAATGTGCCAGAGCTAAAAAATACTTGGATTTACAATTCCAGAATCTGGACTCCAGTTTCCTGGCTGGAGTATGGTTGGTTGAATCTACCTTATCCTGTTACATCATAACATTATTAGATTTTGTCATAAATATATTCAGATTCACATTGGCAAGATTATTTTACTTTTCATTAAGTAATTGGAGTGTGATTTCCAGGTTCAAGTCCTTGTTTTTATGGTAGATTATGCATTTACTCAAAGATCACTACATATGTATGCTTCTATGATAAATAAATAAACAAACATAAAAATACATAAATGAAAGGGGAAGAATAAGGCATGGAATTAAAATCTTCTATGCTCCTGCAGTGTTTGGAAGAAATTAGTCACCCTTTAGAAGAAGGAATTGAGATATCAATTTCAGTTTTGTTCTAAGGGGTATGAATTCTGAGAACAGATGGAGCATACTTCAAGGTGTACTCTTAAGCCCAAGAGTTCTCTGTTCCAATTAACTAAAAGCTATTCGGTCATTCCAGTCAACCTTTATATTCAAAAGAGAGAAATTGTCATCCTTGAGGGGTGAAAAAAAGCTGGGATAGGACAGGTGAATTATTCTTTGAACAAATCTACCTCTTCCCAGTGATTAGAAAGGGTGAATAACTTGAGTATAAGGCAGGTAAATTCCATTCCTACTGCATGAAGGGTCTTTTTCCTTTCTTAATCAATTAACTTTTTTTTTTATTATTCTGGGTGTATCAGAACAAATTACACTGCACTAGACTGCTAAATGTCTAAAAATAAGGCATGTATTGATATAGATATTGAAATGATTTAAAAAAAAAAAAAAAAGGGCTAACTTAGAACCAAAGGAAATAGATGGAAAATCTTTGAAGAGAGGTGGAAAACCTTCTGGAAAAGCATTTTTTTTTTGCTTGTTTGTTTTATTTATTTTTTTTAAATTTTGTTTTGTTTTGTTTTATTTTGTTTGTTTAGGCTGGTCGTGAAGACCACTAAGGAATTGAAGAACTAGAAAGGGAATTACAGAGATCAGTTTCGTTTCATTCAATTAACACTACTACCCTCAAAGCAGGCTATATTTGTTCTAACAAAAAATGTAGAAAACAATATAATTTTGGAGTGCTGTGGATTTTTTTTCTGAAGCTGAGACACTTTTGTTAGCATCTTGATAGGATCGTACATAATAGAGGACAAGAGAAAGGAAACACATGCACAAAAAGTTTAATCTGTAGTCATCTGCTATTTCTTCCTTTAATTTCTAAGATTTATAACGAAATTATGAAATTGTACCTAGTTTATAGCTCTGTTTAATATGGAAAATATGCTCAGTTAAAAAGAAGTTTATAATGACTGTTTATATTTGAAGTGATAAAGACTTGCTTGGCTCTCAGTATGGCAACTGGCTGGTTATTCCTGCTTTTGTTATGCTTGGTGGAAAGAAGGGTAGAGGAGATGAGAAAATTAGCTACTCTGTTTAAAATCAGCTTTTACTACTAGCAGGAAATGCACAAGCAAAGATGATCTGTGTGGAAGAGGGCATAAAACATGAAATAAGTAAGACAAAAGCTATTAATTTCTTTCTTCCCAGATGCAGAAGTTCAGTTCATAAGGCAACATTTCCCTCCCCTCTCTTTACAGTTCAGACTGCTGTGACTGGAGATAAAAGCCAAGAATTGGGTTTTGGTTTTGTTTTTGGTGGTTGTTTGTTTGTTTGTTTGTTTGTTTGTTTGTTTGGGGTGGTTCTCTGCTTTGTTTTGTTTTGTTTTTGTTTTGGATTTCTGACTAAAAGGGTTGTAAACACATAGGTGTTTATTACTGCAGAACAGGTAGGTTCCTACCCCTCTCCCAGCCCACTGGATTTATGGGGAGAAGACAGCCAGCAGCTGTGTGAGTGCTTCATGGCTGGCAGTGGTCAGCCTATCACACAGTGGAGACGTTTCTAGCAGATAAATACTACTGTGGAAGAAGCCAAAGAAGAATTCTTTCAAGTAATTCAGGTGACACGTATTTGTATTGAATGGGAGAAACAGGAAATGAGTCATCTAACCTATTCCAGATTTCCAACATGAGATGGACCACCCACTCAAAATGTATTTCTTACTATATAGTCAGTTGAATTCCATGCTTCATGTCAGTAGTCGAGGTCTCATCTAAGGTTTTCTTAATGAAGGTTCAACTGATCAAGAAGCTGAAATATAAGTAATTTATAGTTGCAAGAAGGACAAAATAACTGAGGGATGACTTGGATAGGCTTGAAGTGAAAGGCCAACAACATTATTGCACAACAGAAGAAAGTTCTATTTTGGAAATACATATCTAGCAATTAGCAGGAAACCAATGTATTTCTTTTGTTTCCTGCTGTATGACAGCCAGACCAATGCTTGAAGGGATTACGGTATTCACCTGTGGATGGAATATAAATTTATATTTTAAGAAGTTGAGAATAGATTAATGGGCTCATTCAAATCAGACATTACATTCACAACAGTAGAATGGGAAAAAATGTAAATAGAAACAAATGACTTTGGCAGGAAGAAGCTGTGAATCAGCTGAGGTGATATAAAATGAAATAAATTTGAGCTAAAGACTTCTGTAATAGATAAGAACTGTTATCTAATGCAGCAGAACAGAATTTTCAGCAGATAAATGTTCTGGACTGTTATGGGAGAGTTTTTAACAGATGTTCAAAGAGTTCTGTGGAGAAGGTAAGTTTCAAGAAGGCTATAAGTGAAAAATAAAGAACAACAAGAAATTATAAGGGATATGATAAAAGCCAAACAGTTTCTATAACAGATTTAAACAATCAGAATCAATTGAATACCATAACAGTATGAAGGATATAATTAAAATAATATTCCATATAATTCCTTAAATATTTGATGTTTCCTGGTGAGCCATAACACCTGTAATATATTAGTGGCAAGGTCAGATGTTAAAATTAAAGTTAGCTTAGGTTCATGAAGAGTGTACCTTTTAAAAGATGCTTATAATTATTTTAATAGGATGATATGGAGGAAAATCTATTTCAGAACCTTGCCTAAATTCAAATTACAATGAAGTCCAGAGCTGTAGGGTTAGCATGAAATATTATACAGTTCAGAATGTTAATTTAATTTTAATTATTTTAATTGCTATTGCTAAACAAAAGGTTAATTATAGAGCAGGTGAATAATGTTGTGGAAAAGGACACCAAAGCTCTGTAAACAGATCCATACTTAAATATTTCAAACAGGTAGATGAAATGTCAGAGTTGTGCAGAAATTAAGGCACATCTTAAGCAATGTTATTTGTGTTGTGTCTGGGAGCAATAAAAATCCACGCCATAGCAGAATTCATCTATTATCAGCAGAAGTAATACATAGCAGACATCTTTTTTATCTGAGCCATTCTGGCCAGCCTCATGGGCAATGTTCTATGCTCTTTGCCTTCTAAATGCAATTGAATGGTCCTTTCTTTCCTCTGAATTCCCTCATCAATCCTGTGTAATAACATCTGCCAATGCACTCTTCCATTTCAGCCATTCTCATATGGAGTCAGTGACACAATAAACAGACTTCACTTCTTGACTTCTGAGTACTTGGCCATATGAATAATAAAATTACTTCACTGTTTCAGACAAAATGCTTAGGTTCTTTAGATATCAAGCACAGAGAAGCAGCAGATGCTTAGGGAATTGCTTAAGGTATTTAATGGGAAATGCTAATTTCATCACAGTTTTTGCACTTTAATTTAGAATATCACCTTAATGAGTGGAATATGGAAAAGGAATGAGCTGCTACTGCTTTATATTCATTGTCCATGAAAATTCATAATGTTGGGTTTTTTCTATATCCAGTGAGCCAAAATCTGCTCTCAAGTATGTATGTATTCGTGACTTTTTTTACAGCAATGGAAATTGTTCATCTTCATCTTCAAGTTGATTTTGTCACATTGATTTTTCTTGACATTTTGTCTAAGCCTACAGAGAAAAAAAAGCAATAAATATAAACTTAAATGTGAGAAAACTTGTGGATGTATTGACAGGATGAAGTTTAGAACTACTCAAAGTAATTTTCCATGTTAGTGATTATTTTTGAGAGAGAGTGGTCTTCGAATGCTATTTGACTCTGCTTTCATTTTTGGGGAAATTGAAGCCATGGAAACCTGCTTTTAAGATGGCTGGGAAAAAAGTTGTCGTAGAGCAAGCTACAACATTCTAGCTATAACTTTGTCATTACATGAATGTCTTCCAAGATGATTACAGAAAAGTACATTTCCTTTTGAGAGTATGAGTAAGTTCAAATCAAGAAGACTGGGTTTTTTTTTTCTGATTGTTATCTTTGTTTTGGGGGTTTTTGTGTTTTTTTGGGGTATTTTTCAGGGTTCCTTTTTTTTTTTTTTCTGTGGGGGGGTATTGTGTGTTTTTTGTCTGTTTTTTTTTTTTCAATAATAAATTACCATAAAATATACACTTAAAATATAATGTATAATATCCGTGAAATTTTTAATGAAACCAGTTACATAATCAAGACTTGATTGTGCTGCATTTTGATTTTCCTTCAGAGATTTTACAACAATGAGATGTTTTATTCTTTCTGTAAAGGTTGAGTACACTGAGAGAAGGACTAGGTCAAATTATATGAGAGGGTTTAATTTTTTCTGTGAGATTTCCCATTGTTTTCTTCTATTACTTTCACTTAGACTCATGGAATCAAGATTGGAAGAGACCTTTAAGATCAAATCCACCCATCAACCCCTGACTCACTAAATGATATCGCACAATGCCAGGTCCAGACATCTTCTGAACTCCTACAGGGATCATGACTCCGCCAGCTCCCCAGGTAACCTATTCTAATGCCTGGCCACCACAACAGTAAAGATATTTTTTTCAAATATCAAATCTGAATATCCCCTGTCTCAGTTTAAGGCCATTTCCTCCAGTCCTCTCACTGCAGGCACGGTAGAAGAGACCAGCATCCTCCTGGCTATACCTTCCTGTCAGGTAGCTGTAGAAAGCAATGGGATCTCGCCTGATTACAAGGGATTACAAGAAAAAAGATTTCTTCCTGTAATTTGAATAGTTGGGGAAAAATTAAATTTTTTACAATGTTATCTCACTTCATCCTTGTTCTTACAGGATTACATATTCTGAAGCCTCACAAGGAGTTGAGGCTTTCTAGTTATATACTTAAATCCCTCACCACTCATTATCTTGTGTTGATTTTGACAGTCTTATTTTAGCCTGTTAATCTTCTCACCATTCCACCGTTTGTATTAAATACTGCTGAAGTCCAAATTTTGTAGCTTAGATTTTAATTTTAAAAATAGTTGTCAGTATATAAAAGTTATGTTGTTAGCATTGTAAGATATATAAGCACCTGGGAAAGAGCATAACACTTACTCAGAAGTGGTATACAATGGACCTTTGTTGCAAATAGAATTTACACTAGTTTCCTAAAACCAGTCTGCTTAATCTGATGGAAATCATACTATGGACAATCTCTATTTTAACTGAGAATGTTTTTTGTGCATTTAATTCTAATGGAATGCAAATTATATTTTTCATTTCCCAAATGTCTGCTATGACAGTTGTTACAAATATGTAGGGTAAGACTATTTATCTACGATAGGACCTATTGACTCTGCTGTATTTATGCTAGTCTTATGCCTGACCACAGAACCATTAAGGTTGGAAGACACCTTCAAGATCCTCTAGTGCAACAGTCAACCCAGCACCATCATGGTCACCCCTAAGTGATAGTCTCCAGTGCCATACCCACACACTTGAATGCTTTTGGAGTTGGTGACTCCACCACCTCCCTGGGCAACTTATTCTGATACCTAACCACACTTTCAGTGAATTATTGTTCTTTCAGTGTCTAATCTGAACCTCCTGTGATGCACCTTAGCACAATTTCCTCTGATGTTGTTTTGTTCAGCCTGAATAAGAGTGGCCTACAGCTTCCTCATGAGGGAGAGTGGAGGGGCAGGTACCGATCTCTTCTCATTGTCGTGACCAATGACAGGACCTTAGGGAATGGCCTGGAATTGTGTCAGGGGAGGTTTAGGTTGGATATTAAAAGAAATTCTTCACTTAGACGGTGGTTAGGTACTGGAACAGGCTCCCCAGAGAAGTGGCCACAGCACCAGCCTGTCTGAGCTCAAGAATCATTTGGACAATGTGGTATTACTCTTGGGGTGTCCCTTGTGGGCCAGGAGCTGGACTTGAGTATCCTTGTGGGTGCCTTCCAACTCAGGATATTCTATGATCCAATGATTTTTCTCATTTGTGATTTAAGTTTTTCTAGTTTTCTCCATTGGTCTCAATTTAAAATTTTCCAAATAATTCAAACACATTTATTATTTTTTACAGCATCCCTCTGAGGTACATGAAGATCGCATAGAAATAATGTAGTGTATTACTGAAATTCAACCTACAGCAATGTGATACCTGCAGCTGAGTAAATAAGGTATGCAAAATAATTTTTTAACAATGCCAGGAAGGAAATGAAAAACAGTTGTATTAAATAGAACACCCAGAAAGGTTTTAGGCATATAGCCTACAATTTAGTGAATTAGAATTCAATTAGTATAGTGACATTGCTATAAAAAAATTACAGATCTATGACTGTCACCTGGCATTATATTCATTGACTGAACTTAATTTAACTGCCCAAAACTTAGCTGAATCCTGCCAGGTGTTATATGTAGAGTTCCTATAGCACTTTCCGTAAGATCTTTTTCTGCTAATGGATGCAATAATGTTTATGATGCTATTTTGCTCATCCTTGCTTATCTGCATCCCAGAAAGACTTCATATTGCCTTAGTTCAGGGACTCTATTTGCCATGTTGTGTGTATGTCCTGGAGACCTTAGATGTCTGAAATTAGTCTAGGCACCTACGCTTATGAAAATGGAACAAGCATGAGGGATTTCAAAGAGATTTCAGAGTGCAGATGCCCACAGTGGGATTTGGCTCCAAATTAAGAAGATTATACACAAGCATTTATATTTAAATTATATGTCTAAGGTCCTGTAGTCATTGGAAGTCAATGACTTAATTAACTTGCCCAAACATAGGCATCCAACACTCTATGATGGGCCTCAGGAGATTCTCCTGACTGTTCCCTTACCTTATATTCAGAACAGCCATGCTTCTGTTGGTGCTATTTTGCATCTGCCAGCAATATCTCTGCATCTTTTGTTCCTCAGACTGTATGAACTGGCACTAAATGCCCGCATGAATGGAAGTAAATAAAGTCTCTAATAAAAATAGGAAATGAAATCTGAAGATGCATTTAGCTGACAATATAGGATATCTATAATGTCTACAATCTGGAATTTAAGTGAATTTACAAAGTCTGAAAGAATTAAATTTATTAATATCAATAATTTTACTATTGCATCTTACCTGGAAGAGTGTGTGTCCTCCCTCCTGCTCATTAGTCATGGCAAGTACTTTTTGACTTTTTTGAAAGTCAATGTTGCTTGATTCAATGTAGTAATAACAGAGGGCAATACTTGGTTGGCTTCTTTGCCATTTAGTGTTTATATAATTGCATTTCCTAAGGGAAGAAAGAACTTGAATATGACTTGAGGTAATTCTGATTTCACTACCAGGAAGTGACTGGTTTAGTGTAAGCCACCCTGCAGGGCTAACACAGTCTAGCAGAGATTTGTCATATCTGTGTACACAGTGTTTGGTCCTGAGGCTTCTTTTAACCCTTCTAGCCTTAGGACACAATTCTTAATGTGTTGATGCTTTTTATCTGTTAAAAGTGCTTGAAATTATATGAGAGTATCTTTTGGCTTATCAGAATTAAGTTGGTATACTATGAAATTGAAGGCATGCAATGAATTTGCAGAAGTTTGGCACAAGGGATATGTGTGGACTTTTCAGGCTACAACATTCTGTAGATTGCTGAGATGTGAAAGGGTACAGATGCTGTAGTTTTGTTCCATGTCCCTCCTCTTGAGATTCAACTCTGGAATATATTGTCCTTTGTGCTATACTTTGTTTTCACCCCAGAAAGAGCTTTTTACTTCACCTAGAAAGAGAGGTTGGTGGTGAGCTAATCCTTGGCATAGAAAATTGTGGAAGGAGGATACAAGGAATTAGAATTTTAAATTTCCAAGAAAGATTAAAAAAGCTTTTATGGCAAGCTTAATTATTGTTAAGTATAGTTAATTTCAGGTTATGAGAATCATGATTCTAATAATGTATTTCAATAAAAATGATTGAAATGTGAATTTCTATGCAAGGACAATGTATTTTTTTCTTCATAAGTAAATACCTTTAAAAGTAAATATCAGTATTATTTGGTTTTGCCACCATCAATTCTATTATCAGGGCAATTTTCATGTAAAAGTTATTGTTGATCAAATGTTAGCCAATCTAAATTCAGGCATTTAAATGATGGACCTAAGTTAACATTCTAGCTGAGCTCTCTGTTTTTCCTGCACAGTTTCATGGTAAGGTTTTGGTAAAAGAGTGGCTTCTGTGAGAAGACACCAGAAGTCTTTTGTGTGTCTGATAACGGTGTTCATATAGAACAAAAGGTCAACAAAAGGTAAGAAAGCCTACTGATAACAATAAAAGTATGCAAAATTGGAAAAGACAGTGAGAACATAGAGGTGCCAAAGAACAGAATTATGTCCTGATTAACACAGATCGTGACATAGAGATTCATCAATTTTAATGCAATACAGCAAAAGTATGTTGGAGTATCAGGGGAAAAAAACCATCATGGATATGTAAAGGCTAGCCTAATTTTTTTTTTTTCCTTTGCATTTACTAGTCACTTCCAATCAGGAAATGATAAGTCTGGAAAATCTGGATTTTTTTTTGTTGGTTGCCTTCCTGCTCTAAAATTATTAGTGAATTTGTAGCTCCAAAGGAATGAAAAAAAATTAGGATCTTGAAACATATTTCTGGGTAATTAAACAAAATTGGGAAGAGAAGTGATATGAAATGTATATAAAATATACATAAATGTATATAAAATGCATATGCCTATACTTGCAAGAATATGAGAGAGATCATGTATGCAATAGAGGGTAGTTCAGAATGACTTAGAAAAATAGGGAGAATGAGAGCAGTGGTCCCAAGTCAAAAAATGGCAAAACAGAGCACTAAAATCAGCTGCATGTATGTGCTGATTAAGACACTAGAGGAGATGTCTTAGCAATACTGTTATATAATCAACATGGAAAGCAGGAGACAAGAACTAATACTTATGTGCACTAAGCTTTTATATCAATTTTAAACTTGAAGAACATCTAAGGCCACAGCTGTTTTGGAAAGATGATAAGAGTAGAATCAATCAGAAAGTGAATCTTACATTTTTTACTGAAGAGTGTGGCTGATTTTATTGTTGCTTCTCTCTTTCTGTACAGGAGAACAAAGAATAGAAAATTATTAAATAAACTCCTGTGACATGTTAAGGACATGGGGTGTAGCCCAACACTGTCTTTGCCAAAGTGATCTTTCGAACATGATTTATTATATATAATATTTGAACTATTTAATACGTCAAGAATGTACTACTTCCTGCTATATGCTTAGATAAATACTTGTACTTCCACTGTAGGATATCCTAGTTCCTTATGACTCCTCTAGTGGCTTCAGTCAGAAGTTCAGAGAGAAGCTGAAAGCATTATGCTTACCTAATCCAATCTTCTAAAGAGAAGATTCAATGTAGGAATTTGCCTGCAATTTCTAATATCCAGTCTAAGAATGGTGATCACATTTGCAAAACAGAAATTCTATCTCAGATTGTGAACATTGTCAATAAATCCTTCAAAAAGATGTCTTGTTCAGGTGCTCTAAATAACAGAAATATGCAAATAGATATTGGAGAAAAAGCTTTAGGAAGGTGTCATAAGCGCTGCCTCTAGTCTTGGTGAATGTATTCAGGCTGCACATGTGAAGATGACTGAAAATACAACTAGATTCTGAAAAGAAGTATAAGAAGTTCTAGACACTAGGCAGATTGTAAAACAATCTGTTTAATTTATCCAAATGAGGATAGAAAAGTAATTTTATGGCAAATGCTTGTGAAGTAGCTGAAGCCAATGAGCGAATCTAATGGTGTTACACACTTGTTTTAATCAGCAAGTTTAATATATATTTATTAACTGGCTGAGGAAAGTACTGTAACTAAAATGGTCATAACTTTCTTCATTGGCTGACCTGAGGAGTCAGCACCAGTGTCTAAGACATTCATGGCTGATAAAATAGTAGAGAAAATATTTCTTATTTCAAACTGATAAAGGAAGATCACAGCCTAGTTTTTAATGAGCGCATTCTATGACTTTTTCTGGTATATCTGTATCCAAGCTCCTAAGTTAGTGATCTGAATTTCATAATACTGCAATGTAATTAGAATCTCTAGTGTCTTTGCAAAGTGGTCAGTTTACCTAGAGGCCTTAAATAACTTTTTAAAAGTTTAAAGCAAGCATCCAATTTGGAGTCATGGTGAGAAATTATGATTAATATCGTGCATTATATTCTTTCAACCTATTGAACCTCTATCTCTTGAATAAAAATAAATAAAATGAATAAATGAAATGAAATTAATAAAAATCTAGTAACTTTGTTTATAGAGCCACTGCTTCAGAGAAGCCAAACATATTCAGACAGTGGGTATTAATTAAACCACAGCACCGCTGGGAATGCACAGGAAGATGAGGAAGTGTGACTGCGCATATCTGAAGAGTAAGTTTTGGTGTGCATTAACTTTCTTGTTGGCCTGAGGAAACAGGTGATCACTCACATGAATGGATCTGAGGTTTGGCTTAGAGTAAGTGATTAGGGATATAGATGAAAAGTATACATT
Source organism: Geospiza fortis (assembly GCF_000277835.1). Taxonomy (NCBI): domain Eukaryota; kingdom Metazoa; phylum Chordata; class Aves; order Passeriformes; family Thraupidae; genus Geospiza; species Geospiza fortis. Next base: position 2,391,402 of record NW_005054407.1, on the reverse strand, counting down.
CGTAGCCTGCAGTAGATACAGAAAGGATATTTAAGCATAAGTTTTTGCTATTCATGTGAAAACATTATTATTTCATGCATGTTTTTTGATCCTGAACCCAAACAAAATTTGACAGTTACTGTCAGTGTTCATGCAACTTTGCTACAGCAGTATATCTATGTTAGCAAAAAGCATATTTTGGGAAAGTTTTGATATGATGACTTTCTAGGCATTTTCCCTTTTTAAATACAAACACAAAGACTTTGCATGTACTTAATTCTGTTTTGCAGGTTTATGAATCCCATAATTAAAATACAGATGGCCTCCTGTATAAGTAATTATTAGTTTATCAGGTACCTTGTATGCTGGTTTCTTCCAGGGGTATTGGGATCAGTGGGGTGTCCCTGTGGGGTGTCCCTGTGGGGTGTCAGGACAGGAACCAGGGCCTCCCACTCCCCAGTGAGGGGCAAAGCAGCCAGGGCACACTGAGGCAGTTTCAGCCATGAGTTTTGGTCCCCTCCTTGGGGACATGATCAGTTTAAGTCTGGGCTGGGACACTGGCTGTGGGTGGCCAGGCAGAGCAGGACTTTGGGGAGTTGGAAACTGGCCCTGCTGTAGTGTCACTGGGATGGGGGCTTCCACATGGAGAGCAATGTGTAAAAGTCCAAATGTTTCCACCTGTTTCCTAGTCTGTGAGGAGGGCTCTTATGAAATGGAGATCCTTGGTGCCTGTTATCATTTTCATGTACTTAGACTCATCAGAATGTCTTAATGCAATAAATGGATTAATAAATATATGAGGATTTAATAATGTGTTAATTATTTTATTGAATATTTTTAAATTGGTGTGTCTGGTCTTTTAACACCATAGTGCCAAGACTCCAGAGAATGATAATATATGCATTGTGCAGATGCATAGTGGTGGAAATGCGTAAGTTCTGTAATGACTGCTCATAGTACATTACCGCTGTCGCTGGTAACAAATTATGACCTATAACATAAAGCACGTCCGAACATTCATTATTTCAGAAAAGGCATCTTTTTTCTCCTGTTCAGTTTTTCCTGCTGGGTTTAAGAGAGTCCGTTCTCTTAAAACAGTTTTTAGAGACTGCTTTTTTACTCCTGAAAATATGTTTAAAATTTTCCAAAGACATCAGAGGAGGTGATGGAGGTATAATTCTTAATGAAAACAGGAAAAGTATATTTTATATATGGAAATCCTCATGTTTTTGTGATGAATGCCATTCTAAATCACTGTGATTTTGAGCAAATCTCTCAATTTCTTAGAGGGACAAAGAAAATCCTCTTTAAACATATTCATCAGTGCTTTGCAATAATAAGTAAAAGAAATTCTTTTGGTACTATCTCAACATGATTTTAATTTTTTTTTGTCTTCTTACTGAAGATTTCAGAAGGGATATTTAAAAGAAAAATAGAGTAAAGTCAATTTATTTTTACTTTTTTCTTTATTATCATGACAATATTTTCCCCCCTCTTTTTCTGGATCTAGTAGTATTGAAGTGATTGTTTTTGCAACAGATCTGAGGGCTAAATATCTGTTGTATTTAAAATCAGACTATAAATCTGTTTCTAGAGCAGAAAAATAAATGACAGTCTAGGGTTTACAACAGCTGCTGTGGATGAATAAACCATGAACTTTATATTATCAGGTGAATATCTGTATGAAGGCTTTAAGCACATCTCAAAGCTGTAGGATATTGAAAAATAATTTTGTTTTTATTAACCATGACATCCTACTGAATAAATTAAAAGTAACCTTTTATGGTTTATATGAGAGATTTTGTTGTCCTTTAAAATGCGTAATGAATTTTTCTCAGATTAAAAAAGTTTGTTGCTACCTATTTATCACACATTACAGCTTAGTATGCATCTCATGTCCCATTAAAATGAGAACTTAAATCCTCATTAGAGAATACTTGTGAATAGTGTTTCTGGGTTTTTATGGTTTTGTTTTGGCTTTCTGAAAATGCAGACACCTGTTTGTTAGTTGGTTTTTCATAATTGTAATGCACAGATAATGGGGAGGCTTGTACAAAAAGGTAAAAAGGTTTGTTCAGTTGCTGAGACCACAGCAGAGACAATGAGGATGCAGTTTCCATGTTTATTGACAAATGTGGGAAAGGCAGTAAAGATGTGAAATTCTTATAAGAGGCAACTAAGTAAAAGTTATGTAAAAATTGAATATTTTCCAAAGATGAACTCCAGTATTAATTAAATAGAGCAATGAAATTTAACTGGAGGTACACAAGCCAAAAATTAAGGAATAATATATAAAAATCCACAGGAGAAACAAAAAGGAAAATGAAACCGTGATTTAGATCATAGGTTCATACCACTGACAGAGCTTTGTTTGGACTGGCTCTCCCCTCCCATCACCATAATCTTAATGCTCCTAATAGTATCCAACTAAGGCCTGAATTCATTGTCAGTATTAAAACATTTTGTTTAATATTTTACTTGGACTAGGAAAAAAAAGTTGTATAAGCAGCATCATAGACACATCTAATTGAATCCCTAAAACAACAAATTTATCCTGTACAACAGATCTGTGGATAGAATATGTGATTAGCCATTAACATTCATTCAGTTTTCTTAGAAAGAAGGGGTAGGAGTGTTGCTCTAACAAGGACACCTGTCAACTATTTGTGGAATCCAGAAATGGATGAGTATTAGATTTTTGGATACTCCACTAGATTATGTGCAGCTGTCAACACCCTTGTGAGTTGCTCTGTAACTTTTGAGGCACAGGTGAGGGGCTATGAATATTTCTATAAATGTTCATGCAGGTCTTGCCTTGGGGGCTTTTCTCATAGGTACAAGGGTCTAACTCATACTGAGCCATTGATGCAGTGTCAGGTGTTCATGTGTGAAGCCACTTCCTCTCTGTACCTTTTGTTTCACCTATTTATTCCTTTTATAAATGAGATTTTTAGCTTAAGCCACCAAAGGCAGCTTAAGGCACCGTCACTTAAGCCCAAGTCAAGTTCTTGGGCTTTCTCCATGTGTAAGAGCAACCAGCAGCTGACACCCTGCTTCCTATAACCTCCTTGGCCTCCTACCTCAAATGTGTTACATTAACTGTGAAATTGATGATGGTTTTATAACATTTATCTATCGCTGTTTCATTTCGTAATAATTTGCATATAAATTAACCCAGTCAACTAAACATGATAACAAATGTTAGAGTAAGATAATAAAAAGAGACCTATAATAGTAAAAGAAATAAGGTTTTAGAAAAGCCTTTCTAACACAGTGCTGGAAGGGCAAAAATTGGGAAAGTTAAACAGCTTTAAAAATGAAGTAGGTTATATTATGGAATTGGCCATATGGCACCCTGTCTGCAGGAAAATAACTGAATTGGGAATTCTCTGAATTCCTTTAGATTCTACACTCTGTTGCTTGATGTAGTTTTATAAAGACTTGTCAAGGCTTCGGATCTTTATAGAAATTCTTATGTCTTACTCATGCAGACTCCTGCCCAAAAATTCTGGATCCACAGGGGTTTTTTTCTAATATATAACTTATTAACATTTATGCAATCTCTGTGGTAGTGTTTGTTTCCCAGATTGCCTATCCTGGAGAGAAATATGTAGGTTTTATGCTTCACACTTTATTCAGCCTTGGCACTTCCTTGGATCTCGTGGGTTTTACTTGAGCAGAGTGATAGTTTCTCTAATTCATAGTTCAGTGTAAAATAAAATCTCAAAACTGTTACTACTCCTCTTTTCTGTGGAAGACAAACCATCTTCACTACATTCTGTCCCACTATCTCTTTTTTGAAGAGTCCTCATTGTATCCGCTGCCTCACTTTTATTGTGTAATATCTACTTTCAAAATTTTTTCTTAATTGGCAAAAAATTCTCACAACTAATAAAAGACATGTAGAGTTTTATATTCAAGAATTTTTTTTTCCTTTTCTGTGTGCTTTTTTACATATGAAGAAAATGCTACGTAGGGAAACAAAGTGAAGAGTTTGCTTTGAAAATAGTATATGTAAGGAAGATAAAAATTCTTCTTGGATACAGATAGTAGAATAGCTAATATTTTTGGAAAGATTTGCTAAATTACTTTTATTTTTAGCTTTTTCAGTCAAAATCTCCAATCCTTCTCATATTTGCTGCAGTCTTATTGAAAATACCTTAATTTACAAATCTTATAAAACTAGGAAAATAGCCAGAATAATTTGGAATCAAAACCAAGAAAACAGATGCAGGTTATAAAACATTTAACTTCCTTAGTATAGACTCAAGTTTTTCTGCAATTTTC
>NW_005054407.1:2370708-2387097 GCF_000277835.1 Geospiza fortis | reverse complement strand
GGGAGGGTCTCAGTGACACCAATTATTATGTTCATATTTATCCTTTCTCTGTCAAGGATTGTCCAGAGTAGATACTGAAGGATTAGTGCAGACTCAGGCTTCTTAACAAACCTTGTAGAAAAGTAAACAAAAAGTTAAGCAAGAAGATGAATATTACCAGTCATAGTTAATCCCCTTGGTCCTAAATCCCTGATGAACTTGCTCATCAGCTTGAATGCAAAAGACTTGTGGAAATACAGCCCCTGAAAACAGTAATTCTCTTCCTATATATACTTTCTGGAAGTATTCCTTGCTGTAAACTTTCCTACTTAGCAAAACCATCCTAGAAAATTATTTGAAATATTGAGAAAGTAATACAGAAGTCATTTTATTTGCTAGGCAAGCAATGGTTTGTGGAAGAACATTCTGTTTAGAACTGGAATAAGCATTCCTCTACTATTATATTAGTAACAGGCATTTTACTTTTACTCTGCTTTCTAAATGTATGCATAAAATTTGTGAAATTTGATAGAATTTGATAGTAAATAACCCCAAATATATCAGGTTTTATCCCATCTTTTTGCAATGTTTTCATTATGAGGAAATACAACATAAATAGATTTACCAAGAATGTGCTTTGGCTAAACTGTGGTGTGAAAAAGCCCATATCTTTCTATAGATTCATGCCAATTAGTGGATTGAAATTAAGAAAGCTGACTCAGAAAATATTTTTTAAATGGTCAGCAACATTTTAACTGAATATGTACAAGCATAGCTCCTTAGAGAATGAGGCATCAAATATCACTTCTATGAAGTAAAAATGAGAAACTGTCATCCTTTCATGTTCAATCCCCTTTTTTGAGTTCAATCCAGCACTTTTTAGCTTCAAGTTTAATGAAAATTAGAGCATAAAGTAATTATCACAAAGGGATATATTTAGAAAATTTCTTTAATTTTATTTCTTCTACAATAAAATTTTAAATCCCCCCTAGATTCTGAAAGCAGTGATACCTCAAATTCATCATTATAAACTGGAAACAGGATCACAGGTTTAACTAGAGGGCAGAAGGACATGGCTTTCATAGAACACCTCATAACACACATCAGTGCATTTGCATTTGTATCAGCATTTTGTTAAAGTAGAAAGGCAGTAAGCCATTGCTACAAAGACATTAATCTGTAATTCAGATGCTCTTTTCATTGTAGTGTATACTTGACTATCTTTATTACAAATCAGCAGTCATATGTGCTAATATATGCCATGCTAATCATGACATAAATTGTACTTTGTTTTCACCTGCTCAGTAAATATATTGTGTGCATTAAGTGTATTGTGAATTTCAGTTCTTCAGTAAATATGTTGTGAATACATTCATAGAAATCAGCATCTGTTTGCAAACAAACTCCTAAGAGAACAAAGAGACAAAATGATTTAATAGCTTATTTTCAGGAATAATAACACTGGTGCAGTTAAGATCTTTCTGCTTACTGTCTTTCATCATAACTGATTTTGAATAGAAATTTATCATAGATTATGTCACAACTGTATTTGCTTTTAAGATGAATACAAATGATATTTTGTAATGTATAATGTGGTACTCAACATTTAAATTTATTCTAGTTAAATGATCTAGGAAATCATCTTTGATTATGGGGCCAAATAGCATGGTAAACCCATATCCATTCAACTCACATACATACATCTTGCACACATCTTCTTTTCCCCTCCCCAAATAAGGAAGAGAATTTAAATGTTTATTAGGATTAGATCTAACAGATAACCCCAAACTTGCCCCTGTCTTAATCTAGAATAAACTAGCCTGCATGAGTTTAAAGTATGACATGGCCTGCACTAATAATCAAGAGTGTGGACAATTATGTATCACTGCTAAGCTCCATGTGTGTGTGTCCATTTTGTTTTACACGTGTACACTTAGCCTCCCTAATCTTTAAAAAATCCCTCTTCCCAGAAAAGGGAGAAAAAAAAAGATTACTCCTAAAAAGAAGTTGCTTTGTGCACCACAGTAAACAAGGGACAAATACTGTAGCCTAATCAATTTGTAGGGTGATAGGAAGAAATGTTAATCAATTAATGAAGCATTTTAGTTATAGACTTTCCACAAAAAGTCTCAATATGTGGTCTTTCTAGGTTACTGCACAAGTTACCCTCAGCACATATCCTGTTGATGTCACATAATGGAGTGTAACAGCATTGGAGGCAGCAAGTTTCTAAAACACTGCCTTCTATGAAAGAGAAAAGAGGAAACAATGATACAGGGGTTAAGTAGTATTCCCAACATTTTTATCACATTCCTTGTGAATGGAAAAGTGTGTTTGAAATATCTGCTTTGCTGACATCAGGAGTGTTTTTCTTCCCTGACAGGTGTAAATCCTAGGACGAGTCCTTGTTACCAAGAGGTGTCAAGGTGTGCTCCCTAAAGCTCTCATCCCACCATAGTCACAATGCTACAGTTTGTAGGAAGTGTTCTGAATAACTCTTCTGACTGTTTCCAGACATTTAAGTAAGGATCCTGATACTCAGAGGTAAGGATATTTGCATTTACCAAAACTTTGCAGGGACCAAACATTTTAATTTGTCTTTTCCTTATAATGTCTAAATTCAGTATTTTCAGTACTCCTATTAAATAAATAAAAAAGAAATTATTATAGAAAAGAAAACATTGAGAGGCAATGAAGCTTAATCTTGCTTTTGATAAGGGTTCAAAACTGCATTGACTTCAATGGAAATTTCAGAAAGAAAGTTATTATAGATTTGGATCTCCAAGACTTCTGCATAGAGAAAAGTTATTACATTCTTCCTGGGTTCTTCAAAGTTCCTAAAAATTGGAATCACAGAATGTAGATATTTTTTTCAGAAGGCCTTGTAACACTCCTGCTGTATTTTTCCAACCCTATTAACTCATGTACTTTCTTATAATCTTGCTACAAAACCCAAAACACTTTATATTCAATAGAGTAACACTATTTAGTTTGCAGTAGCATAACTGAGAAAATAATTTAAAATAAATAGGCCATGGACAATGTAGCTTCTGATATCTGACTTTCATTTTGATTTACAGAAGCATGAAAAATAATGCTTGTCTGCCTGTCAATCATGAAAAAAATAATAACACCCCCTCCCTCCCTAGCTCATGCTAGATAGATAGGTAATGAGTGATATCTAGATGACTTTGTGTCTATCAGACACCACTACTAAGGTCAGAAATTGGCAAGAACACAAGTCAAATGCATGTGCTCTCAAGCTATCTTGTGCCATCCAGTTACTGAATTGTTCTACCCTGCACTTCAACAACTGAAAATTACTTCCTTTTAATGATGCTGAAATAGCACTTGTCACCCTGATGCGTCTCACCCTGTATATTAGGCTTTCTATCCTTTCTTTGGTGATAACTAGAGTGGCAACATTCACCCTTTCACATCAAAAGATTTTAAGAGGGAGAAGAGAGGAAAGAGGCACTAATTCACTGCAGCAAAGCTAGTCCCAGTAGCTGAGTGATGAAGTGTTTTGACAGAATAGTTCAAAAGTCATGTTGCAGTAATTTTTCATTCCATGTTTTATGCTCTGCAACCTATCAACAAAAACCTACAAATCTTTAAGCCTATATAAGATAAATTGCCTTCAAGATGCATACTTCATCACTGAAAGCAAATATACTTTGAACTGTTAATACATTTTTAGATAAGGTAATACAAGCCTTCAGGAGTTGTGTGGACCAATTAAAAACTAAGTGTAAAGAAAAATGTTAAGACAAGGATTATGGCTGGAATTTTGACATTATAATACCAGGACAGTATCCATGCCTTCTTATCCAGACCTTCAAGATCTTTTGTTTCATGTTTAGGAACAAAACCAAGTTGAACCCCACAGCAAAAATCTAATTTTAACATAAAAGTAGAGACATAAGAAAAGAAAGCACCAAATAAAAACCACTTTTTCAAGATCTTCAAATGAAAATGAGGAGTCAGATAACAGAATATCTACTTAAAAATGTTCTTTTGAATGATATTTTAAATATCTAAGGTATCCAAGGAATCCACATGCAGCTGAGGGATATGGTGTGGAGCTATAGAAGGCTTCAGACTCTTCCTGATAAGCAGGTTGCTAGGCAGCCAAATGTGTGGAGAAGAATTTTGGACAAAGATATCAAAAAACCCCTCTGACTAGATGACTGGGCCACTCCACTAGCAGGGCACAGTGTCATGGTGGAAGCTGCAAACCTCCTGCCTGAGGAGCAGCCTATTGAAACAGCCTGTTGCAGTGCCAACAAGGGATGGAGCAGTTGCATTCTCCTGAGGACAAAGCTGGCGCAGAAGGAGGGACTTGGGTTAGGTCTTTGGAGCAGCTGGTGTCCCAAGAAACTGTAATTCTACTAAAAGTAATTCTAGTAAAAAAACATAGAAGCGAGCTATGTGGCATTCTATGTTCTCTCTCAGTTCCTTGCATGGAAATGTTGACTAGGGGCTACCTGATAATTATATCAGATATATAATAATTAGAAAGCTACGGGAGTGCTTTTGACAAGTTTGACAAGTTGGCAGCATTTGTGACTGTAGTGCTCCATGTAGTTACAGAGTAACACAAAGAGGAAATAATAATATTGCAAGGTGCTTGACAGAAAAATTTCTCAGTGTTAACCTTGTCTCTAAGGGTTTGCCTAATCCCTCTAATAAAATTGATGATAGCTGCACTTTTTGTGAAGCAATTGTGCTGCAGGAATTGAATTTCAGCTACTGGTTAGTTTCACACAGATCACTGAACAGCGGAAGACCATTTGAAAACAAATGATTCTATATTCCAGGACCAGTTCCATGAGATAACTGAGCTCTTGCATTAGAATGAAGAGAAAAACACTAGGGAGTGGAAAGAAATGTCTGAAAGGAAATAAAGGATGTAGCTTGGGCACCAGGTACTCCTGGTATGGTTGTAAAACTCGCGGCTGTGCTGGAGAAGTAGTGAGTGGCCACTTCCAATTAGCTGTGAATCTGTGTGTGTAAATGAAAAGTAATGTCTTAATATTTGGACCAAACTACTTGCAACAAATGTGCTCTAAGTGCTAGAGCAGTAACTAGGGCAGAATTTGATCCAGAAAAAACCATACAAATAAATAAACAAAGCCGCCATCCCTTCCACCTAAATATACATTTTAAATTATTTGTATTCTTTTGAGGAATGAGTCAAAAATCATTTTATATCCCACTCCTGTAGAACAATTGGAGTCAACGGCATTCAGCTCCTGGTTCAGCCTCTGTCCTTGTTCCTTATGCCATAGTTTTTGGGACCTGTATAAGAGCAATTACCTAAACTGGTAATTCACAGGCACACGGATTTCTCCTATGCTTATTGTGTGGCTGTTATGAGCGAAGTGACAGAGCCAAAGATCTATGTCCTACAGCCTCCTCTTTGGGTTACCCATTTTGAGCAATATTTCATGAATGAGCTTTCTTCCCCGATTCCTTCTAATGCCATTATTAGATCACAGCTTTGTCCTTGCAGAACTAATATGCTCATATCCAGAAGACATGATGGCTATGCTGTCCTTTTAAGGAGATCTATTCTCGTGCTGCTCTCATCTAACACTTGCAAGTGATAATTCTGTGGAGAGGTTCTGTGTCAGTGATTAAGGGCACGTGCCATTATGGGTATGGGTCTAACACTGAGGGAGATTAATTTCAGAAATGAAAACAGTAAATGTCTTTTATTCTACACAGAGCACATTTGAGTTGTGTCAATTCTGATTATCTATAAAATTCTATTTTAAAGCACTGGGGTGGTGCATCCCCGCCTCCCCCAACACAGACTGCTCTACAGCGTCAGAAATTCTTGTTAGCCTGGGCCTTGATAAATGACTTGCAGGTGATGCTCTTCCCCTTGAGATTATCAGAAGCACTGTCTGTACCAGGAACTTCTGCTGCCTAACCAAGGAAGGGGATGAGACAGAATCAGTCATCCCTTGCTAGCCTTGGAACATTGATTTACTGAGTCATAGCCAGAGTGGAACAGCATTATTGTTACTAGACTTTTGAAAAATTCTAGCAATTACCATTTTAGATTACAGCCAGGAAGGAAACTGACAGATGACAGAAGCCAATTGTCTTGTGACCCTATAAACAGTAGTCCGAAGTGAAGGCCTTTGAGCTCTCCTGGATTGCAGCAGGCTGGGACCAGCATCTCCTGTACAAGGAACATCTTTCAGAGGTCACGTTTAAGAAATAGGTAAAACAGCAGACCCCACACAAAGTAAACCAGAAAGCAATTGATGAAAAATTCACAGGAACAATAGCTGCACATTTTTGAAAATAGTAATAATAATAATAATAATCATCATCATCATCATCATCATCATCTCTGACATTAAACATTTCAAAAGTAACATCTGTAACAAATTAGCAGTATTAGGATCTGAAAGGCTGCTTAATAACATGCTGTGCCACAACACCTTTTCCAGCTGGTGGAAAATGTATTTTTTTGAAATGTACTTTTAGGTGTAGAATTTAAAGCTGTACTAATATTAAGTCATGGCTCCTTTAATTTCTTAGAAGCTTTATGTAGTTTGATTGTTAAATGTGAAATAGTTAAATTGCTAAAATCTAAATAAATCACCATGGCTTCCTTTGAAATTATTTTACAGAATTTTTAGATGGAGTAATTTCACACTTTTTAAGATGGATACATTTGTTTTGTTTTGGTTTTTTCTAATCCGACATTTCCATAATGACAATAGAACAGACAAGAAAAAAAATGAAAGAGAAAGATCTTAGCAAAGCCTTATTAAGGTAAATCTCCAGTTTGAAAAGGACAGCAACTACTTCTGAGCGTGTTGTCACCTGGCAGCTAAATTTCATAATACTATTAACACACAAAACAGATATGCAGACAAGTTATTGACATTTAGATTATTTTCACATAGGAGTTTTCCACCAAGAATTTCCCATGTGTTGCAATTAATAGCTAAAACAGTAACCAAAACCATAGAGGAACAGGCAAAATTAAGTATTAGGAAAAATAATTCTAAAATTACATTAATTTTAAACAATTAATTGGGCAAAATTTTGAGGTTTAGTTTTACTTCTTTTAATAATGTGAAAACGAAAGATTTAAAAAAAACCTACTCCAATATTTCTGATTCTCTTCTGTACATATATAGATCTCTCGATTACTCTTCAGTTGCTTAAATACAGCAGTACTTAAGCCCTTAAGTGCAGCAGCAATTTTTCCTGCTGTTATTACTCCGAGATTCTATTTAAAATCTAATTGGGGTTAAGCCTGTATATCTTCTGCTGTAAGCACAGAATAAGGAGATCTATATTGCTGTGACTTGAAGAAGTCTTGGAATCCAATTTTACATGAGTAGTGAAAGTAATCATTGCTCATGATCACTAACTAAAGTTTAGCATCTAACTAAAATGTTAGATGAGTTCCCAAACAGTGGTGATTGGACCTACTTTAAAAATCCCACTTAAATCCCTATAAAGTCCGAGGAAGGAAGAAGGTACATCTAAAAGCAAAGAATAATCGTTCCTTAGTCATCCAATCTGCACTGACTGCTGGGAACATTGATATGTCAGAATGGTCCTGTAGGCATGTAGGGAATGAGTCCTGTTCTGAAGAGGGTCACCAAAGAGAGCGATGTAATAAAACAGCATAAAGGCAGGACTGCCCACCTTGTGCATAATGATCTAGCTCTTTGAAGCTTTCCTCCTGGAAACTGAAAAATTCTATTCTGGGCTGTTTTTTTTTTAATCTGACACTGAATCAAAGCCTCTCTGTAACCAAGCATAATGGAGTGGGAAAAAAAAAAGGAAAAAAAAGACAGAACTAGTACACTGATAAATCATGACTCCGGAAAATGTTTTTCTTTAATTCACTGCTCATCTAACGTAAGTTGCATTCAGGAAAGGGCTGTTGGTGCTTCCAGGTCACCATTCTGCTGTCTCTTCACTCTCAGGGGGGAATATTAGTTTTTCCCACATTGCAGATTTTTACCATGAGACTATTTTTCCAAAACACAGTCCACAAAATAGGTGCCTACCCAGAGTTTCAGTGCTGTTCTCTTCAAGAGGCAGGGGCCCATCTCTTCAGAACAAGTAGGTCTGATCATGCCTGGGTGATGTAATTAAATTTTAGCTAAAAAGGAGGAAATACCAAGGTCAACTAAGCTGGAAAAGCGGGCAGACTGAATAGCTGCTTGACACAGTGAGCTTTAGGCAGACATGCCCTGACTGAACTTTCCTTTATCTATGCAGAATCACATATATACATCAGGGAACAGGAGAGTTTTTAGAAATAGGAGGATTTGAGAACTGGAACATACTTTGTGAGATAGGAGAAAAGCTGCTTTATCTGCCACTTCCCTGCTCCATAATAGTAGCTGAATAATTCTTATCAATTCTACACTAATATTAGTAATGGAGATATAAAGGCTTTGTAAGGCTTCTTCCATTTGCTTTGAAAGTGGAAAAAGAAATTCACCAGAATTTCATTCTGTCCTCTAATTCTGGCTTCATTAGTCATGAGGTATAATGGTACTTATCATGATGAACTCCTTTGATTTAAGGCAGATAAATATAACAGATACCTCATTTCTCTTTCTAATTAAATGAAATTAATTGAACATTAATTACCATTTCACTATATTATAGCTACTTTCTGAAAATATCTTAATAAAAAGCAACATAGAAGTAATTTGCAGGACACAGAATATTGGGGTACTGAAACTATGGCTTTGTTTATAAAAGATTTACATAGGCTGACCTTTATTGTTTGTGAGCTGTTCCAATGACTTCCCTGCAGTACTTAATGCTGCGTAAAACCTTGTGAAAATCTTTGCAGGATTAAGACCTTCCCCATTATAGACAGAATAAAGGTTAAAGAAAAAGATACAAAATATATAAGTTTATTTCTGTAACAGATTCAAATATGTAAAGTGCAGTCTTGTCTGCATATACCAGAGGGAAGTTTTCCTGGCTTAGCCAAACATTTGTATGTCCTAACAGTTAAAGAACTTGGGCATTTTATTGACAGTTCTGCCACTAGTTTCTCTTAAAGCATTAAACAAATTTCTTAACCTCTCTCAGCATCTTTTCTGGTTTTTGAAAATGGGAGTATAACCAGAAGTTATATTTAACATTTAACATCTGAGTTCAGATTTTTAAAAAGAAACTGCAAAGAAGACTTACTGTTTCCTCATCTTTCCTTTATTGGAATAAGTAAACAGAAGATTAAGTTTGTTAACTTTTCATTTTGAATTGTATGTATGCATCATTGACATATAATCTGTCCTCATTTTCAATTCTTGAAATGCAACTCAAGTGTTCTGAAGGTCTGAAAAATTAAATTCTAAATATTTGATTATTAAAAGTCAAAATAATTAGAAACATTGTTAGAAACTGTTGATTCCTGCACTAGAAACAAGTTTGCATCAGAAAATACAGTTCAGAAAAGCATGAAGGAACATGGTATAAATTTAATATGATTACAGATTGCAATTCAATGGGGAAATCAGTGTAGCCTAATCTGCATTTTGAAATGAAAATTAACTTCATAGATTTTTTCTCCTATTAGTTGTGAGAGAAGAAAAGTGTCCACATCTGTACCACATTTGTAAATGTTTAAATCAGCTAACAAGAAACATTGTTGTACCAAGTAAAGCAATCTGTTAATTTGTGACACAATTAAATATACATTTCTGTAAAAGCTCAAAACTGCAAGCATGTTTAATGAAATTTATATGACATTTATTTTGCATATCCAGATATGTTATTAATAAATGCAGTAATTTAGACCTAATTTACATAGTAAGTGAATATAATCAAAATCAAACCTTCATTAAAGAATCACAGGAAATCTTTAATTTCTAATGTATTTTAAGGACAGAACCAAGATTAATTAAAGAGTAATGCCAACAATGGGCAATAATACCTCTGAATCAGGTGAAATTCTTACTACACATGCCAACTATGTTAAACCAAAAGAAATAATTAAAAAATATTGTGATAACTCATGACTATAATTTTTGCTTTTCAGAAATGTTTTAATTTTGTCATCGAGATACATTACACAATAATATTGAAAATATCAAATACTAAGGCTATAGAATTCCTCAATTTCTGATATTTCAATTTTTTTTAAATTGTTGATATTGGGAAGCATAGGAACACTTTTTCTTCCCAGGATTTTTTTTTGTACCTATTACATTACAAATAAATCAATATAGAAAACTTTAACTTATCATTTAATTTAAGGAGTTTGGACTTAAAATAATTACTACATTTAACATGAATCATGGATATGCATGTTTACAAAACAAGAAAGGTATAAGCTGTAATACAGCTCCCATGTGTGTAAAATTACAATCCTGTTGTCATCATTATGCAGGAAGAAAAACTCATTTGGTAAATACATTTGTTTTTTCAAACCATTCTTCTGATGAATGAGTGCAGGAAGAAAAACTCATTTGGTAAATGCATTCGTTTTTTCAAACCATTCATGATGGTCCCTCAGGTCAGCGAAATTCTATCAGCTCAGCAAAAACCATAAAACCCTCTTTTCCAGTAATAGGGATGATGCCTTCAAATTGCACACTAGCATGGTCTTCAAGGTTTCCTTTTATACATGCAGTAGAATTAATTAAATTATAGGTACAATGCTGACATAGTATTCCTACTACTTAACTATTTTTTGTTTTGTCTTGTGGTCTCCTGATGTCTCCATACAGGTACACAGGAAAATTCTGTGGTTTGTACATTTAGCATGCACACAGTCAGGAACTCCAGCCTGAGCTTTATCTGGAAATAACTGTAGTGAATGGGAAAGGGCAACACAGACCTGCAGCAGGGATGGACTATTGGGCTGGCACACCACAAGTGTAACCACAGGCACAAAGTGAGGCAAATCATTGCTTTATGGATCAGTGTTCAAAATTATACTCAAAAATTATCAAAAAGGGATAGTAGAAGACACCATGATCACTAAGAAATAAAAAAATTGTTCGGACCTTTCTGACTTTTAATCATTCTGTTCTAGTATTAGGTAGAATTAGATAGTACTAATGACTCTTCATAAAGAGTTTGGATAATAAATTTCTGCCTCCAAAGGTATTTCAGATCTCAATATGTGTAAAAAGAGTAGAAAGAACAGAAAACCTGTTGCCATTATGTGATTTTATCTTTTGGTTTAATTTGCTTCCTTTGCAGTCTTGATATCAAATTCCTATTGAAATCAAAATTAAAACATTCCAGATTTATTTTCTATAGTAAAACTCCTTGGTGAAGGACAAATTATTACTGAGAAAGTCTAAAAGAAAAAGAGAGATTCCCAACAGTGTCTTTGTGTTTAATTGTTTGTCAACATTTCTATTATAAACCCAGATGTTTTGCTTAGTCTCTTGGCTTTCTACTAGATACTGAGGATATCAGCTGAGATGTAGTTTAATTATATAGAACAAAAAGCATAACAATCTCTAAGATTATTCTGACATTAAAGAATGGGAGATAATAAAATAAGAAAATTCCAATAATTAAATATTTACTAAGCAAAAATGTTATTAAGTTTCCTCACAAAGAACATTGCCGCTGGAGAAAATACATACACTTGTTCTAATCTCACAGTTGTTGAGGATTCAGAGAAAGTCCAGTAGTTTACCACATGTATTGTGCAGCGATTTTTATTTATTGTATGTTAAAATTGGTATGGCAGGCCTTATTGTGTGGCCAGTTTGATATAAAAACCTGCTTTTTACTACTAAAATCAGGTACTTGAATAAAGGTTTGTAAGACTGAGAATTCACTGATAACTGCATTAAACACTGTTACTGTCAAAACAATGTATGAGTGTCCTGTGAACCCTGTCATCATTAATGAAAGGCAACACTGCTAAAAATCATACTTATCATGTCCCAAGGTATGATTTATATAAAGCACTTATGTGTGGAAAGTGTAGAATATAATATAAATCTAATTCTATGACAACTAGTTATTTAAACAAAATTGAAAATATTATTGTTTTTATTTCCATTGTTTATAGATACCACAGGAGAAGGAACTGAAGGTCCTTGCTTCGTCAGGGTCCTCTCATATCTGTTAACAAAATTATAAAGAGAAGATTTTTATTTTCTTCATTTCAATCTCAATGTTTCTTTCTTTGGGCTTACATGCTTATCTTCATACCAAGTAAGCAGGCTATAGGAAAAAAAAAGCCTCAAATTGGCGTATGAGTATGAAATAACAATAAAAAAAGAATACAAACATTGTGATTGTATCCCCACCTCTACCCAAACAGAGAAGCAGGAATTTCTCTGTGGGACTTCTGTGGAGTAGGAATGGCCTCTGCAGCCCATGGAGAGGAGCACAGTGCAGCAGATGTTTACACTGCAGCCTGTGGATGACTCCAGACTGGAGCAGCGGGATATACCCTAAAAGAACAGTGGTTTGTGGAGAGGCCACACTGGAACAGGGAAAAGGCATGCAGAGGAAGAAAGGTAGATAAAAACTATAAAAATGACCACAACTCCCCCATTCCCCAGCCCCCTTTTTCTTTTCAGATTACTGTGTATGAATCCTTAAAATATCTACTTTTGTTCTACTACTATTATCTGTCTCACACAATGTTTTCTAATTTTTCTGGTGTTTTGACTATGATTTGGTTACTATGACACCAATATTAAATAATTCTTTCAAGGAACTGTAATTTGCTCTATTTCAGAATAAATTCAGCTCCACATTTTCTTCAAAACACTGGAAGTGAGAATATGTAACTAAGAAAAGACTGAGGTTTTCTGACTTATGTGTGTGTGTATTGAGTTCTGGATGACATTTTCCCTAGATATTTATTTTCAATTTTCCAAATAAGGATAATGATAAGGATTTTCAAAGTCACTAATGATTTTTAGCATCTAAATCAATTGAAACCAAGGAAATTCTTGCCACCTACTGTGTAAGAATATTGGTAGTTATTGTGGGTTTTGTGAAAACATAATCCATGTTGCTATAAACAGTGACAAGTATAACCTACACACCAGATTTTAATATTTCCTTCTCTATGAGAATATAGATTGTAACCCATATAAGTTTTTTACTGTTCAGAAAAAGCTGTTAGCAGTGCTAAGCCATTTATTTTCTATGACATCTTTTACATTTCTAATGTAAATCTTTTTTCCTCCCTCGAAGCAGCACTCAACAATATTTATTTTAAGCTATTCCAAGAATAGAGTAAGGTTTTCCTGTGTTTCTACTATGTGATGCTACAATTTTTTATCTCTATTGTATCTATTTTTACTTTGTAATGTGTTAATTTTTTATTTTCCTATCAATGGGGGTAATACCTTATATAGTTACAAGCACATTCAGTTTTGAAATTTAAGTGTTATGAGCTATTTAATAATTTCAAGAGTTACCATCAGAAGAACTGATTATTCTTCCTGCAGAGGTGCTCAAAGTTAAAAAAAAACCAAAAACACAGAGATTCATTTCCATGCCTACTATCTCCTGACAATAGCACTAATTTAAAATGGGAAGGCTCTGTCAACATTGCCCTTGAAAACATTTGTAATGTTCTTCATCTTCAGGCTGCTAACAATGTTCTTTCATGGCTCATTTTACTCAATTTAACATCTTCTCCAGATACCATTGACCCTGACATTATTTTACATCATCTTAAGCACCTTGGAAGTCTCACTGGCACTGTTTTAGCCTGGCTGATAACTTTACCTAACTTGAGCATAGGAGTGTAAATTAATTACTGTAGGAATTTTTTTCTCTGAACTTATTTTCAATTGATTCAGGTATCTAGACTATGTAGTATAATTTTTGTTACCCATATATTCCTTCTTCCTTATATTTTAGTAATGGTCATATACAATGCTAGATGCTTGTTATCTGAACTTACAGTTGATTCTTCTTAAGTTTAGTTGTTTTACTGCACTGTCTTTGAAAATGGAAAATTACATAACAAACTCAATTTAATCAACTGTTTATACATGACAAGGAATTTATAATTAGCAATTTTAAGTTAGGCTTGCTTCTTTTTCTGATGCCTGTAATCAGAAGTTTACAATAATCTAAAGGCAGAAAATGTATTCTACTGGGGATGCATTATTTGATGCTGTCTGCAAGTTATTTCCCAAGAAAAGCATCTTCCTGGAATGTAATGGTTCTCCAGAAGTGCACTGAATTCTTGATCCATGTGTGTTCCCATCCAGTGATATTTTCTGTCCCCCAGAAGTCAGATCTCATGCTGTGTAATCTAGTGCATGGTCATGTACTTATTCCTCCTGTTGCATCAGTTGTTCATATCCTCTCTCAGTAAATCATTCTGTGGATGCATCACCTGCCAACAACTTCCACCCTGCTGAAGGAACCAACTCCAAAGTTTAACACAGAGGCAACTTCTGTCAAAGGTAAGCAAGTTTATTATTGATATATATGGCCGCAGAATTTTTCTCTGCTTTTGTCTTCTAGGTCAAAGAATTCTCAAATACTAGATTTCTTTTTCAGAAAAAGCCATATGTAGAGAATAAATATTTTCCTTGTAGCCTCTTTCTGTGTATTTGATAGACTGACTCTGACTTAAAAACTCATAGAGAGCAGTGGGAACGTTTTTGACAGGGTATGAGTTCCTCAAAAATGCCTCTGAGATGTTTGAATGAAAAGGTCACTCCCATTAGCCTTCACTTATATGCTTGATTCATTTTCCAGGTGAAATTTGGGTTATGTGTGTTTACCTTAAGTCACAGCTGCCTGAATTACACTCTTGAAACTTAGATAACTGTTTTACTTATCTTGGCTACATGCTAGTGCACATGAGTGCGGAACAGAAGATAAAACATCTTCAGATACAATGTTTACATACTGTAAGGAGTCTGGATATCCCTCTGTCTCAGGAGCAGTGGAAAAAAAACCCCCAAGGATACAGATATTTTCACATAATTTCTTTTTATTCATACTATCTCACTGGCTAGTTTAGGGAGGTTGCTGCTTTCAGTTCTTAAGGATCTACACATAAATAGGAACATAAAATGTTCCTATTATATAGGAACATAGGACTTTTTCTTTTTTTTTTTTTTAATGAAGCACAGGGAATGCTAAGATACACTTTTGCCTCCTGTTTTTAGGAAACTGTATAAGTTTAGAAGTCTGTGTCAGCTTTCTCACCTAATTCTTTCATCTCTTCTGCTAAATCCTTTTCTCTAGACATTCTAGTTCATTCCTGAATCTTTTCTAAAATGAAAAAGAGTAGGGGCAAAAGGGTTCTGAGCTAGAGGCTGAAGGAAGGCTAGGACAAAAGATGTGACAGATCAACAGAAAAAGTGAGTGGAGAGAAAGAATAGAAAAATTAAATTGCTATAGGAAAACATAGAATTATAAAGTAAAAAAGAAAAAGTTAAAATGGCCACAGCTGAGTATTTCTAAAAAATAAAACCAAGGACAGTTCAAAAGTAATTAGAAAGATTAGGGGAAACCAAAGTGAAAA
This sequence comes from Geospiza fortis, assembly GCF_000277835.1. NCBI lineage: Eukaryota > Metazoa > Chordata > Aves > Passeriformes > Thraupidae > Geospiza > Geospiza fortis. The sequence goes on along the minus strand of NW_005054407.1, from coordinate 2,371,631 downwards.
AACCCAGACCTCTGAGAACCAAGAAAAGAGGATTATGTGCAGTAAGTAAGAAACTACTAATAAAAAGTATTTAGACAAAATAAAAATAAGGCATGAAATTAATAATAGCTGTTAATTACATTATCACCTTATCAGGACTTCTTGCATTAGTGGAAATATTGGAATTATATGGGATTAGCTTCTCTCAGATTCATCCACTAAGGTCTTTTTAGCATATTTATGCTTGTGTCAGATGCCAGTTTCAGGGTTTCTCACTCTGCATATAATTATTTGGCAGCTCAAGTTATTCTTTTGTTACATTTTTTCTCTAACTCCTACTCTTGAAACTTCCTTCTTTTGACTGTTGTTCTATCTGCCTATTTTTCTTGCTCTGGGAGCAAGCTAATGGTAATGTGTGAAACATGGAAAGAAACACTCAGGGCAGGCATGGAAAAGGCCTGTTTTATAAAGGAGCCTGTCACAGGCAGAGTGGGAGCTTTGGACAAAATTTAACAATAAACTGCCACTGAGTCGTGAGAGGCCAAGGGTACCCCCTTGCTTTCTAAAACTCTTCTCAGAGGGAGAAGTCTAGGGGGGGCTGGATCTTATCTTTGCCTCAGATTAACAATGGTTTAAGTTTTGTAACTGCCCCACAGGTTTTAATGATGGCAAATTACATATGAAAGGTAAGTTATTTATTAAGACAAATGAACAGACAGAAGATTCTGGATGAAAGATCTGGATCATAATTGCTTACTGCACAGTATAAGATGAAAAGAACTACTATTATGTTTCAGTATTACATAAAATAGTTCACTATATCAAAGTATCTATATTAAAGCTAGCAAAAGAAATGGTATTGATTAGGAATAAAATGTAACTTACCACTGAGATGACATAAAGCACACAGGTTTCTTCACTTAATCCCTTGAGAAGTAACTGTG
>NW_005054407.1:2338816-2370224 GCF_000277835.1 Geospiza fortis | reverse complement strand
CCACTCATGTGAGAAAATTCACACATTTCCAGAAAAATATATAGAAGTCTTCAACTTTGTGGAAGTTTGGTGTGGCTTTTACAGTTGTAAAGTGAATGGCCATCTGTCAGAAATCCAGCTTACCTTGCGAAATCTCATTCAAGAGTAAGATGTTTGTTGTCGGTCGGGAAATGCCACACCAGTATTAACCCCATTGTGCCAAAAAAACACACTGGGAGACAGCTTGTCTTGTTAGAGTTATCTGACCAGTTAACAGACAATAGGTAAGCTCTTAGGGGAGTTAGATGTCCTGCTACTGAGCTACAGTATATATGCATATATTATGTCTTAGAAGTTTATTATTTCCACAGACAGCTCAGGTCTAAAAGGCACTGATAGCACTCCACTGTGCTCCCACAATAAGCACAGAGGAGGATGGCAGGAAGAGATCCAAATGCCCCAGAAGTTTCAAAGCTGCACAGCTTATTAGCTCTGGTTCAGTGTCAGCTGCTCTTGGCCTAGGTCTCCAGAGAGCCAAGTCTTGATCAAGCTCACTAGGTCAGTCACAGTGCCAGGCAAGAGCTGTCTCTGTGTATTTTTCCAGTGTCCCAGGTAATGAGCCCTTCTGACTCTAGAGCTTAGGAGAAACAGTTGAGTTGCCGTGCAAGAAGCTGTCTGAGCCCTGCAAAGCTGGGGCTGAGGCAAAACTAATAACCCTTGCGAAAGTGAAGCTGACTGTACGTATTGGGATGTCTCTACATCTGACTCCACAGTACTTTTGGGTCTGGGGATGTAATAAATCTGTCGTTTATATGGTTATGGATGGTTTTATTCTCTGCTCCTGGCTTATTACATGCTTACTGTACAGCAGACTTAAAACAGCAGTAGCTGAGTGGTAAAGGATAAGGCTGCCTGTTAGGTCCCACTGTGGCTACAAAAACCTAGCTGTGTTGCTAAGTGGTCTTTTCCTCTTCTCCTTTAGCCAGGGTTCTCTTTCTTTGGGCATGTCATGGTTTGAGAGGAAGTAAGTTTTCTGGGATGCTGTGGTCACACCAATGGATGCTCAGATTTGAATACTGGCACCTGGTGTGGCCACTGGGGACATGGCTATGCCTCTGAGAACACAGGGGTTAAAAGCAGAGCATTCCCAGGAAACCCTCTCTTGGGTTCCGCTGGGGAGACAGGTCAGACCTCCCCCAGCCCAGCTGCTGTCGCTGGGCCCGGGAGGGGAAGCCATGCGGATGGGTGAGGTAGGCCGGGGCTTGGACAGACATGGGAGGTGAAGAGGCCCCAAGGATGGAAGGGTGGGAGATGCACCAGGAGGCATTGGGCAGCCCCCTCAGGAGAGAGAGAGAGAGTACAGCCCGTGCCTGTGACTGTGTTACCTTGAAAGTTGATAATATGTGCCAGCAGCACAGCCAAGAAGAAGAAGGGGGGAGTGCAGCGAGAAGGTGTCCAGCCGCTGTGGGAGTTCATGAGCAGGCAGAGCCCAAGTTTTTAACCCTTTTTTGGACAATGAAAACTTTGCAGAACATTAACCTTCCTAGAAGAGAGATAGAGATGAAATAGAGGAAGAAATGGGCAAGTATGATGAAGGTTCGTGCAAGCGAAAGATGCGGAAGAGTAGAGAAGAATCTTAGGTGGGAAGAGATGATGGAGTGGCCTTAGCTGGACATTTCTTGTTATAGCCATGGACAGAACCATGTTCCTTGTGACACAGAGACTGCATCCAGGGGGAGGCAATGGCTCAGAGCCAAGAGGGTTCAGTGTTGGTACCCCTCAGCCCCAGGGGGTGAAATTTGGGGGGGACAGGTGTCCCAAAGGTGAGACTGTGCTCTTTTTGGAACAGGACAAAACATCCTTAAAAGGACAACCCTAGAAGTAGCTCTGATGCATGTGCAGTGGTGAGAGCACTGGACATGGAAGGAAGAGGTCACGATGGCAGATGTTCTCCAGGTGGTGCCACGAGTGACATGGAAACACATGAGGTTTCAACGGTGTTTCCAGGGGAAGCCTATGGCACAAGAAGGACTCCTCTCCTCTTGATGAACTGAGAATTGATTATCTAAAGGGTGGTGATGGATCGAGAGTTGGCGATTTGGGGGATGGATGTATTGGAATTTGGTGGGGGGAGGAGGAAATATTTTTGGAAGGTTTTCATTTTCCCTGTGTGTTTCCTTTTACTTAGAGTTGTAGTTTAGTTAATAAAGTTTCCTTTCTTTCTTTCTAAGTGGGGGTCTGCTTTGCTTATTCCTGGTCACACCTCACAGCAGAAACCAGGGAGAGTGTATTTTCATGGGGGCACTGGCATTGCGCCAGTGTCAAACCATGATAGGGCACTGATATTTCAGTGGCTTCAAGACAGCTGAATCAGAACCTTTGTTTTTTCCTTTTCTTATTTTTCTTTTCTTGTTTTGTTTTTTTTTTTTTTGGTGGTCTGTGTTTCACCCGGATCAGTTCCTGGATTGTATAACTGTCTAAGTGCTGATGGTGGTGTAAAAGAGGTAAATATCAAAGTACAGAAGCACATACCTAGAGCTGACTGCCCAGGACCCTGTTGAGACAGCTTTTGAATATCTCCAAGGATGGAGAATCCAGAATCTCTCTGGGCCATCTGCTCCACAGCCTGATCATCCTCTAAGTGAAAATGTGTGAAACATCAGTGTTTTCTGATGCTTATGTGTAAATTCCTGGTTTGGAGTTTGTTCCCATTGCCTCTGGTCCTGTTACTGGGCACCACTGCAAAAAGCCTGCCTCTATCCTCAGCTATTTGTATACACTGATGTCATTCCTCCTGATCTTTCTCTTCTCCATGCTGAAGCATCCCAGCACTCTCATCCTTTGCTCACTGAGGAGATGTTTTCTGTCCCTTGGTAAGCTTCAGTGGAGTGTCTGTGGTAGTTCCATGCTTTTCGTACACTGGGGAGCCCAAGACACAACAATGCTTGGCCTCAGCAGTGCTAAGTCAAGACAGGGCTGGCATGCTTTTTATTTTTCTGTCTTCATAGCATCATATAGTATACACCCAACAAGAAATTTCTGTTTGTTCAGTATCAGCTGGTATTACTATCACCCCATTGCATGAGCTTCCTTTCTAAATGATCTTCTAAAAGTAAGTTTGCAACTTGGGAACAGAATACCCAAATTACAAACTTGCATTTTCTCCTAGCAATTTCTTCAATGGTAAAAGTGTAAACTGGGTTACAGCAAACTGGTCCTAACCTACTCAAAAAGGAATGTTTTCCTTTTTTTTTACAGATCAGTTTTCAAAGTCAACTATGATCAGAGAACATATATTAACAAGAAAGGCCAGAGGAAAACATTTTAAAAAGAGAGAGAAAAAGGTTTTTCCCTCGAGGATTGATTGTAAATGTGAAGATTTTTGACAGTTCCAGGACAATTTTTTTGCCTTGTCTTTGATAGGCGATGTCTCTGGTCAGAGATCCAGCTGGATAGAAATCTATCTCAGTGGGTGATTAAAGCTCCTTCTTTTTTTCCTAGTGGCATTAAACAATGCAGGAAACAACTGACAAAGAATCAAACAAAGAATCAAAGCCTCATATCAAGACTGTATAAGTTACATAGTTAAACTTGAAAAAAAACTTTGGCTGTTCTCCTAGCAGACCAAACAAATGGGCAAGAAAATATTCTCTTTTCTTTTGAAAAGGTGACATACAGGACAAACACAATAAATTCAACTAAAGAAAAAGTCATAGAATTTTTTAGAATTAGTCTATGGAAGTAACCCAACAGAAAGGTTTTTTTTTGTTTGCTTTCGTTTATTTGCACCTTTTGTCCCTCAAGAGCTAGATCAATTTACTGTTACAGAATAACTACATGAGACTCACAAATATAAATAATTCTGGATTTACTTGCTTAACTGCTAGAAACTAGAAATGCTAGAAATGCTCAAAAGCAAAAGAAAAATGCTGAGGCACAGACTACTGTGGGGTTTTTTTCCTAACATAATTTATTACAAATAAATAAGAAAAAAAAAGGTGGGTTTTTGAATAATCTAAATCTGTTTCATTTTATGTCATTTAAATTGAAAACTAGTATGTCTGTTTTGGGGGAAATTATTTACATAATTTACTTCACTGAGTGATTATACAGCTGGAAGTCAAAAATTTTAACTTAAAATGTCATTTTGTTTTCTTTTATTTTCCCACCCAATTTCATTCAATGATTTGATAAAAATGCTAACTGCAGCTGTAGACTTTGTTTTCTTCAATGAATTCAGATAAATTTGGCTAAAAACTCATAACTGACCATCCAAAACAGAAAGTGGATGCCATCAAAACAAAAGAATTGGTGCTTCATTTTCTATACCTCAAAGCCAAAACCCAAAATCTAAATACTGCTGCCTGTGTATCTTATTCAGTGCATAAGGAGAATTTCTTGTCCCAATAACATGCTAGATATTAGATATGGTAGAGGTAGTCAAGAAAAAATGCTAAGTATGCAGGTTTCCTTGAAATCTTACTCCTCCTGAAAGATTAGGCACTTAAATTATTTGGGACAATTTACCTTGAATCTTTTTATGACCATGGGCATTTAATAACCACTCTTTTAGAGAAAGGAACCATTTGCTCTCCACTTCGAAAAAAGACAGTGCACACATCAATTCCTTTTATTCTCCAGTATCAATTCTCCAGTGAGCATGAAGTGCAAGGTCCGGTTAAATTGCTTCTTTCTCCCGAGTATGGAAAAAAAGGAGGATTCAAGGTTATGCTTGTACCTTCCTTGTTCAGGCTGAAAAGATCATCAAGTTTGGGGACTGCCTATACTTCTGTAGATGAACATTCAAAGTCGAAGGTACCATGAAGTGAGAACAGAAGAAAAATGTGTTCCTAACTTAGTAGATGAAGAATCCACATGAGAAACAGGTCTTAAATTTGCTTCATTGAGGGTTCTTTGTCAAATTTTTTTTTTTTTTAAGTTAATATCTGTATAATAAGAAATGCAGTTTGTGTCTCTCATTGAGATCAAACCAAAAATACTTAAAATGAAAATCCCATGTAATATTACATTTCATGATACCTTTGAATTTCTTTCGCATGTTTTGACTCTTATGGGAAAACACAGGTGACCTTGTAGGTCAAGGAAAACCATATAAGTTACACTTCCAGAGCAGTAAACAGCATCCTATAATACAATAAAACTAAATGCAAGAGACAGGAGCCCAAATACGTTCCCTTTCAACCAAAAACTTACTTTACACCTGGAAATGTTAAAGAGAATTAAAGAATGGTAAACAGTGTAAGTTCAAATAAGTGGACTGTGTTCCAGATTTTACTCTACCAGGAGACTCAGAGGTGGCCTTATCACTCTCCACAACTTCCTGAAAGGTGCCTGTTGTCCACGCAGCAACTGTCAGAACCAAAGGACACAGTCTCAAGCTGCATCAGGGAAAATATAGGTTGGATATTACAGAAGAAGTTCTTCACAGAAGAAGCTATAAAATATTGGAAAGGCCTGCCTGGGGAGGTGGTGGAATCACCATCCCTGGGTGTGTTCATAAAAGACTGGATATGGCACTTGGTGCCATGGTTTAGTTAAGTTGTTTAGGGCATGGATTGGACTTGATGATCTTGAAGGTCTCTTCTAACCTAGTCATTCTGTGATTCTGTGATTTCCCCTGCTATTAGAACAAAGAATAATTGTAGTGAACACCTGATTTCAGGTGTTTTAGTATGGCTCAGACACTATTCTTGATCAGTTAATTTGCATTTACAAGATAAGTTTATGTCATGTTTATTCATAAGTAAATTTAGATGTGGAGGTCCTCATATTGAGTTAGAAAGCTCAGCTATTACTGGAATATTTGCAAGAATTGCTTTTTTATTAACCTTAGTAATGAAGCATATCCTTCGATGACCACACTGATTGGCAGAAAACATACTCCTTAAGTTTCCATTATCATAAATGCTGAGCTAATTTTTTTGTTGAAACTCACCATAAAAAGAACACTGAATTACATACAAATATAAATCTGTTTTGTTTCACAAAAACACTCCTGCAGTTTGTTATTTTTTTAACAAAATACAAATAATAGAAAGACAACACTACCGATGCTAATTTGGTTTTAATATTCTGTATAGAAAAATCTATCATGAAGTTTGAATTCTCCAGGAATGATTCATTCATGCACTGGCAACTGAAGTGAACAGTTTTGCCTTGGTGGTGAAATGAAGCCTTCTTATTATTTCATAGTTTACGAATAATGAAAATTTGCAATGATATTAATGATGATGAAAACAGTTACATCAATGTATAAAGAATTCATTAAGACAAAAAAGACATTACCTGCCAAATTATTTCTCACTAATAATTCTGTGACTTGAAGTTTGAATAAACTACTATTATTCTTTCTGCATAAGTACTACCATCAGTAAGGAATATTAAAAACATTTCCATTTTAACAAGTTGAAATGACATAAGTAGGCTTAACAGTAATAACATACATATTCATTGCCTTTACTAACACTTTCACCGGTAAGCTAGGAAAGAATATAAGTTGTTTTTCCTTGTCTTTCCACACTTGAGTTTTATTTGCCATTGTTTTGTCAATCTTATTATAAGCAACCTTTCATTGCTTGCAGCCTAATGATTTAACTTCTTTTATCAATCCATGTAAACGTGTGCAGATTTCAGATATCAGTTAATGGCCGACAGAACATAAGACGTAGACCACTCTTAATTTTCTCTTTAAATAACAGGATGTATGACCGTAATTAACATATAATCTTGCAGTTCACAGTAAGAAAATGGAGACTTTTTTTTCAAAAGAGAGTATTCTATTGCAATATTATGTGGACATGAATTGGAAAAAGAAATCAAATCACCTCCTGACAACCAAAGTGTGTATTTTGAAGGCAGTGTAAAATGTTGTCACTGAATGGTAACAAGAAATAATGATTGTTTTCAAAATTCCTACAACACAGCAGTACAAACCACTCAGAGTTCAGCCATCTGTGGAACTAGTCCTTGGAAACCCCTATTTCTTTCAACAGAGGTGATATAATTTCTGATTGAGCTGCAGTTACAACCATATACATTTAAAGTCAAATGAAGTACTTCCCTGTTTAAAAAAAAATAAAAAAGGAAGCACCATCTATCTATGATGTAGAATTTTGATGTTACAAAATTTTTGACCTATGTTAGCTTTTCAACAAATAAATACTTGTACTTTAAACATGAGAAAGGCGAGGCTCATATCCCAGGCATTATTTATGTACATTCTTAACTTGTAGTATTTGGGTAATCCTGCTGTATTCACCGATATTATTCAAGCTCTCTTATTGCTTTTTGTTTCTTTTTTTTTCTCTATCCTTTTTCCATTAAGTATAGCAACAATAAACCATGATACTGGTACAAGGAAAAAAATTAGCAATATTACTGGGGATGATAGTAGATTTTTAGAGAAATGTTATAACCAAAAGAAGATGTACAGACTGATCCTGTACATCATGTAATTTTTCAATTAGTAGAAGTCGGAGGTTTCTTGCTTTCCTGAGCAAGATATTCTATTTTGCTTACTGTCTCTATCTACCTGCTCTTTTCTTACATTAATTTTTCTACTTGTCCTTACTTGAACTCAAACATACTTTTAGAGTTCTCAACATCCTGCAACTGTGAATTCCACATGAATTACACACTGCATGCAGTGTCTGTAGGAATCAGTGTTTGCTCCTTCTGTCTACACGAGAATCTCATCCCATGTATATTTCCTAACTGAAGGCAGAATTTGGTAGTCATTGCTGAAATTTAGTGAGCTGGACCTTTGGAAAGTTACCTGTATCTAGATAAACAGGAAGAGAAAGAAGTGTACTTGTACTCTTTTTTAATATAAATGAGATTTAAACACCCTGAACATGTGTCTTCTAGAAAAAACAAAGGCATCCTGAATATAGATCAAATTCAGCTTGGCATGAAGTTCATCTTGACTGGCAAAGCACTTGTCACTGTTTCCCACAACATCCTCAAATATAAGCAGGCAAATTGAGTTACATAAGTACACAGTGAGGTGCATTGAAATTGAGTAAATAACCAGATCCACTTAGTTTTGATCCGAATCAGAAAGTCCAGCTGGAGGCTAGTAACTAGTTGTATAGCCTAGGGGTTGATACTGAGGACAAAATGTCAATATTTTCATTAAAGACCAGGATACTGAGACAGAACAAACCCTCAGCAAGTCCTCACAGATATTGCAAAACTGAGAGGAACACTTGATGGATGGTTGTGTTGCCATCCAGAGGGGCTTAGACAGGCTGGAGAAATGGGCTGAGAGGAATCTTGTGAAGCTCAGCAAAATGAAAAGCAAAGTTCTCTTCCTGGGTTGAGTAACTCCAGACACCAGGATTCTCTGAGTGCCAAGTATGGAAAGCACTTCTCAGCCCTAAAGAGAACTTTAGGGTTCTGGTGGACAGCAGAAATCCTTTCCCATAACAAAGAAGGCCAAATATGCTACCATCAGTTCAGGAGAGGCAACCCTTTTCTACTAAGCACTGGTGAGACTGCGTCTGGAGTACCATGTTAAGTTCTGAGCAGCTGAGTGTGAGAAAGGCGTAGACTTACTGTAGTTTGTCCAGAATAAAGCTTTGTGGTAAGGAACTGGAACATCTTTCATATGAGAAGAGCCTGAAAGCTGGTACTGTTCAGCCTGGAGAAGGAAGACTCTCAGAAAACATACTCAATCTGATTGCCTGAACTGAGGAGCTGGACTGGATAATTTGAAGAGGTCCCTTCTCAAATACATGATTCTGTGATTCCATCATTCTTGAACCTCATGATGTTTCTGTTGATCAAGTCCTCTACTTTCTGAGGTCACTCTGAATTGACACTTTGCCATGTATTTTGTCAGCCACTCCAACCCAATTTAGTCTCCTTAAAAGCTTTCCTGCTGTTGCTCTGCTATCCTTCAGTTCACTGATAAAGATGTTGAAAAAACAGGCCTCACTATTGACCCTTGTATGCTCTACTTGTCAGTGGCTGGCATCTGGACATTGTACTATTGCTCATATTCTTTGCACACAGGGATCCAACAGGTTTTCTGCATACTTAAATATCCATCAATTCATTCAACCATTGCAGATGTCTTCAGCTTCTGTTTTAGTTCTGTTATTTCTGTTATTTAGGACAGAACATAGTGTATAAAGGGCAAATGTCTTGGCCAGTAAGCACTGCTTTCCTTATGGAAAAAAGGAAAGAGGAGAGTAAAAATATTATCACTGCTTAATTAGTGTCTTCTTAAAAAAACCCTGTCAATTTACTTTCTGATAAAAGAAAGTAACATAGGATTTATTATATTTACTTGGTTATAAACATTCTCAATGATTGACATGTTAACAGCTTGTATATATTCTTTTCTTCAAAATGTAGTGCAATTAAGATTGTAAAATTAATTAAGGAAAAGGAACAGTGGTATTCTCTATGTAATATTTCCCTGAAAGAGATTTTAAAAATTTGGTTTAGCTATGTATGTGATACAGAGAATAATCTGGTTTAGATGGCCTACCAGAGTGCATAATTATTTAGGTAATGTGGAATTCTGTGACAATTACTAAATTCTGTTACTGGGAATTACATTAGCATTTTGTCATGGTATTAACAGCTTAAAAGTGGAGAACAAAAAAAATTACCAGTGAGAAAGGTTAATGAGACTTACACAGGCAATGTGTAACTTAAAAAGTAGTATTTGGGACGTTATACTCCTTGTGGAAACTAGGAATTGTCATATGAGATCATTCTTATTTTAGAGTCATAAAAAGGGCATACAAAGTACGATATAACCACAAAAGACAGATTATAGACGTGTGATGCCTCAGAGAGAGTTACATGCTGGTTACAGAACCATTAAAACTCTTGAAAAAATGTTTTATTAGATTCTAAGTCTTGGCTCAACATTGGCAATGTGTAAATCCAAATATCTGCCCAGGCTAAATTGAAAAAAAAGGAAACAACACAATCTCCAAAACAACACTATCAGTTATATTTTGTAATGGCACTGCACAGTCATCAGAATTCTGAGGTAACTTATAATTGGAAGGACAGGGGATGAGGGCCAAGGCATGATTCTGTTTCAGTTTTAAATCAATGTAATTCATAAATGACATGAGGAGACAACATGCCTCCATAGTGAAAGGAAGCTCAGAATATTATCTGTCAATATCCTCGTTGAGAAGAATTTTCTTTCTTATCCTAGCAACCATTCAGTCACATGGTAAATTCAGTCAGCCTGATGCAAGCCCTTTACATTATAATGGTTTAAAGTAAGATACACTGCTAATAGAAGTATTTTTTTGCTTTTCATAATTTCCCATAGGTTTTTATAAGTGCTTAGACATACCAAGATAACAGCAAATCATATAGGGTGATTTCTGTGGCATGACTTACCTGCACGACAGTTTCTAAATGTCTAGGGAATTTCTATCTACCTAAATATTTTGAAGTCTGGCCCAGTTTTGGAAGCATGTAGCAAAGAAATGAAAAATGAGCATCATGAAGAGGGTTGGTAAAAGGTAATTTTTCTTTTCTAGACAAGAACTAGAAAAACATTGAAGGGTAGTGCCTGTCCATAGCCTGTGGAACATTGCCAAAAGGAATTGCAGATTCAAGCTTTCAAGATTCAAGACATTTGTCAAAGTATTCAAGGACTGATCAAATGCAGGGCACTGTAAAGAGGCTTTAACAGGTCTAAGACAATCCTCAATCCATGGATGGTGTTTGGGAGCTGAAAACAATCTTAGACTGCCAGAGTGGTGGGAACTGCATTGTATATCTAGATATTGCTCTTCATAGGAGTCCTCAAGGGGTCACTTATGGACAAAATTTACTGGGCTGATCCAGTGCAGGCATACGTGTAGAAATGCAATTTTTGTCCTGAGGACATGAGTTACAGGAAAAAAAGCAAGGTGTGACTTAGGAACAAAGATATGCATATCAAGCATGAAAAAGTCTGAAGTTAAGGAGGACAAACTAATTATCTCTTGCCAGCAGACAGGGAGAAAATCTGCCCCTTATGCCTCTAGGTGAAGGGGCACTTACTGCACTCCCCCAAAGGGTGTCCAGGAGGAAGTGACAGGGAGGGAAAAGAAATGTACCTTCAGAGACCCAAACAGGACAGTGGCCATGGGACCATACCCTCTGCATTTGCCCCACTCATTTCAGGGGGCCCTGACTTTCCTGAGGAAGGCTGAAATATTCAGCACAAAATGCTCCCAAGAAGTACTGGACTGAGAAGCGCAATACTAGGAGAAAAATGGTAGAATCTAAGGATTTTCTCTTTAAAAGATGTAAGAAGATGATTAATGAGTCTTTCTGTAATAATTAGATTATGTGGACTCTTAGACTGTTAAAATATTAATTGGACTTGTGATAAGGTCCTGGCTCACAGGAGAGGTGTTTTGCTGATGCCATAATGAGATTCTGAGAGTTGCAAGAGCAGAAGATCCACCCTAGGACTGCTGTCACCAAGTCCATGGCTGGGCACAGCCAAGGTGTTTACAGGGGCTGCCATCTCACCCTGGCATAGCTCCTGGCATTAATAATGAAGAAAAATCTCTTAGAGGCAATCTTGAACAATGTCCTCAATTGTCACAGTGTAGTAACTTCAGTTTATATCTTAATCAGGAAGCCAGTCTTTCTGTTTTCATCTAGCTTTACATTTCCAAGCCTTCGCAAATGAGTTTCGGGATGATTACAGGAGCAATTTGGGTGCTTTGGTGATAACATGACATGCCTGTTTGAGACATGTATGTTCCTTTTGCAGGTCTATGTGGCTACAGCAGCCAAGCTTCTCATCAGAATGTTTATATAATATGTAAAAAGAGTCAAAATATTTGCACGATTGCCTTAGGACCCAAGTATTGGTGTATTTATTTCTTTTATTAGTGCCCCATGAATTAAAGTGTTTTACTTTTGAAAATATCCCAAATTTTCAAGTTGTGTAGAGGGGATAGTTAATGCTGTAAGTGGAACTTTGGTAAGAAGAGATCTGTGCTTTACAAAAGGTGTCTGTCACTTGTGGCTTGATTTACTTGTGTCTGTATAGAATTAATTATAACAAAAGCATAGAGAAAAGACAAGTGGAGATCACCCATTTTAGCTGAGAGCAGAGTGGCTGATTCCTCTTGTGCCCCTATTCCCTCATGAGAAAATCACATTGCTGAGCAATCTAAAACAGCTGTATCTTTCACTAGCACTGCTAAGTCATTGATCTCTCACTGCCACCAGGCTCTTATAATTTTTCTCCTAAATGAGATAGGATGATAGTTGCTCCTTTATGTATAAGCTACTCCCTCATCTTGTAAAGTCATTAATTCCCTTTCCTTATTGCTTATGAATTCATCTTGAGGGCCTGACAGTTTTTTCTAATCTTTTTCCTCTCTCTCTCCCTTCATTCTTTTCCAGAGATCTTAGGTTCTGCTGGAGGTTGTCTGAGTGCTCATGGATTATCTGTTTCTCTACAGCAAACACTCTTCAGTTAAATTAAAATAAAAAAAACAAAACAAAAAAAAAACCCCTCCAAACCAAGCCCAAATCAAAAAAATTGAGCAGTTTTGTTAGACGGCCTGCTTTACCATACCTGTTGTCAGATACTCATGATTTTATTATTTTTTTAGTTAATAGGTATTTTGTGGAAAAAAAAAAAACAAAAAACAATTCAGTGACCATGTCTATTATGACACCAGAAAAATTTCATGCACATTTTTTTCTACAAAAGTCAGAAAATAATGTTTGGAATTTTAACAAGCAATACTTTACCTTACAGGCTCAACACAGTTTAAAAATCCATGTAGAAATGACTGTATTTTTCATCAAAATATTCTGCAAGTAGAATGATAGGTTTCATTTTCAGTTAAAAAAAATCAATGGGACATTTTAGACCATGAATTATCTGAGAGATAGCAGTCTCAATTTTAGAGACTGAAGAGAACCAGATATATTTCTATTTAATCCATGAGCAAAACCAAGATATGCTAACTTATGCCAAAAATCTATATATTGATTTTATGAGCATTTAGGATTGTGTACTATCTATCATACTTGCTTATAGAAAATGTAATTATTTCCAAGGTATTTTATTAGAACCTCTGAATGACAGTTTTATTAGATGTGAATCAGGACACAAGGGGGCTCACTTGCTTTACTTTTCTGGATTTTCTTGTAATACTGATATTGCACAAAACATGGTTTTCCTTGGAATTATCCAGGACACTTTTTATAAACCTATAAATGTGATTGAAGGGTAGGTTATTTTACTTTGAGGAAGAGAAATGTAAGCCTATAATTTTTTTCATTTGTTCAAAATATATAATTTTTCCTTAATTCAGCTGTGACAGTGGTCACTGGGGTTGTCAGGCGAGGGAAGAGACAAGAATGTTGACTCCATGTTCAGAAGGCTTGATTTATTATTTTATGATATATATATATATTACATTATAACTACACTAAAAAGAAATAGAAGGAAAGGTTTCCCCAGAAGGCTAAGCTAAGAATAGAAATGAAAAGAATGATAACAAAAGTAGCTGGCTTGGACAGAGAGTGAGACCCAGCTCTGCCATGACTGGTCACTGAATCAAAACATCCACACGAGACCAATCACAGATCCACCTGTTGCATTCCACAGCAGCAGATAACAATTGTTTACATTCTGTTTTTGAGGACTCAGCTTCTCAGAAGGGAAAATCCTAAAGAAAAGGATTTTCACAAAGAGATGTCTGCGACATTCAGCTTCCCGCAAAACAATTATAAAAATGAAACCCTGTTCAATAATACATATTATTAAATATATGTGAAGACATTAATTTCAATGGGCCTTTTTAAACCAGGTGGATTAGTCCAATCTTTGCAAATATGTTGTCTTATATGTGTGGACCTTCTTTGACCTACGACGAAGCATTCCACTTTTGGAAAATGTTAATTACCTTTGCCAAAGAAAACAGAGTGGGTTAAAAAAAGCATTTCATTATTATCTGAGCAGGACTACTCCTCTTTTACTTTAGAGGAATAAAACCATTACTTTTGTATGACAGAGTTGCTTTGTCAGAGAAAAAGAAGCTTTCCACTTCCTGAATTCCATCTGATTGCCTGTGTATACACTGAAGGTGATGGCTTCTTCACAAAGGAACGGATGAGGGGTTTTCTTGCACGGATCTGTTAAAGCATGCACTACCTTTGTCTCTTTGACCTCCTGTGTGGATAAGAACTGTTCTTCAATGCCTTCTTGTAGTTCAGATTATCCTGTGCTTGCATTTCAGGCAGAATAAATCTCTTATTTTGAGTAATGTTTTCTGTATTCTTATATCACCAAGAAGAAGACAGAACAAATTTCCTCCCTAAATATTTCAATTTCTTCCTCAGGAGGAAGAAAATTCATCAACAAAAAATAGCTACTTTTCCCTTTTATGCTCTTGAAGCATTAGCTGATTAATATTTTCCCAAATAAATTCTGGCATTTTCAATGATGCTGAGAAAAAACAAAAAGCACACTAATAATTAAGTGATTCTGAAACATATGCAATGAAAAAAATTGTGTCCATTCTAGATATAGAAGTAAGCAGAAAAAAAAATCATAGTTCTGCAAAATGAAAAAAAAAGATGAAATGAATGTCAAAAAAATATTTGAAAGTCTCTCCAAATAAAAACAAGAGTTAATTTGTCCTGGTTTTACAGAGATGTTAGGGAATTTATTAATTTGAGTTTGATGATGGATATATAAGATGTTTCTAAAATGTTGGCTCACCTTAAGAGCTGAAATTCTCTTTGAGAGAAACCAACTTCAAATAATTTACCTGTTGAGGTGCTGTTTGGTTTGAGGCATTTATTTTTGCAAAAGCTCTTAGAAGTTTTAGGTCCCTCTGGGGCCTTAAAGCTTGTGCTGAGCTGGATAAAATATTTGAAAGCTAGGAAAGAAACATAATCTAATAACAGTAGTTACTAGGCAAAGCCATGCTTCAGCAAAGGAAAACAAGTTCTAGACAGATTGTGACTTGTTCACAAAAATAGAGGTAGTCCATTGCTTTACCCCTTTCCAGCCCCACCCTCCCACCCAGATGAGATTAGTTCTACCAGTAGAAAGTAGACATGCTATGAATAATAGCTTTGTGATTTATATTTATCAATCCATAATATTCTAGATATAAAGGCCCATCACAGCATTTTCCCCTCAGATATTTTCATTATAAGACCTTTTACCAGGAGAAGGGATTCAGATTTGTACACAAAATCATCTATTTTTCTGCCTCATGTGGATTTTGACAGATCCATTAGCAAAAATTTACAGTTTGAAATATAATTTTGGTTTGAGGACCAAATGCTGACTCTCTTACTCATGTTAGTTGCCTCAGTATGGGCAACGAGAACTTCCTTTTCAAAGGTTTCAGATTATAGAAAAAAACCTAGTCTGCGCTAAAATGGTGTAGCTGAAACCATACCACCCTGTGTTTAAAACATAGTCTATGACTTCTAATTGTAGTTTCTTTGGTTAAGCAAATACTATTCATGTCCTGTCAAAAAACGCCAACATTTAGCTGATTGCATCCATACACTTAAGCACATCAAATCCTGATGAGAAAAAAGCCAATAGGATAACAGATTCAGTCCAAGTACCTGGAAGAGTTGAAATAGGTAATGATATGAGTTTTAACTGAGCCCATCTGACCTTCCAATCACATGTGGAAATAGGTTGTTAGATTATTTAATGATAAATAAAAATACCTTAAGCTTTCTGTAGCCAACCAGAAAGTACTCTATAGATTTTTTTAGCAGAAATAAGATATGCATGCTGGCAGAAAAGGAATAAAATTGAGGTCTTCTTGCTCTCACTTCTCCTGACTACTCACTTATCAAATAATTTGACACAGAAATGCTAGTGCAGATTATTGTCCTAATAATTCAACAATTCCAGTAAGGATAGATTTTAGACATTCAGTTACACTGCTCTTGCCCCCACACTGTTAGGCTCCAGTAAAATACACTGTTTGGATTAATCCATCTGCCAGCTGCAGCTGACAAGGTTAGAGGTGGCAATAAGAATCCATCACGTTTGCTTGCTTTTGGTACCATTTGTTTACAGTGTGGGGATTTGGTGAGCTGAAGGAGTCCCTGCACTGCAGTTGAGCAGCCAAGCATATCTGTGCTCAGATTTCCTTCTTAGATGGCCAACTCATAGTTCAAATGACTTGGCTTCTCCTGTGCACAATCAGTCATGAGCTGTTCAAGCACCAGTGGTTCATCAGAACACCAGCTTCCTGGAACAAAAGCAACTGTCCACTCAAGCCTTTTTGCCTGAAGCTTACCTTCCTTTCCCCATTACATGGCTCCTATTTTATTGTTTTGCTTCAGCCTTCTCTCTGGTTACTCTGAGTTAGAAGTCACTGTTGCAAAGTTAGTGAGACAAATCTGGCAGTGTCAAAACAATGGATCAGCAGGGTAACTTCACTGATCTGTTGTCTTTCTTTATTGCAGAGCTTAAAACAGAGTTTATTCTTTTCTAAAAATTAATTTTTAAAAATATTTGTCACGGTTTTTAAGAACTGTCAACCAGATTAAAGGAAAAGTTACTCATAAGAGGACATGAACACTTACTGACTGAGGTTTTCACTAGACCCCTTGAGAGTTGCAAGTTTTATCTTGACCAGTGCTAACAGATATCTCTCTGTGAATTTGCAGTTTTTTTAAAAAACTGTTCCTGGATTCTTTTCTATCACTGTTTTTTTCTTGTATATCAGTCTATTTTAAATCACTAAAACTACATGAAAAAACATTTCTAACAATTTATCATATTCCACTTTTACAGTATATAATTCCTCAAAGTGTACTACATTAAAGCATGCAATACTAATGAAAAACAGTGACAACCTGTTTCTAGTTTGGATTTCTACAGAAAACCATGTTTATGGTAATGCAAATTAAAATAAACTTGTAAATAGGTATACTCCTTCAGTAAGTGAATGACAGAACCATATTGATACAGCTCTGTTGAAATTCAAGGGGTTACTTTATTTATGTGACCCAAGACTCTAACCTTAACAAAAATTTCAAACCATAATATCTTTTTAATTCCTCTTACCAATTAAGAATGATATCAGAAGACAAATAGAGTGAAGTCCAGTAGAAAAATTTCTGAGTTAGTGAAGAGCTGGCATGTATTAGACATTGCACAAGAATGTCTGGATCACCTTTTACCTGAAGCCTACGTATTAATCACATTGTGAATATGAAATTGCACTGCACCCTTGTAAGCTTTCCTTGTAAATTGAACTTACAGATTTCAGCTTGTTGTTATTTAAATGTAGCTATAGTATTTACAGGACTGAGTTGCCACAAAGACTAAGTATTTTGGAATCATCAAAATTTCTTTTTTCACACCCTATATAGATGTGCCTCAAGTGTGTACAGCTTGAACTTTAATGTTCTTTTTGCACACTTCCATATGATGAAGAGTGTCATGGCTGTATAAAAACTATCTAATGAAGTCTTCTTTGATGAAAAATAATTTTTAAGCATCTAAAAAAATCATGCTCCTATGCCAGATGGTGAAATCTATGTAATATAATTCTCTATTTAACTGTGTGTTATATTGCAGCTTTGAATAGCCTGGCATGCAGGAGGCTGGTTGAAGCCCATCATCCATAAATACAAAACCAGTTATTTTGGGGAAGTGTTATGGGAAAAACTATTGAATGTTTCTCAAAACATAAAGGTTAAAACTGTCAGTTATATGCAACAGGTTGACAGAGTCATTAGAATTCTATAGTGATGTCTTAGAGATATTTTGGCAGTATATCAAAGAGTAAAGAAATAGTGATTGAATATGCAGATTTTTGGAAACTGTCTACAGCCCAAACGGCTATACTGAAAACAAACTTCCATGTGCCTGCCAGCATTTAAAAAAGAAGTATTGTGAAGAATTGATTTGCAGTCATTGATGAAACTGTCTGAAGTAATTACA
Organism: Geospiza fortis; assembly: GCF_000277835.1. Taxonomy (NCBI): domain Eukaryota; kingdom Metazoa; phylum Chordata; class Aves; order Passeriformes; family Thraupidae; genus Geospiza; species Geospiza fortis. Next base: position 2,352,289 of record NW_005054407.1, on the reverse strand, counting down.
GGGTGTTGCAGCATTGCAGAGCAAACTTGTGCAGTTTATGGGTTTCAGACTCTGTAGTTGCAGTGGACATCAAATAGAGCATTAGAGCAAAGTACAGCTTACAGATCTTGGATTACATGAACTTCAAAATGGTATAGACTTATCACCTGATATTAAGGATTCCATAACCTGAAAGGGAATTAATACTTTTAAAAAAAATCAAATAGATCAACTTCTAGAATTTTTCTAGTAGTACTTGTTGTAGTATGCTCTAGTAATTGATCAATGCAGAAGGATAAAAACAGTTTGTAATTCTGAATGGAGATATAAAAACAAAATATAACTTTATTCATTGTTATAATGTTTGTACCTCCATATTAAATTTTGGATATATTTCTGCCTATTGTTTATGAAGAAGGTGAATCAATACTTTACTGCAGATCCATGGAATACCATAGTATGTTCATGCAGAATTCAATTTCTTTAACCAGACAATCGTTTTTATCCATCAGGCTGGAAGGACACTGCCTAAACTTGCAGCTCAACACTATTTGAAATGTTCTTTGACTGGCTGTGGTTCTAGCAGGAATTATCATTTAACACCATGAAAGTTAACTCTTCTTGTGGGTATATGAGTAAGTTATTAAGTGTGATGTGATGCTATTTCTAGAAAGTTTTTTGCTTGCCTAAAAGCTTCCAAGTGAAAAAATTAATTAAGGGAGTAGAAGAAAGTAGTGTTACTATGTGTTTCAAGCCATTTTTTAAGCTTTTTTTTTCCTTGAGAACTGAATGGTCATGCTGTACTGAGCTCCCTGGAGAAGTGGCTTACCTACTCTATACAGTATTTGATTCTCTCATTTCAGAAGTAAAGACTTCAATATAGGAAGGTAACCTCTGTTAGAAACAGAAAATTTGTCTCTTCCTTCACAGTATTATAAAAAGAGTCGTAGTAAAGGCTTACTTTTGATTTTAAATAGTATGTGTAGTCAAATGACTACAGAAATACCTGAAGAAATTAGGTAAAGTCAATGTTATATTAAATGAAATTAACACCACCTGTAATAAAATTTATAAATTAACTTCATTGTTTTGTTTTCTTTATCCAAAAGACCGAAACTTTCATTATTCATGCCACTTAAAAATAATATTTATCAAGAAATTTTTTATTTTCATACTGTCCATTCCCTTTTTATTTCTCTTTCCTTTGTAAATGACCTAGATGCTGGAGTTGCATGTATATGAAGGCAGTTTACTAATGATACTAAATTAGGAGGAGATATAGATTCCCTCAAGGATAAAGAGGCCTTAGAGAGAGATCTGGATAAACTAGGGAGTTGAGCAATTATATAATCTAGTAGGTGGCACCCCTGACCATAGCAGGGTGGTTGGAATTCGATGACTTTTAAGTTCCCTTCCAGCACAAACCATTCTATGATTCTGTGATACTAAGATTCTATTAATCTATGACCATCTGAAATTCAACAAGAGAAAATGCCAGATTCTGCACCTTGGGCAGTGTAATCCTGGCTGTACATACAAATTGGGGTATGAGAGGCTGGAGAGAAGCCGCACTGCAAGGAGCAGATCCCCTTCAACCCGTGATAGTCTTTGATTCATAGGTCTAGTTTTCTTTTCTTGCTAAAGAATACATATTTACTTAGAAAAATTCTTTCCTGTGCTGAGCTGCAAAGGTGACTGTATTAAGCTTAGCAATAGGTTTTTAATTTCTGGCTGCTTCTCCCTCCCATCCTCCCTCCCTCCTTTCCCTGCCCTTCCATTTTTGATAATGGCTTTAGAATACCTCACTAGATGAGGTAAATAACTGCAGCATTAAGGCAGAGAATTCAGTGTTTGAGCTAGAAAATTCAGCTTCTTTCTACATGCTGTTCAGTGCTGTACAATCTGATATTTTCTTGTTGTGACAGATAGGTGAAAATTATTTGAGCCCCAAAAAATATTTTGGGCAGTGATATTAATTTAGTCAACTCATACCAGGAGTTTTACCCCATAAAATAGACATTCAGTGATTTATCTTCATTGTTTTGCTACTGAAACTTTTTCATTATTTGAACAGATATTGAGAATTGGTCTTTCCAGAAGTGGTAAACAGTATGTTGTTTACATGTGCAGTGACTCAAAGTAGTCAGCAACTGATGATTCATTGCCATATGCTACAATTTCCACAATTGCTGGAGAAAATTAGTTGAGAATTTTGATCCAATCTCAAAAGACAGATTATGAGTTCGTGAGTATTTTGAAGGCAAGAGACCCCAGGCAGGATTCATCTTACTTGGCTTTCAACATCTACTGATGGGATGTCTGCCCTTAGCTCTGTTTCTGTTCAGCTGAGAGATATATGTGCATCTGTTGCAAACTTCATCTGATCAAATTTAGCTGATCTCCCTAAAATGAAATAAATTGTACTGTAGAAGTTGTAATTGCTCCCCATGTTCTATAAAGGGTAGTCTATATAGATGATCTGAGATACACAGTCTGCACTAAAATGCAAATAGAAACCCTCCTACCCGCCCCACTACTGAGCTGACCAAAGCTGACCAGTTTGCCCTTTCAGTTCATAAACACTGAGAGAGTCTCTTCTCCAATTCAGGCTTCCCTTATTCTCCATTCCTTCATTAACTTCCCCTAGATGGTTGAAAGAAACAACTTTAAAACTGCCTCATACATGGAGATGCTAACATTCAGGGATGAACACACCTTCTAGATCCGTTTTTACTCCTTGGTCCATGTCTGATGGAGATGTCTCCGCACTTGTTGGTTCCAAAGTTCTGCTAGAGACTAATAAAGATTTTTTAAGTATTTCTGTGAGGGTGGAATGTGGTTGATCTGTCTAACAGTATGTGAGGTAATAGCATTTTTGTCCACAGAAACTCTGCCCTTTTTATTTATATGCTGATATGGTGGAAGTCGCTAGCACACGACCTTTTTTTCTCTTACCAGGAAACTCTATTGAGCCTGTCTGGGAAGGAGTTAACTTTTCTTGTAGCAGCACTTACAGTGCTGTGCCTTGTGTTTGTAACTAGAACAATGCTGGTAACAATCCAGTGTTTTGGTGACTGCTGAGCAGCATTGCACATAACAACATCAGTGCTGCCTCTTCTAACTTGCCCTCCAATGGCCTGTAGGCTGAGGGTGAGCAAGGCTGAGAGGGAACACAGCTGGAACAGCTGACCCAAGCTGACCAGAGAGGTGCTCCTTACCAGATAACATCATGCCCAGCATGAAACATTAAGAGAAAGAAGGATTGGGCAGGCATTTTTCAGTAAGTCATTTGCCATTAAGATATTTGCCTTCTGGAGCAACTGCTCTGCATATTGAGGCCCTGCTTCTCAAGAAGTGACTGGGGAAACACAGAATTAATGTTTTTCTCCTTTGCTTCTCAGCATTGCTTTTGCTTTTCTTTGTCAAGCTGCCTTTGTCTCAAGGATTTTTTTCTCCTTTGTCATGTTGAGGAGGGGGAGTAATAGAGCAGCTTGGTGGACACTTGGAATTCCACTGAAATCAACCTACTGCAGGACTCAAAAGTTGTTACTCAGTTTTCAAAGAGAAGAGGATGATTTTGCTAGGAAAAAAAAATATTAGCTGCAAATTATTTATTCAACTTTAATTTTCAGATGAAACAGGAATGAATCATTTCAGCTCTCACAAATTTTAAGCTGTCTTGAAGCTGTGGACACTTAAAAGTTTGTTCTTTTTAAATGTCTATTTTTACTTAATAAATGTGTCTTACATATATATCATAAATGACTGGCTTCTTTTTATTTGAAACTATGCCCAAAGTTTATTACTTTCTAGTGAAAAAGTGAAAGATTATCTTTCATATGTTAAAATAAACTGAAATTGATGACCCTGAGACATATAAATGGAAGTAGAACAGAAAACCTAGTTCTGAAAGTTGCTTCATAAATAATTCATGACTTTTCTAGAAATAGTCCATGAGCTTTTTATGAGATTTTGTAAGCCCTAAAGTTTTTATTATCACAAGTTCTATACTGCTTCAGTTATAAGCTACTTTTGCAAATATATAAAAAATACAGTTGGATGGGCAGTAAAACCAGGCATCTTTGTCCCACAGCGCACATTTTCTTATTTTAAGTTGTAGTGTCAGGCATTTCTAATTAGCTGAAACATTCAACATAGTACCTGATATACTTGTTAACTAAGTAATTAGGAAAAAACCAAACCAAACCAAACAAAACCTAACCAAAAATAAGGAAAAATATGTACTCTGTATTTGGAGAAAGATTTAGAGCTGATTGATTTGCACTAAGAATTCACAAGAAACAATAAATTCAATCTTTTTCAGGTTCTTTCTCCTTATGTAACTTATCTAAAGTCACAGCATTCCTTTGGGGACTGATTACCGGCTTTGTGTTTTACCTCTTTGACATTGCTTGTGATGATTCAAAGCTTATTTTTTGTTTCACAGTTATGACTGAGAAGATAAATAGTTTCTGACATATATGACATAGTGCTCATGATGATTTAAAATGGAATTCTTGCAAAAAATCTTCCTACAAGAATTCATTGTCTCTCAGTAATTTTAGTAGAGAAATTTTGTCAGACTATTTTCAGAAATCAAACCTATAGGAGGGGAAGGGAAAAATCACGACGTTGAGGGATTTTTTTTCTAATTTTGTTTGTTGTTTTTGTTGTTGTTTTTAAAGACAGCTTTTCTTCCCCCTTTATTTCTCAGTTCTGGTTTACAGCAGGAAAGCTTGAAAAATCTAACAGAATTATTAGTGCTTTTGGAAGCAGACGTAAAAATATAAAACATCATGCTCATTGACACAAGAAGAACTGGGAATTACACTTAATCAGGGCCTCAAATTTAAACTCACCAATACTGGGGCACATGTGCAAGTCACATGAGAATTCAGGAACAATACTTCAATGTCTTTTCAAATGTGAGAAACTTAAACTTGGGAGCCCAGCTTTTGCATGTTGTTCAAACCTACAGAAGATGTCCCATATTTTCAGATAGAAAGTTATAAAATATATTCTTTCTTTTTTTATTGTCTTGTCAGAGAGTAAGCCAAACTTCCCATTCAAAGAGAGAAATACGAAATTGTGTAGTCAATGAACACGGAAAAATAAAAGGAAAAAAAGGAAAGAAAAAATAGTTATATGAAAAAATAAGTTTTTATTGTATATATTCCTTATATATGGTTGTGTTCTAGATCTCAAAGTCAGTCTCCACTGATTTAGGTAGTGGCAGCCTTGTTTTTGCAGTTTCCTTTTACAGCCTCCCTTTACTTCTATTCCAATAAATTTTTTTATCTTTCCTTTGCCCAATCTCTTCTGCTTTGACAATTTTTCACTTCAGAGCACTCAGATAATATTTTTTATTTTTGACTTATGTATACAGACCATTGAGGCATGCACACAGTCTACCATTATCAGAGTAATGTCTACCATTTTTAATAGAGAAACTCTTCAATTACTATGAGAATTTTGATTTCAATCTTGGACCTCAGTTCACTCATATCTTTTAAGCATGTTCTTAAATTCCTCTTTATTAAGCAAAATGCAATAACAAAATTCTAAGGTGCTGCTGGTTTCACAATATGCCCCAAACAAAAGGTAAAACTAATGCTTAAACTTCTGAATTATGAGCACAGAATTTTTAGGGTTGGAGGGTACTTCTGGAGCTCACTCACTCAAACCCCCTCTGCCAAGACAGGGTCTCCTAGAGCAGAGGGCTTAGGAATGTGTTCAAGTGGGCTTTGAATGTCCAGGGGGGGAAACTCTATTACCTCCCTCAGCAGCCTGTTCCAATGTTTTGCCATCCTCAATGTAAAGAAATTCTTCCTCATGTTGAGGTGAAGCTTCCTCTGTTTTAGTTCATGGCCATTCTATCATCATCCTGTCTCTGGGCACCACTGAAAAGAGTCTAGCACCATCCTCTTGGCACACACCTTTGAGATATTTATGTGCATTGATGAGATCCCCTCTCAGTCTTCTCTTCTTTAGAATAAACCAGCCCAGCTCCCTCAGTCTCTCCTCATAAGAGATGCTTCAGACCTCTCATCATCTTTGTGGTCTCCAATGGACCCTCTCCAGCAGTTCTGTGTCTCTCTTGTACTGGGGATCCCAGAAATGGATACAGCACTCCATATGTGGCCTCACTAAGGCTAAGCTGAGTATAGGGACAGGATCATCTCCTGGGACTTGCCAGCCACACTCTTCCCAATTTACCCCAGGCCCTCCTGGCCACAAGGCCATACTGCTGACTAGTTGCCAACTTGTCATTCACCAAGACTCCCAGGATTTTCTGTATAGAGCTGTTCTCTAGTAGGTCAGCCCCCAGCTCCTTCAGCACCCTAGGGTGCATCCCATCAGGGCCCATGGACCTATGGATTTTTAGTCTGCCCAGCTAACCTGTAACACAATCCCCTATAACCAGGGGGAAATCTTCCTTTCTCCAATCATGTCCTCTTACCTCTGAGATCTGGGACTCATGAGGGCTGAGGTCAGCAGTAAGGACTCAGGGAAAGATGACATTCAATACTTCTGCCTTCTCTGTGTCCTCTTTTTCTGTCCTGGACACCCACATGCTTCAGCAGCACATTTTCCCTAATCTTTTAGTGATGATGTACTTGTAGAAACATTTCTTGTTGTCCTTGATGTTCTTTGCCAGGGTCAATTCCAAGTGGGCCTTGACCTTCTCCATTGCATTTCTGCATACCTTGATGATGCTCCTATAGTACTCCCACATGGCCTGTCTCTTTTTCCACATCTCATAAATTTCTTCTGTCTGATATTTGCTAGAGGTCCATGGTCATCCCACCCCCTTTGCCTGATTTCATCATCATGGCATATGCTGACCTTGGACTTGGAGGAAGTGGTGCTTAAATATTGACCAAGTCTCTTGGACTTCCTTCTCTTCTAGAGCCCTGTCCTGTGGGATTCCTCTGGCCAGGTGTCTGCTCTGCTACCTCTTCATTCAATGCTGAATGGGACACAAACGAGGATGATCATCTTTGTATGCAGGTGCCTGTGAGGTGAGTTATGGATGTGGTTTTTTGTTCATCCAGGGTATTCTTTCTTACAATGCCACTTTTGCACTAAAACTGGTAGTTACTCCCTCTGACTGCCAATTTCCATTTTTTCCACGTATGCCAAACAGATATGTCCAGAATTGCTGTCTGACTTGCAGGCCCTATAGCTGCTTGTTAAGTTGTGGCAATAAGGAACAGGAATGAGTGTGTTTTCCATCTTCCATTCTCCACCCATAATCATGGCTGTAGACAAATAAATCCATCTTTATAGGCAGTATATAAGAAAAGTTATTTCTGCATGATCATATGCTGAATTCATTTGGAAATATAGAGTTTTCTTCAGTTTGGAAAAATACCAAAGTTCTGTGCAAAATTACTTAAAGAAAAACATCTTAACAGGTTTCCTGGGCACATAACACAATCTTGTTTTGTTTTGCTTTGCATAGAGCAAGAGTTGACATGTTTGATAGATGGTGAAAACAAGAGGAATGGAAGCTGACAAGAATGGGAACCAGTATGTAAGCCATTCAGGCTAATAGACACACTAGTTTAAAAAAATGCAGTAACAAAGAGAAAAATTGCAGAGAAATCTGTAAATGAGAAAGAAATACAGAGAGCAAACTAATATTAAAGCAATATGAGCCTTCAAGCCTCCAAATATGGAGAGCATATTGCATTTCAGTTGGACATACTGGAAAGTGAACAAGGGGAAAAGACTAAAAACTTGTCATGGGATGAGTAGAATAAAGCAGACTGAAACACTGTGTATTTTTAATTCCCTCTACCCAGAAGTCCAAGCTCAACATAGGCAAAATATTATCAAATCCTTACTCCTAGTAAGTGTTGGCACCATCCTGCAGAGAGACCTTGGCAAATTAGAGGACAGGGCAATCACCAGCCATATGAAGTTCACCAAGGGAAAGTGCCATATTCTGCCTCTGGGATGGGGCAACCCTGCATGTACAGACTGGAGAATGAGATGCTGGAAAGAAGTGCTGCTGAAAGGGACCTGGGAGTCCTGGTCAGTGGAAAGTTGAACATGAGTCAGCAGTGTCCTGGAATCCAGGAGGGCTGTCCTGGGACACAGAGGTACAGCATGGCCAGCCAGGCAAGGGAGGGGATTGTCCTGCTCTGCTCTGCACTGGGGCGGCCTCACCTTGAGCTCTGGGGGTAGGTTTGGGTCTCACAATATAAGAAAGACATTTAACTGTCAGACATCATCCAAAGGAGGGCAGCAAACATGGTGAAGGGCCTTAAAGAAAAGCTGTATGACGAGTGGCTGAGGTCACTTGGTCTGTTCAGCCTGGAAAAGAGGAGAGAGAAGACCTCATTTCATTTACAACTTCCTCCTGAGGGGATGAAGAGGTGAAGCACTGATCTCTTCTCTGTGGTAATCAGTGACAGGACTTGTAGGAATGACCTGATGTTGCATCAGGGAATGTTTAGATTGGATATTAGAGGAAAGTTCTTTACCCAGAGGGTGGATGGGGACTGGAACAGGCTCCCCAGGGAAGTGGTCACAGCACCAAGCCTGACAGAGGTCAAGAAGAATATGAAAAATGCTCTCAGGCACATGGTATGATTCTTGGGGATGTTGCTGTGCAGGGCCAGGAGTTGGACTTTGATGATTCGTGAGGGTCCCTTCCAACTCAGGATATTCTGTGATTCTGTGACTCAGAATTACATGGTCTAATTTCGTACTCTTTGATGTGAAGAATTGTCAAGAGATTACTTTGTAGGCTGTCTGCCTTTCCCTCTTGATAATTCCTCAGGCTAAACTTCTCTCATAATACTCAGTATCAGAACAGCTGACTCAGAACATCCATAGAGACATCTCACTGCTCTCCCAAAAGAAGCATGGAACCATTAAACTCTCCTTTACTATATACGTGCATAAAAATGATGACGCATTTGCAGATAAACCCCCCCCCACCCAGGGCATCTGTTCATTATTATAATCAAAGTGATTATTTGTGCTTCCCTTTTGATTTGGTATATTCACTATTCCCTTTTCCACTTCTTAGCAAAAACTTTAGTAATTGTTTTCTGGTCATAGATGCATTGGAACAATATAAGGAAATTTCTTATCAGTTCCCAATTACTGAGCTAGAGAGACTGACTGATATTTATCCACAAATGGCAACTCCAGAAGACTTTTTCTGTGCTATCTCATCAGTGATGCATAAAACACAAAGTCGGTCCTCTTTCTCCTTGCTTTAAAACAAGTCTGACATTTAATCATGTGGGTATGGCATTGACTTAACAGTTTATTGCATCACTAATTTAGGTATTTCCAGAATATATACTCCATTAGCTGGCATTACTTGTTATTAAATATCATTGTTTTGTACCTAATCTTCTAGAATTAATTCTGTTTGAAGAGTGAATTTTTTTCAAATTCATTCAGCTGGACTTTTCTGTTCTTTTGCTCTTCACATTTCTTATCAATGTTTAGCCATCAGAAAGTTTATTGTTACTGTGTTTTCTTTCTCAACAACAGTGAAAATGTATTTACTGCTCTGGAACCCAGGGAAACCACCCATTGATGAAGATTTTTGCATGGGTGGCTGTTGTGGAGATAGCAGTCAGTTCTCAAAACTTTTTCACATGATGAATACTTTATTTTTACTTTAAAAGAATTTTTTAAATAAATAAAATGCCCTCAAGTTTTTTCAATGCCTTAAAAGGTCTCACTGTATCTTTCTTTATGTGAGCAGCTTTTAATACTTCTGAAAAAGGCAATATTATGAGAAGCCCTCCAAAAATAGTATTATTAGAATAGAATAGTGTTATACAGAAAGAGAAGAGTGAATCAGAAAAACAGGTAGCAGTAAAAATAGGCTGGATAAAAAAAAATATTCTTGAAAGCTAAATCGATATCTTTTAAAGTCATTTAGAGAGGAAAGGGTAAAATAATGTCCAGGAAGAAGACAAGGACACAATGTCAGTATATCATGGTATATTTCAGGCAACTTACAGAGTAGCCTGAGAAAAAAAAGATGAAGGGTCTTTTTTTACATATGTTGGTTATCCACTAGAAAATATGTTCAAGTTTTCTTCTACAGAAACTAAGCTGCAGAAAGAATCTGCAAGGACCTCTGTCTTTCCTTTTTGTGGAGCCAGTATGTCCATGGGACAACTGCTGAAGGACTAAAAAACAACCCCAAACCTAGTGACAAGATGTTTATTTCTACAAGCTAGAGAAAGAATAGACAAGTGCATATGGGAAAGCAAGAACAAGTGAAAGCATAGATGGCAAGAAAATCATGTTTATCCAAATGCTTTTAACAAAGCAGGAGTCTCTAAACAATAATATAAAATTTTGATTTTTAATAGAATGCATTGTAACATTTTCCAGGAGACTTCATCTTTGATTATAGAAAAAGCTGAAATGTAACCCAAAGAAGTCTGAAGAGACATAAAAAGACAACAGAGGCCAATTTAGATTGGAAAATAAAAAGTAATATCAAGCTGCAGACTCTTACAATTTTAAACAATATGCTAGTGGGGAAAATTAGTTCAGAAATAAAAATTAAAAATCAAAAAAGCTATTTCCAAATCACAAAAGAATAATGAATGCATCATTGCAAGGCATTGTATGCCAAGTAATTATGGGGTTTTCAAATATATACACAATAAACTGCATATGTGATATTTTCCCTATTTTAAATGTCAAGAAAATGGATAGACAAAGAAAAGATGAAGAATTGACAACTCTGTCAGCTAAATATATTACAGAGGAAGAAAGTAGCAAATCTCTCTGCTAAGAAGTATGTTCTTCTCTCATACTGTGGGTCTCCAATTAAGATGATATTTTTTGGAGCTGCCAAAGAAAATATTTGAACACTCCTTTGTGTGCATATTGGCATTCAGGTCCTGGGACAACCAAAGATCAGGAGTATGCAGAAGATGACCTGGAACTCATTGTTTCCTCCCCTTTCTCTTGTCTCAGCTGGTAGTTCTTGGAGAAACATTTTAAGATCACCCTGATTCACTGCTGAGAAATGCAGTTCAGTTTTAAAATGTGAAATAGAACACACTCATACAAGTTTCTGGATGATAATTAAAGAAACATTGAAAATGTCAATGAAAAAGCAATACAATTAAAGATCAGAAATTAAAGCGACATAATATTTTTCTGGAACAGAAGACACTGGGACATAATTGTTAATTATGTGACATAATTAATTCTAAATCACTGAGATTGAGTATGAAAATAGCAATGAAAAGTTTGGAATGAAGAAACATGAAAAATAATCTTCAAGGTTTGTACGAGTGCACATTTGTATCAGGAAAAGGACATAATGCTTTTTCATCTTCTATAAAGGCATGGATTCACAGAATCAAAAAATGATTGAGGCTGGGAGGGATCTCTGGAGGTCAACTCCTTTCTCAAGCGAACCCAGCTATCTCAGCCTTTCTTCGTACAAGAGATGTTCTAACCCCTTAGTCATCCTTGTGGCTCTTGTAACAAAGAACAGAATTTCTAACATAGAACTGAAATTATTTCCTCCAGCTGAATTTTTCTATTTGCCACCTCATTCCAGAATGGTACTGACAATTTAGACAGAGTTCAGAATAGAAGAAAATAATCGCTATCAGTGGAGTAGAAACAGTGACTTCTGAGGGATTAACTTCTGAGGGAAAAGGGTAAGATTTCTTAGCATCTACAAATATTCAGAAGACAAAATTCAATGAAGAAAGTAGAATTATTTAGAGCAATAAATGAAGGTTAATATAGAAAACCAGAGTGAAAAAAAGGGCAGAAAAAATTAGAATGAAGAGTACAAAATTTCTTGATAGAGAGAAATCAATCTCTGCGCTAACTTTCTAAGGCAGTCCCAGAAATAGATTTGTTCAGCACTATTATTACTGCTCTGAACAAAATGTATCAGATCTTTCGGGCATCCATGGTACAATAGCAGTGCAATGCATTAGGTAATTTAGGGAGTCCTTTCTCTCTAATTGTCATTTTATTACCTCAATCTCTGTTTACAGTAACGTTTTCCAAAATAAAATACTCTTCAGTATTACATATGGATAAAGACAGAAAAGAATGATAAAATAGTAATTCAGAATCATGCATTCTATTATAACTTAAATATAAAGTTGCTACTAGTTACCAGACGTGGCCAATGCATTGTCAGAAAATCAGGGGATTTTTGCTGTAAAGAAGTATAGTGTTAAAAAACCCCCCAAAATTATTTAATCTTTAATAAAATTCACTGTATCTAGTTTCCTACAAATTCCTGATGTTTGTTCTCTAGAACTATACTAATTTCTTCAGTCTTCTCCATTTGCAACAGCCCATTGTCAATGTCCATAATTGTTCTGTCAGTTTTAATCTTGTCTCCTTCTAGCCTGTTCCTCTGGTATGCCTTTGTGACATCTGGTCCAGCTGACCAATGATCTTACATATTCGGCAGAAGATCTTCAGAGGGTTCTGAGAAGTGTCTCAGGTGTCCAGAGAATCTAGAAGTGCTCAAGGCTGGGTTGGATGGGGCCCTGAGCCACCTGATCTAGTGGGTGGCATCCCTGTTCATCACAGAGGGTCTGGAATTGATTTTTAAGGACCCTTCCAAGCCAAACCAATCTATGATTCTATCATCATATTCCTTGGGTTCCTACCTTTCATTCCAATCTTTCCTTCATGTCCTGTACAATAATAAACCACCCTCATACCCAGTGCTTCATCTCCCAGTATCCCACACCCTAACAAAAGATTTCTTGAATAGACAAAAAGCACTGTAGAAAGTGCAGATATTTTGCAGCTGTGCAAGGGTTGGGCAGCTTGCATGCTATCTGCTAATTTTTCTTGTTTGCTTGCATGCTATCTGTGAAAGGCAGCAGAGATTATCACATGGAAACATGTGCTGCTTAAAGCCATGTTTCCTCATTGTTTTTTTCTTTTGGAAAATACTATGTGTTTAGTGAGCTGTCTCTGGTACTATCTGTAGGAATATGAGTTATTTCCATTAGGACTAGAGATGTCTGTTTGGCTTACTAAAATCTTTTTCTCACCTTTGAACCACAGCTCACAGTTTGCCATATTGCAAGCAATGTCACATAAAGGATACTATAGGCATGCTTCTTTCTTTTCTTTCTTTTTCTTTCTTTCTCTCTTTCTTTCTTTCTCTCTTTCTTTCTTTCTTTCTTTCTCTCTCTCTCTCTTTCCTTCTCTCTCTCTTTTTCTTTCTTTCTTTCTTTCTTTCTTTCTTTCTTTCTTTCTTTCTTTCTTTCTTTCTTTCTTTCTTTCTTTCTTTCTTTCTTTCTTTCTTTCTTTCTTTCTTTCTTTCTTTCTTTCTTTCTTTCTTTCTTTCTTTCTTTCTTTCTTTCTTTCTTTCTTTCTTTCTTTCTTTCTTTCTTTCTTTCTTTCTTTCTTTCTTTCTTTCTTTCTTTCTTTCTTTCTTTCTTTCTTTCTTTCTTTCTTTCTTTCTTTCTTTCTTTCTTTCTTTCTTTCTTTCTTTCTCTCTCT
>NW_005054407.1:2324178-2338712 GCF_000277835.1 Geospiza fortis | reverse complement strand
TCCTTCCTTTCCTTCCTTTCCTTCCTTTCCTTCCTTTCCTTCCTTCTTTTTTTTCTTCTTGCCTTCTTCTAAACAGCTGTTAAGACAGACTCCATCTCTTTGATCCACAGATAGGACTTCTAGATCCACTAGCTAGACCTATATGCATAAATAAATAAATAAATAAATAAATAAATATATATATATATTTAAACACACAGTGTATCAGTCAAGGCTACTGCCCCACCCAGGTTAAAAAAAAAACAAACCGGCAATTCCTGAAGATAACATTTTATTTTCTAATTCTGCAAAACAGTTTCTTTCTGTTTGTTGACGAGTATGACAACTTCATGTAGATTCATAGGAGGTGATAAACCCTTCATTGTATTTCTGTAATTATTTAAAAGCTGCTTTGCTCACTTCCAGGCTAGGGAGGTACCCCTTACAAAACCAATGCCAAAATGAAAGCAAAGGATTTGTAGGAACTTGAATCCATTTAAAGGAATATACAGCTACGGGGTTTTTGGTGCTATCTTTGTTACTGGGAATTACACTTTTAACTGATAAAGCTTCATATCAGGGAGAAGGTTCTGAAGAAAATGTAGTGAAAAAACACATTTTCTGTTACAGTAGTTAATACTGACTATGTAAAAAGATAAAGTGGATCTCTGTCAAGCACCTTGAGCTAGAAGTGATTAAAGAACATGAGCCCCCTCTCCCCACTTTACAGTGGTGAAGGTGGGATTATGTTGAGTCATTTTCCAAGTGAAAAATGAGGGTACTATATAGAAGCAGAACTAATTTTTTTGTGAGATAGACTAAAGTACTTCATAAAAAGGAGAGATTCTCCATGAGAGAAGAAAACTGATTGCTTTCCAGCTATAGAAAATCAGTAGTGGTAGTGAGAACATTATAGGAATCTCAACTCACGCTCCTAAGATTTTACTAATTCTTTAAGTAGCTCTGATGAGGGTGGCTTGATGACTATATAACAGCCACTGAAACTTTTAAAATTGGGATTTTGAAGCCCAGACACAGTTACTGGATCAAGAGTTCAGACTGGTCTCTGACTAAACTGATGCGCATTACTTGATTGATTCCCTATTTAGGTGAGCCTTTATGTTGAAAATTCTCCTTATCCCTTTGTATGGTGAAACCATGTTCAGAATTATTAACCATGTTCTAGTTCAAAAGTCTGTAGTCCTTCATAAGTATTTCTCATGTTTATTCATAAATTGTTTTCTAGAAGAAAAGAGAAGTTTTTTTCCTAAAAGCCAGACCAGAAACAAGTAAAAGGAAGCTGAATTTATACATATTTATGATAGAACATATTGTGTTGTATCAGGTGTTTTTTTAATGTAATTGTGTTCAAAACTGGGCTGGGCACCCTGAGGAAAGGCAAAGAAAGAAATTTCTTTAGCTGACACTTTAGCTGATAGTCTCTAAGAGGCCAAATACATTTTACATCATTTGTGAAATCTTGATACCACCCTGAATTAAGAAAAGGGCTTATCTGCAGACCTGTAAAGTCCTTTCTCATGAGGAAATAAATTATGCTTTTTGTACTCATATATGTTCTAAGTATCTGTTTGAAATAAAGAAAAAAAACCCTCCACCTATCAGTGTTTGGTGAATAACTACTCCTTTTTCAGAAGTGATATGTGTAAATAACCATTATGGTCAGATCTGTTGTTGAAGATTTGGGCTTTTTTTTAGACTAATCTCCTCCATTGATTATCAAAAATTTCAAGGATTTTTGGTAGATCTTACCTTAATTTTATAGATGCATAATGGTAAAATTTAATATCCATATATTTATATTAAAATTGATAATTTTTATCTACTTTTTTATAGAAATTCAGAGCATTGGGTTACTTGCTATGCTATTCAGGAGTGGCAAATACCTGATGAAGATTTTTTCTTTTTGGCTTAAAAACCAAAAGAAAAGAATACCCTAAACAAACTCAAGTCCATTATCTTAGTTTCTGCTGTTCTCTGCTGTCTACAATTTGAGCAACACATGAATGAAAGGCAGGGATGCACTTCAAGATATTATTTAACCCAAGCCCAGGCATTAATTCTGGATCACTACAGTCACTGTCAGAGACATTTGACTTATCTGCGCCTTAAAAATGTCTTGTAAAGAAGATTGAGATTGGCTGCACCAGTAGTACCTCAGTAGCCTTTCCATCATACAGTTTTTTCTTGTAGTTTTCCATAAGCCTTCACTACTATCTGTCATCAGAACACAGGTGTTGTCAGCTTGTGCTCAGAAAAAGTATGGCTGTACTTCTCATGCTCTAATATCTCTTTGAAAACAGTATGAGCATGGGAATGAGGTTTTCAGCCAGAGTAATAGAGTTCATATCCAGATAGCCTCATGAGGGATTCACCTGTCTAAGCATATCTGTCTAGTATCATTATTTATGCCCTAATAGTTCTGAGGCACCTGCAGACATTTGAAAGATAAAATACAGAACTTGGGGAAGACCTGTGGCTTTCTTGGTGGCAGCTGGAGACAGACAGGGTGCAATAAGGTACACAAAATGTGTAAGAAATCAATTTTTCAAGAACTGAGTCTTGCCTACAATATCCAAAGCATATCTCCTATGAGGCTGGGAATGCAGCTTAATGGAGCTTAGGGATGTGTCTATCATGAGGCTGGACTATATTGAGTGCACTGGTGATCTCCACTAATTATAGAGCACATCTAGATGCTGAGGTCACACTTTTGAACAACTATTGAATTCTGTGCATTTGTACCGAATTGAACTGGAAAACCAATATTCAGAACTCTACCCGGTCTATGAAAAATTGTGAACATGGATGTAGGATTTCTGGGACAAAGGGCATAAATATTACCAGCAGAAATCACAACTATTCCAATCAGAAAACAGCAAAGTCCTTGTTTTTTATGCCCTGTCTGACATAAGAGATGTGAATTTAAATGATTGCTACAAATCACCTGCAATAAAAATATTGCAGATGAAAATAATATCCTTAAGACCCAGTCTGTAGGTTCTACTGAACAGCTGGTGCTAAAAACCAAAATTGAATTAAGGAAAATAACAGGTTATTTTGTCCTGACTATGATAACTGCTACATGACTGTTCATAATAATATTCCAACAATTCTCTCCACCTCTCCTGAGCAAATGTAATTGTCATTTCCAGGTAGAAGCGATACCTGATGTAATAAACTGGTGCTTATTTTGTGTCTTCTACAGTAGGAGAGTCCTGTTCTTTCAGGAGAAAAAAAATCCAGAGAAAAAAAGAAGAAAATAAAAAAATCCAGCAAAAATTCTGCTGAAGTCCTTTAGAAAATGCCTAGAAAGAATAATATAGAAAATCCTCATAATTTTGTGAAGAATTTGCAGTTTAATAGATTCAGTCACCCTTAAGTTACATGGAAGTGTGTATAGAACTGCTCTAAATAAAACATAGCAATTTAAGATGTAATTGATGCAGGACTGTTTGTACTTGACTGATAAGAGAATGACAGGTTTGATAAAAATTATAGGACACATGCTTTTTTAGTGAAAGACATCTTACTGAACAAAAAAGGCTTTATGGTTAAAAGAGTCCTAAACAGAGCAATTATTAAGCCTAGTAAAAGCAGTCTTGCTCCACTACATAATATGAAAACTAATAATCCCACCTACCCCACTTTATCAAGGTGTGAAATATTGCTGTAGACTTAACTCCAAACATACATTACCATCACCTGCCCTGAATGAATGGCTAGAGGTGTAAGGAAACTGAGATCTGTGTGTGACTCACTTATAAATCAATGAAAAATCTATAATGACTGTAAGTACAGAGATGAAAAAAAGATATCAGGAAGTTTTTAACACTAGAAGTTCTTACTGTAATAATTCTCAAAAAGTTTGACATTGTATGTATGACTATATATGAAATTCTCTTTGATATCTTATACAGGTTAATGTTGGATACCTTCAAGATATGCTTTTTTTTATATTTAAAAGCATCTCAAGGCTACTTAGCATCACAGAATTCAGTTCAATAATTTTAGAAAAAATTCATAAATGTTTAAAATTTTTAAAAGTATCATTTTTTATAAATTTTCCAAAACTATTACTTCACTAAATATTAAGGATTTTAAAGTTACATTTTAAAGCATTTGAGAAGAAAAATCATAAGAAAAAATCAGTTTTACATAATGTCAATGACAATGATCAGTACTCATGTATTCCTAATGGTGTGGTAATTTTTCCTTTATAAGGTTTCCTAGAACATTTTTTTTTAATTGTGTACCATTTTTCTCTTTATGAATTCATTGAAACTAGCTGCAATTCTAGTATGCGACTTAGGGTAGTTTCTGTTAAATTTCTAATCTTTGGCACAAAGAAAATTAAAAAATCTTAGTTATCAAATCTAAAAGACTTGGTTTCTTGGTAGCTTTTTTTAGAATTTTGTAATTAATTGGCCAAGCAGGACCAGAAGTAGACAGGCCTGGCCTTTTTAGTATCATGCATCATCACAATATTTCCTATCATGTGGAATGAGTGTCTGTCATCCCTCAGGAAAGAGCTATCACTGGAAAGGGACCTTTAAGAACTTCTCAGTCATTTCCACTCTGGGTCAGTAGAAGTGCCTCTGCTATATGTGTATTACTCCAAGTTCATTTGGCATGCAAATCATGCATATGTATAAATATGCAAAACAGTTTAATAATGTAAAAGTGTTAGATTGCCTCTTAATGTTTGCTGACTTGCATTTTTAATGGATAGAACTTATATCAGTTTTGACATGTCAGCCACCTATTTCTTCTTGCATTTAACCATATGGAAGTCTTACAAGGAGCAGCTGAGGTCAGTTGGATCCTTCACCTTCATCTTGGTGAAGAGGAGACTGAGGAGAGACCTCACTGCAGCCTACAAACTCTTTGTGAGCGGACAAGGAGGGGCAGGCACTGATCTCTTCTCTCTTGTGACAGTGACAGGACTGAGGGAATGGCCTGAAGTTGTGTCAGGGGAGATTTAGGTTGGATATTAGGAGAAGATTCTTCACCCAGAGGGTGGTTGGGCACTGGAACAGGCTCCCCAGGGCAGTGGTCACAGCACCAGCCTGACAGAGCTCAAGGAGCATTTGGACAATGCTCTCAGGCACATGATGTGATTCTTGGGGAGCTGGACTTTGATAATCCTTGTGGGTCCCTACCAAATCAGAATATTCTGTGACTCTATGATTTATGATGGTATTTTACTTTGAAACTATGTATGAATTAACCATCATATGAAGTATCTGCATAATATAGTGCTAGGTAGTAGCAAAGGGGGAGGGAATTAAAATTTCCCAGAGATTACAGCAAGTAGCGATAGAAAATACCTGTTGAAGCAGCAAAAATTTTCAGACTGGTGAAAGTGTTTTAAGTTACAAGTGTCAGAGGCATGATTTTTAAAATTCAATGATGGAAGTGATTTCTGACAGAACCTTAAAGAAAACTATCTAGCGTCCAAATTGTAGCAATTTAAATTAAAGGTTTTCTATTTTTATTTTTAATTTCATTGGGATCAAGCATGTCTTTGAGAACATGGAAAATTTTGAAAATGTATTTCCCAGTTTTATAAGAAATCATCTTGGACTTGGTGTGCTGATAGAAATCCAGACTGCTCGTTACTTAGATGAATTACAAAAAACTAAGGTAGCTCCAGATTATGTGTCAGTGAAAATAGGGTGAAAATAATCTGTGGGGAGAGGTAAATATGCACAAAACTCTTTCTAGCTAGAGCTACATTAAGCATAGAAGGATGAGAAGAAAGAACTAGAAGCAGAGATGGGGTAGAGAAGGAAAGGATGCTCCTTCCTTTTCCCCCTAATACTAGGTTAAATGGCGAGAGTTATGCTACTCCTTGCTATGGCTGGAACATTTTATGGTACTAATTAATTTAGCAAGTGTTTCAGCTTGACCTCTAAAGTCATGGAGGTCTGGAGAAAATGATAAGACAAAAGCTGCCCACTAAAATGTGCACAGGAGGATAGCAGTGTGAAAAGGGCAGAGATTCTTCTTAAAGGAAAGAAGATCCTTTCACTTATTTCCAGTCTAAACTTCTTACAGACTTGCACAGAAGAGATTGTCTTGGCAATTGGCTTCATCAAGAGGCTTTATTAGGTTCCTGCAGATTAGGGAAACTATTTAATTCCAAAGCTGTTCACAATTCCTATCTTCTCTGTGAGATAACACGTTTGTCCAGTCTTCCTTATTTGAACATATACTCCAGGGAAATATATTTTTCTTTATAACATCACTGTAGTTTAAATGTTTATATATTCATAGATATTCATCATGCTAGCAATTTAGATTCATATTTTGCATTTCCCCTTTTGGGAATATTAAAAGTTTATTATGCTTCATGGATCACAGTCATAATGATGCTTGATAAAAAGTACTGGAAAAGAAATCTGAAGATTTATTTTTAAGTAAAGTTTTGAGATCTGAAAAAAAACTTCATGTGAACCATGATGTAAGGACTGCAGATAAATTTTTGCAAGAGATGTAGCAGACATGAATCTATCCCTTTGAAGCATACAAGCATACAAATATTAAGCCCTCAAAATATAATTTGGATGAAAAGAACTTTTAAAACTTTATAAATATATATATATGTATATATATATATATATATCTTTATTTGGAACATAACTACTGTTTTCTTCCAGCTATATTTTTTTTCCTAACTTGTATTTTAAAAATTATTTTGAGTCTTGAATTTTGAACTAGGGCTTTTCATGAAACAAATTAATGCCTTTACCTTTGCAATTTTCAACTTCTGTGTGACACCTGATTTATCCATTGGGTCTATTTATTTATTATATACATACACAATTTCTTACCCAAAATATCTGAAACTGAAAGACCTTTTTTAATAATGAGATTTTCTTCAGGGAAATTATTAAGGTGAGAAAAGTGACCTAATTTCTTAGACAAGGAGGGAAATGAATGAAACCATCATCTTAAAAAATGCAAGGAGAAATTCAATCTCTTATTAAAAAACAGTTTTAATCCTCTTTTTTTTTGTTGTTGGGTTTTTTCATTTTTCTTTTTGCAATGATTTCTACTCTCTAGCCTCTTAAAATCGCCATATCTGATACAGAGACTTGTGTTTTTTCTGCATTGTTAAAAGCATTTGATGGCTTCAGCAACATCTATGTTACACAATCACAAGCAAGTAGCCTCTCACCCATCAAGATACTCTTCAACATTTAATCCTGGAATCTTAAAAGTCATTAACTTAAGTTCTAAGTTATCAACTCTCAACTAGGTTGAAACTCCATCTTTTGTGACCACCATTGAGAACAGAGTCTTTTCAAACATTTAAGACATCTCAACAGGAATTGCTGAACTGTGTTCAACATTTGTATGCAATAGTGTCTCTGTGTATTTAGCAGCAGATATTTATCAACCTGTACCCACTGATTATTTCTTTAATTAATGTTTTTCATTTAATTAATGCCTATATTAAATCCTTTGTAGGATAGTTCAGTGTTGGGAATCAGGTAGTTTTCTGACACTAATTAACACATAATTCAGGCAGGCTACCTTTATGCCATAGTATCAACATTCACAATAACCTGCAAGTTATGTTGTTTATGTTGCATCTGTTATGTAGTTGAAACTTTCCCATATCAAATGCCACTGAATAGAAAATACTTTTTTATTCTGAGGACTGATAGCTAAGCAAAACTATCACAATCCAAATTTGTTCTATGGAGCCTAAGGATTAATTTAGAAATAATATTATTGATCTGATAATTGGATTAATTTCATAATTTGATATAATCCTTTTTCTAAAAAAGATTGTGTAATCCTCCTGGCAAGAATTGACAGATAGCAACAGAAGCTGAAATGATATTTAAGGACTTCTAAAACACTAGGTCAGGCAGACCTGAGATAATTGTATTAAGGTTTTGGGAAAGTTTTATCTAAGTTTTCCATGTGCAGGCATGAAAGTTTAAAAAATAATGCTTTTATTCAAGGGATATTAAAAAACCTAATAAGGGTACAAAGAAATAAGAACGCTAATAATAATTAATCCTTACTATATAATCATAATGGTTTTATAGTCTTTCCTCTAGCAGTTGACCATCTAGTTGACTTGCCCTTCCTTCAGTAACCTTTATTTACATTTTAATGTTTTGAAAATCTTATACTGGGACTTGCTTTTGCGACATGTTCATTGTTTCTTCTACCAGAAGGCACTTCTTCCACTAGCAACTATCACTACCCACCTCTCACAGTGCTCCTATGTCTTCTAGCCATGGCTCTGTCAACACTGTACTCTTCCAGACACTCTGAAAAACTCCAAAATATGTGCCAAAATTTTTATGTAGTTAAGAATAAAAGTTATTATTATATTTTATTGCAAAGAATATACACAAAATTGGAAAATAAGTTGGAAAATAAATGCCATCTCCCATTACGCAGGAGGTGTGCTCACAGCTTTTTCCATTTCCCCCTAGTTTCAAGGACCCTTACAGAAAAGCTACTGAATTCTTTGACTCTTGAAAATTTGTATGTCAGTAAAATAAGCTGTTTCTATAGGTTGAAGCAATCTTAACCCCACTTAGGCAGAGTTAGGTGG
Organism: Geospiza fortis; assembly: GCF_000277835.1. Lineage (NCBI taxonomy): Eukaryota > Metazoa > Chordata > Aves > Passeriformes > Thraupidae > Geospiza > Geospiza fortis. The sequence goes on along the minus strand of NW_005054407.1, from coordinate 2,330,131 downwards.
CTTAGATTTCTGTTCACTGCTAACATACTCTTATGCTATAGACTGATTTTTAATAGGAATATCTTTCAAACATAGTGACACAACACTACCAGATCCAAGCATGTCTAAGGCCTTTCCATTTTTTTTTATTTCCACAGCTGCATCTGTCACTTAAGCTACTCCCTTTTCAGGGTTGTTCTTTTCTCCGGATGTCTGGGATGGGATGGTTTTCTTGCCATGTTGAAGGATGGGATGGTTTTGCTTACAGTCAAAACCTGAGACGCATTTTACATGTATTTAGTCCTTCTGGTCATTTGAAATAATACAAACTGTAAATTGAAATGCTTTGTGTTAATGCATTCTCTTTGCTAGGTGTAAAGAAGGGCTGACAGAAATGAAAGAAGCATTAATATTCCATGTGTGCAATAAGAAATATTTCACTCAGAGAGAGAAGTACCTCTATCATCCCTTAACCCCTCAAGCAGCATTCACTCAGGACAACAAATTACTGAATATGAGATAGTCAGACTGTAGATATATAGTTGAAACTCTATAGACTTAAGATTTCTCAGTGAGAAAAATCAGTAACCTCCATTTAAATAGATATAATATTGATCTAAAAGAAGATGGGTTTTGTTCACTTGAAACAAAGGGGACTTGAGTCCATTTTGTTCATTTGGAAGCATTTGGAAGCCATGTAATTACCTCTTTGCCAAGCTGAAAAAAGGGTCTTTATGATGACTATCCATCAGCCTGACTCTTCCCAGTAGCAACCTTAAAGATTATGACAACTTGAAATATGTAGGCCTTTGAAACCGCACTTCTACAAACTGCTTTTAAAAAATTATGTGACATTACAGTGGAGAAGGCAATTTTAAAAAGGAAAAAAGTTGAATTTCTGCAAAACATTCACTTGTCTTTGATTATGTGTATATTAAGAGATTTAATACTTTTCTCATAATAAAAGATATAGGCCTGACCTGCTTTTTTTTATTATTTTCTGCAAGAGTAGTTTGCTGAACTTAGCTCAGTACTTATGTAAAGATGGGGTAACTAAACAAAGGCTTATGGTAGTTTTAATTTCTGATTTGCCAAGTTGCTTTCCATCCTTCAGCCAAATTTAGATGGTTTGTCAGCTGAATCTGCATTTTCACTTGCAGTGGCAGATGTAATGAGAGCTATTACTGCCTCTCACATGAGACAGACATCAGCTCTCAATCCCCCAGCATGCTTATTCTACATTGAATACAGAGTAAGTAAAGCGAAGGAAAAGGACATTGCTAAGGCTCTTGGCTTGAACATTTCTATCTAGAAGGTCAGTTCTTGCCTGATATCCAACATCAAACATATGGCCCAGACATTTCCCTGCAGATTTCCTTGACACTGTTAGAAATATATGGTGGAGAGTTTCTTTTATACAAAGCCAGGACATCTGTTAAAGTGCTCTATGTTTGTGTACTCCTAATCCAACAAATCAGGAGGGACCATTATGATAAGGTTATTGGACAACCCAAAATTAATTCTTAATAAATTAATTTGAACTGCAGTACATGAATAAAGACAATCCTTTCATCCCCACATTTTTTTCTTTTTGGGACTCCTATGCTACATGGAGGTAGTTTTGTTTATCATGTTCAATTACATATAGGAAGAAGCAGTCTGGAAAGAAGCATCATGATGGACTAAAGCATTATATTTTTTTTTCTGTTCTTTCAGTAGGCATAGCAGAGTTCTTCCAACATTACCAGGTCTTATTTTAAAATATTTTGTTTTTAAATCTAAAAGAAGGAAATATTCTCCCTTAAAAGAAAAATCACACAATGAGCTAATATATTAAGGAAATCTCAAATAAATTTTCATCAAAAATATCAGTTCAGATGATATTAGTATAGTATGATACTGTAATGATACTACAGTGGAGTTTTACTATAGGAAAAAATATTGTGAGTAAAATAGCATGCTTTGTACATAACATGTCTACCACTACACTTGCTCAGAGTTAAAAACTGAACAACAAAGAAAAACAAAAACCTGGAAATATTTAATACACTTTTCTGTAGCAGTGTCACAATTATCTTGATAATCTCTGAGAATTTTGCCCATGGTCCCTCTCAAATTCTTTTACATACATTAGCAGTATCTTCTCCTTCTGTGGATATAGCTTTTCTGCCCAGTCTGTGTGAAAGTAGAACACCCTAAGATTGACAGCTCCCTGAAACAGCTTTCTAGAAGTTGCAAAACACCTTACAGGGCAAAAAATTTGCAAAATGTACAGTTTACTTATTTTCACCATTTTAAAGGAGGGTGATGGATAGGAATGTAGAAAAGTGAATGCTGTTTGTGAAAGTCATTAATTTTTTCCTGTTTAAAGGCTTTTCCAGGAGTGACGAGTTTCACAGGCATCTTTTAAAATGTAGGATGGATACAATAGAGAGTACAATAGAAAAATTAAAACCTTTAACTCTATATGCCTGTTCTACTTATGTTCATAGAATTATGCAATTTTTTCTTTTCTAAAAGATTCCTGAGCAAAGATTTATTCTTATTACTGCCAACCTCTCAGTCTATTGCATTTTAATAATTTTCAGCACCATGAATCCAGACTGAAATCCTTAATTATATTGCTTCTATCTACAATTTTAAAAACGTTTACTTACAGCTATAGGGCATTTATTACACGAACAGTCATCTAAAATGGAGCACAATATTAGGTTTACTCCTTAAGTCTGAAAAATTTAAATGGTTTAACATTTTGTCTTGGCAAAAGCTCCCACAAACATGTCCTTTGTTTAGAATTTAAATTCCCTAGTGGCTTTTATTAATCAATATCCAACGTGATTTCATTGTTTTAAAAGGGAAGTAGATATGAGGGCAAAATTAATTTGGAGAAGAACTGCATCAAAATATGACATACCATCACAAGACTGGTGAAGAGGTGTGAAGTAGTTTTCAGTATGAAAAAATAATCCAGTAGCAACAACTTTTTGGTGCCTTTGAAGTCTGCTGACTTATTTAAAACATCATTCTGTGTATTACTGGCTTCTATTATTACGTTATCTATATTATTCTAAATCAAGTATTTTGGCTTCTAGCAGTCATCACTTAAATCCTGATAACAGCATTGTCAAAACTGTGAGACTGAAGATTCAAACACTTTTTAAAAAATTATGGTCTTTTACTTTGCTAACAGTTTCACCTTAATTCAGGAAAAATTGAAAAGAGAATACTTGTGGAATGCAATCATTAATAAGATAGACTTATCTTGAAAAACAAACAGAAGATATCAATAATTTTATATTTTGCAAAAAAGGATGTTTTATTCACAAAAGAGCAGGAAATTACTGAAGACCTGATGAAAGAAAAAAATCTAAGCCTCTTGACCTAGTTCACCTAGACTTTGTACTGTGTTCCAACATCTTTGTTTCTTCAGTCGAGATTCTAGCTCTAACTTGCCACCAGAAAAAAACTCCTATTTTCAACTCTCTCTATAAAATGAAAATTGCTGATGATATAAAGCCAAGGTAAAGAAACACTTTTGAGTCTTCCCTTAGGGTGTGGGAGATATGTACTGAAATACCATGACACTGTGTATATGTCTCAGAGGCAGCAGAATCCTACAGTTATGATGATATTGCTAAAAAAAAGGGGGATTGGTCCTTAGCCCAAGCCTGAGAGACAACAAGTTTGTTTCCACCCACACTGCTGAGAAGTGGGCTTCTCTCTGGCACATTTATTTTGAGGAGAGCTCTTTAAAACAGCACAAAATGATCCTGACAGTGAGCTGACAGTTAAATACTATGTGTGGGGGATTCAGTGTCGGCATCCTAACATTCCATGTCTGTGGTTAATTTTGGGCATGACCTAGAAAAGAAAAATAGAGTTATAATAGGATTGCTACTGGACTGTGCTTAGTATGAAAACATAACTTAGTCTGAAGCGGACGCAGGATCAGTATTTATACACTGAGAGTGTTATTAGCTGCCATCTGATACGAAAGTCTGGAATATTATGTTTTAGAGGAAAAAATTTCTCTCTTTACAAGTGGATTCTAATTAAGTCCTTCAGAAAGCTCATTTATTTATTTCATTTCTGGGGATAAACACTGATCAAATCCCTAAGAAAGTGACTGCTGCGTGCACCCAGAATTCAGCATTAATATCTCATGCCAAATTTCTTCTTCTAGTAATCTGTAAACTTAATGTGACTTTTATCAGATAATATGTCCTCTTTCATTTGAAATTGTAGTTTGACAGAAATATCCCTAAACAGAAACAATGACTGACAGTTAAAAATTATTATAAATTCTTTAGCCTTTTGCTGAATTTGAATTCCTACTAAACATATCATAATCTTAAAATGGCCTAACCCACCTAACATCTTAATTAACACATTATGTGGATTCACAGAACATTGCTAAAATAAAATTAAGGTAGGTAGTACAGCAAAGGACAGGTTGATGTGAATAATAGGATTATGTTTGATTTTCTCCAAATTTAACTTCATTTGTTGTGATAAATAGCAGTATGACAAACAACATAATTCACTGTCAAAATCTCTCTTGATATTTTAAAATAATTATGAAAGGAATCGTTTTAAGTATGCTGAACCATTCAGAGGATTTAATATTAATATTGTTTCCATTAAGAATTTGAAACTATTTTCCAAGTGTTCCATGTTTTAAAAAAGAATAGATTTTTTATGTAAAATGATATGAAATTTCATATTCCTTAGAATCTGAAGTGGCTAAAATTGCTTATTTGCTCCTGGTACTTCATAAAGAAGAGAAACTCAGATGGAAATTCTGGAGAAAATTATAAAATAAATTTCAGGAAAAACTTGCTGAAAATGTGAGAAAAGTATTCTCCAGGTTAATTATGTTTAATTCCTTTTGTATTGAAATGGAAGTGACGTGTTTAGAAATGCCATGCTTTACTGTATGAGAAATCTTGTATGTATACCTCTTGAGGTAAATACTTCACAACGACAGAAACTATTTCCCATAACAGTAGAATTAAATATGTAAACTATTTGACATTCTACCCCTTTTGTCTTGCAATATTCCAAACATTTTCTCAAAGTACTATATAAGACTGAAAAAGACTGAGAAAATTAAGAATAGGCTACATGTGAAATGATTCTGTGCCACAAAACAGATGCTATGATGTGCTTGGTTTTCTGTCATTTACATGGGTTTCTTTAAGTGTCCTTCCAAAACAGTTACACTTTCTGATATCTGCCTCTAAAAGAGTGCCTGTAAATCCCATAAGCACTTGTTCGTCAACAGGCTTCCTCAACATTAGTTTTTTCATTAAAAATCATCTAAGGCATTGATAGCAATTAATTCAGACCTATGTGAGTCTGCAGTTCTGGCATTTTTTTCTGTCAGGACTTAATTGGTGATTGTTAAAAGTCATCTTGTGGCATCACCTCCTTTGTGCCACATCTATCTCAGACAGAAATTTATTTGGAGACATCCATTTAAACACTTGGGAAGAAAATATCATGCTCTAAATCCTATCAGCTAAACTAATAGTAGTATTAGGTTAGCATATGGAATTTTTTTCCCATATGGGTTCATATGGATTTATGCAAATGAGAATACATATATAATGCTATAGTAGTCTTAGATACAGTTGTGCGACACATGAAAGGAAATGGATGCATGAAATTTCTCCATGCAATTTCTTAAAGATTGAAACTTTCCCTATCTCATACTTTTTTCTTTTCTTTTTCTTTTCTTTTTCTTTTCTTTTTCTTTTCTTTTTCTTTTCTCTTCTCTTCTCTTCTCTTCTCTTCTCTTCTCTTTTCTTTTCTTTTCCTTTCTTTTCCTTTCCTTTCCTTTCCTTTCCTTTCCTTTCCTTTCCTTTCCTTTCCTTTCCTTTCCTTTCCTTTCCTTTCCTTTCCTTTCCTTTCCTTCCCTTCCCTTCCCTTCCCTTCCCTTCCCTTCCCTTCCCTTCCCTTCCCTTCCCTTCCC
>NW_005054407.1:2262523-2324081 GCF_000277835.1 Geospiza fortis | reverse complement strand
TTTCCTTTCCTTTCCTTTCCTTTCCTTTCCTTTCCTTTCCTTTCCTTTCCTTTCCTTCCCTTCCCTTCCCTTCCCTTCCCTTCCCTTCTCTTCTCTTCCCTTCTCTTCCCTTCTCTTCTCTTCTCTTCTTTAAAAATAAAATTGAATTGATGATGTTGAAGAGAATTTTTCTGAAACTTTAAATTTTGTGTAATCTTGATATTTTGAGGGCTCATTTAAATTTTGGCAGAAAAATAAAATTAAAATATGAATCCTGAAATATGGGGAAAAAGAATCACTGACTCAAGTCCTTTATGGTGCTCATCACAATAATGGACAGGCATACTGACGTGGCAGTCCATATCTTTGAAACAACACAATTAAGGGTAGAAGAATGATAACTGAGCTTGAGTAGATAGTTATGTAAAACAAAGGCTGTAGCTGTCCTCTAACTCTGAGCTCAAGTCTGAATGTCTTCATGATACTTGGCTATGGGTTTCTTCCAGGGCACAGGTAAGTATAATTGGGGGAGCATGTTAGTCTGGAGTGTCCGCAGGAAGGGAAAGTTGAGCCATAGACCAATGCCTCCTGGAACAGTGTTAGGGCACTACACAGGATGGAGTATAAATTGATACAGACTTGCCCATACAAGAGAGTAGTAGTAGTTTTGAGAGTAATAGTTGAAAAGGACCAAAATGATCCAGGCACTGTGCTATTCATGCAGAATACACCTATACTAGTAAAAAAAGAAATGGATTAGAAGTGGTCTTCTAACCTTAAAAATAAGCTGCAGGGCACATTTTGAATCCATCCGTGTCAAACAGGGTGGCTATATCCAAATTATCTACTGAGAATAATCCCAATAACATGCAGAGTTTGTCTTACCTGAGCATTTGTTCAAGACCACAAGTTAGGACAGGCTAAAACAGGATCAAGGACAATGGTAATAATTTAACAGTATGAAAATTTCATACCGGTGCCAAAAGCAATCTGTCCCCATTTAGTTTGCAAATACCTCCATAGAAACAAGGGCAAACCTCAGTGGCTGGATAATTAATTTGTTCCAAGTTGAACTGAAGCTTCTATGACCATCCACATTTACAAAATAATAGAGCTCTAAACCCTTCCACACAATTTCAGTTCTGTACTCTCAGGTGATACAATAAAGCCAGGCTGATTCTGTCAGTATGGGCTTTAAACCGGCTGGCATAACATGGAGGTGGACCCACTTTAGTTAAGTATACACAGATACAAAACCATATGTACTATTCTATGAATTTTCTTAGTGTATTTCAAAAATCAAAATCAAATATGAGTGTTTTCAGAGGCAATTTAAACTTTCCATCTTTGACCTGCCCATAGCATGATCAGATGTACTCAATCACTGTGTCTGGAAGTCATCTCATAGGACGTGGATAGCAAAATCTGAGCCAGGTATTTAAAATTTTTTTACACAATAGAAATGAATAGACACTGTGGGCTCACATCCATGCTAGAATGATGTGTATTTGCTTGTTTATCTGTACCTGTTTGGTCAGATGAATTTCAAGTTTCCTCAAAACAGATGCAATGAATGATTCTGGTGTGGCAGTTATGGAGGGCCTATCCTAACTTTCTTTCTTTCTTTCTTTGTAGACCACCTTTGAGTATAACAGATCAGATAGTCATTGACACCTGTAGTAATGATATTTTTGTTGCTGTTTTATAAAGAAGCTATTGGGAACGATATCTGAATCTCTAGCAAAAGCTAATTGCTTTGTTGAATTCATTGCATCTGTATATTGGGTATCCCTGATACTGTGAAACCAAGTAAAAATTACAGTAAACCTCATAATTGTTGAAAGGATTCATTAATGAACCAGTTGCATACTTCTTATGAATACTGTTCTTATATCATTCTAAACAAATTTCAGGAAGGGTTTTCTTGAATAAAGGTGCCAGGCCAGGCATCTTGCCATCCTTGCCAGCTTTTGTGCTGTTGTAATACCTTCTGATGTTCTATCATGGGCTACATTGTAGTATGTCGTCATTAGGTAAATGAAAAATAAGCAAAACAAACCTGTTTTACAGAAAATATTCTTGATTTTATTCCGAGTTATTTCAGATTCAGGGTACTTGGAAATACATCTACATTTCTATTCAATTTAATTTTCCAACAGAAGACTGCAGGATTGCAAATAATAGGCTGTCAGTTTCTTCATTATCACATGCGTATCCCTTCCTTCTCTGCAGTTATTTTACTTGTGGGTCATTTTATCTGAATTTGAGTGAGAGCAAAAGGGCTAACTCCTCCTGCCAAGAAACAAATTAGCTTTTTACGTTGTTTAATAACTGCATCCAGTTCCAAATGCCACCAAACAGCTATTAAACAGCAAGCCCCTTGAACAAAAACTCAATGGTGCATAACACAGTTGATTAGATGTACTCTTTTCTGAAAGGGCCATTATTCTTAGTAGGCATATTTCATTACTGTTAATCTGAGTTTAAATCTATGCACCCATAACCTAATAACTCCATCTGAATTGTCTAATGTTATCTAGTTAATCTTTGGATGTCTTTTAATATTTGTGGGAGAAATTTTTGAGACTGAAGAAAGTATCTAATGTTCTCTGATGCTATTTCTTCAAACTGAGATCAATCACACCTAAGAAGAAAAAGATTTTCCTATTTTACTGCTTATTTTATTTTTCTCTTCAGTTGAAACTAGGCAGTATTCTCAGCAGTTTCCAAGCAAACACATAATTTCCAATTACTGCTTGCTACTGGTTTCTGTGCCTGGGTTACTAAATGCCTTTCTTTCTAGTCAATTTTCTCTATTTGCCGAGAGTAAAATAGCTGTATTACCATGAGGATGTGTGTGGTTTGTCTATATGTATCAATAAGCAATACCAAAAAAGTATGCTTTCAAAACCCATGTTAGAGTAGGTGATACGTTTCACTGCTGAAAATAATAAGGTTCTTAAATTGTGAAGGAGGATTTGCTAGTTTTACTGGAATCTTGATTTAGATGTTTTTCCTGATTTAATAGGGAGCAAATGTAGAAAGATATCTGCAGGTGATTTTATCAGACCAACCAATAGTAGTCCTTCTATTTTATACCTCCTTAAGACACTCTTATTAGCAATTAAAAATTTAAACATCATTATAAAGTAATCATGTAAAGATTGCTTTAAAAAGTAATTTGACATTAATGTGAAATTTACTACATTGTGCTCATATTTAAACTTTGATAAATGAATTTAGAACCTTATAGACATATATCTTCTGTATAATAATTACCTTGGGAAATAATGCCCTAAGAGATAAGAAAGGTAAACTTCAGCATTGTAAGGTTATCTGGTAGCTCTTATTACAGTGTAGAATTTTCACAGTATATGATTTTTAGAAGACCTGCATACACACGTCAAGATTGATGTGGCTGGTTCTATAGTACAAACTTTCCTTCTTTGCATGACTTTCAGCCCCCCCCAAAAAATCAAATTCAGAATGTCAATTGAGTGGTTGTTTTGAATGTGACTATTGTGGTTTTTTACTACTCTGGAAACCTCTGATGGCTTTAGTTGTTCATTGGCCAAAAAGGCTAGCATGCATTGACTGATGAAATCTGAATATTCATGAAGACAGGGGAAAATATCACTAATATAGAAATGCAATTTAAAGTGGCATCTTAGCCACACGTTTTCATTGTATTGAAATCAATGGTGATGATGATGATGATGAATTTGACAACAAGGTTGAGTGCCTTTGGGTGAAGATCAGGGGGAAGGACCCCAGGGTGGATGTCTTGGTAGGTGTCTGTTAGAGACGTCCTCACCAGGATGAACATGCAGATGAAAAGTTCTACAGGTGCCTAGCAGAATTGTCACTATCACCAGCCCTTCTGCTCATGGGGGTCTTCAGTCTGCCACATGCCCAATGGAAATAGAGCACAGCAGAGAGCATGAAGTGTAGGAGGTGCCTGGAGTGTGTGCAAAAGAATTTCCTGATCGAACTGGTAAGTGGGCCTACCAGGGGATGTGCCTGACTAGACCTGTTTAACACCAGACAAGAGCTTAACAGTGGTCAGAGGGTGGTCACTGGGGCTGCAATAGACACTAGATTTACTCACTTGAGCATGCTGTCTCTTGCTTGATTGAACAAGGGAAGTAATCCCTTGTTTAAAGTAATTATTATGAAAAAATCCCAAAACCCTATATATTACAAAGAAAATATGAATCCACAGTCTGTGGTTTATAGTCCATTAGACCAAGAGGGCTGCAAAAGGAACATTAGCTCTTTTGGAAGCTTAATGAGAAACAGGAAGAGGATCAAGTATATATATTAAAATATATTAATATCAAAGCTGTGCACTCTTGTCATTCAAAGGATGATATTTTTTGGGAATTATGACCATAACAGAGCTAGCTTTTTGTGCTACAAAATGTAATTTTTTAAAGATACTGACTTGGACAATTTTATTGACATTTGCATGGAATGTAGTTTCCATTGCAACAATTTTATATGTGGTATATAAAAAAGAATATTAGAAAAACAGGTACACAGTCAAAAATAGTTAATAAGTCCATACTAAGTCCATATGTGTTTTCCTATGTTTTAAACCCAGTTCTGTAAGAATGGAAAGTCTGAGACCTAGATGGCTAGCCAGGTCCCTGGGAAGAGGAGGTTTAGAACTTAATCAGAGTAATCTGACCTTTCAGAAATCCTCTAAAATATGTAGGGAGAAGGCTAGAACCTAGCACTTTGAGCATTTACAACAGTCTTTGACATGTATCTTAGGAAATATTTTGCAATAAGTAATGTGCAAATATTAATAGTTTCTGCTAAAGGATGGAGGGAGCAAAAACCAGGGAATTGCTAGTAGTCACTCTTTTGTGAATTCAAATGTTTTAAGCCTCTGAAGGATGATACTTCCATAATCTAAGCTAGAATAGTTTTCTAGGAACACAGTAAAACTTTGTCAAGACTCTGAATCCTGATTAAGTGTTTATGTCAAATGCTTTTACCTTACATGTTTTTCCTAGAATAATGTCATTTGACAGACACCAAGGACCCAAAGTTGTTATAGGAGCCAACAATTGGCTCCTATGTGAGAGTACTCAAAGATAATATATATCCAATTTCAGAGCTTTCCTTACTGTCAAGAATGAAGTTCAGAAGAAGACTTAAAAAGTACAGCAAGGCAGTAAAATGACAATGAACAATATATTAATCTTCAGGGATTTACACGTTTTATTTTACTAAACAAAAACCAAACAAATACAATAAAACAAATTAACTGCAAAATAAGACTTGTACAATTATTATAAGTACATACAAAGCCTTTTCTGTATACTTTCAAGTTCTATGAAACTCGGACTTCTCAGATTAAGTTGCATTTAACATCTCAACCTGTGCAAGTTTATGATGCAATGGTTAGGCTACTTGTGTGAATCTCCACACAAGATGATGTGCACATTTCAGTCTTACCAGACCCTTAATAGAGTGTTTCAATGACTAATTTACTTTTCATTTTCTTATAAAATGGATTCTTACCAATTCTACAAAGACATATTTTTTGTCTCCCAACATATTTAGAAATATTTACTCTGAGGACATGGGTGGATGAGGGATTTTATCTTCTTGCCTCTATCTCTTGTACAAAATTTTATCCCCTGGAGATCTGTCTTCTCTTATCTGAGTCCCCAGTATATTTCACTTACTATTACATAGCTATTCTGTTACTACCAAGAACACTGTAAAGACATGAGGAAATTATTTTTGTTGAAGTCATTGCAGTCACAAAAATAAACAAACAAATAAATAAATAAATTTTAGAAAGCTCAAAAGAATGAGAAGGGAATCAGAAACACAGCAAGCTGGTCAATACCACATCTTAGGACAATGGCAAAATGTTGCCTAGGACAGGGATTTGCAGAGTCTTATACTGACTGTGAAATAAGTGGATGAAACAAAATGCTTTGGCTTCATCATACTGCACATAGCATCAGAAGATGCTGAAGGACTCACTGCTTCTAAGCACTGATTCTACACCCATAGATACCCTTTTGTTTGCATTAATTCTTTTACTTTTTCTTTTATTAGAGCCATTGCTGTCTCTTGTAGAACATCAGTTACTAAATAATATTAGAAAAAACAGAATTTTATTCAATTCTTATAGTATATTAATTGATTTTCTCACACTGCTTGCCAATAAGTTCTAGTTTGAAATGCAAAGAGGAGAAACCAATATAAAAAGGTTTTGACTGAAAGGATGAAACGTCTTCCAAGTTAATGTAGTATAACCAAAAACCTAGCCTTGGGTGTTACCACAGGGTCAAACAGGATACACAGACCAGGCTCTTTCAGTTTCTGTGCTTTTCAACTAACAGAGTGCCAACATGTAGGTCTTGCATTTGTCAGTACTACGCAGGCATTGGGATTTATCTCACATAATAAGAATGAGTGGCCTGCTCCATACAGTTTAGGAAATAAAGAAGGCTAGAAATAGAAAAAAAATATAGTTTTGTAACTGCTAAAAGAAAAAGGAACAAAATTTCAAATTCAAACTAATCCAATGAATTTAGAATTATTTTTAGCTGCATAGATTTTTGGCAGAAGAAAATGAGCCAACCAGCCAAGCCCTCATTGCATCAGTTAAAAAGAATACAAGCTGTCCTCCAACACACACCTAGTCCTGAGACAGTGACAAGTCCCAGCACTTTTGGTCTATGAGGTGCCTTGAAGGCCAGCAGCTCACCCTGGGAGATATAAAATGGACTTGTGGCTTTGGCCTGGTGATTTGAAAGGAGGTGTAGATGTCACAATTGACACCAGTAGTAAACATTTATACTTAAGGCAGGTTGAAAGAGTCAAATATTATGGTAGAGGGTGTTTAAAATCTTTTGTAGTAGTCAGACTTCTTGATGTCCTTAAGCTTGCAAACATTGAGTAGGACACGTGACACTGCACTGCTACACTGCTAATTGGAGTGTACCAAATTAATAATATGAACACAAATTATATGTGTGCTTTAGAATGGCATAAATAAATCTCCAGACCACTACTGACTTACTCATAGGATTTAATACATTTAAAGTATCTACTACAGGACAAAAACTCATAAAAACTGTCATGACTGCTCTCAAAAATAGAAAGAAGGTAAATACTGTAATAAGAAAAATAGAGACCAAAACAAGAGTTAGGAAGTAAAAGTTATACTTAAGTTGAAGCAAAAAAACCAGAAAGAATTGAAAACGTTAGAACAATGATTTCAATACTTTTGAGACAACGTCAGAATTGAGATGATAAAGACAATTAATGGTTCTATTCCCCTCTTTCGCATATTAAGTCCTAAGTATATTTCCCAATAGTTTTTATTTGGAATTCTATATTAAAATTTATATTATCTTGTCAATTTTCTAAACTTTTCTGAAAAAAATGGCATGCTATTGTGCTAACTGATTCTGTAGGGTGTCTATCAGTATATACTATTTAGGCATCCTTATAAATTTCTGCTTTTCTAAGTCCTTAGTGCATTCAGAAAGCAGATTCATAAAAATATTCTATTAAAATGGTATTACCAATTTCAGTCTCATATCAGTATACTCCAGTGGTATTCAATACTTTGAATGTTGCTGGAGAATAAACAAGGCATTTTTTTCTGGCAGTTTAAAATTACTTTGCTAACTTCAGAACCATCAGACTGATTTTTTATTGTACTATTTCTATATGTATATCATGAAATGACTTTGCAACTGTCTTTTATATAGCAGTGAGAAGAATAAAAAAGTAATGATATTTATGAGTTAATGTTTTCTGTTATTCTTTGTGTTCTGTAGCAATTTCTCTCCTGTTAGGAACAGAAGATAAAATGTAAACATAAGTTATGCACAAGTAATAAAATTTACATATTCCACTGTGCATTGAAATACTGGAATAGCTTCTACATTGGAAAAATAATGCTTTTTGTAAAATCCTACTGGTAAAGTGCAAAACTGCAAAGAGCTGCCAGAGGTGATGGCATTGACCTTGTCCCCATTCACACCTAGAAGAGAGGTATTCTTCTTATATTTGTCATTATGGACAAATATTTGTCACACAATATTCAAAGTATCTCTCTTAGTGTGAATTATTGCAACAGGATGTACCTATATATAGCTTTACTCTTGTCTTTGGTAGGAGAGTGAAAGAGGTCTTCATCACCATTTGTCATTAAAGGCATCAAATTTTTGCTTTCTGAAGCAGAAAAAAATGTTGTCTGTGTGACCACAAATTCCAAATTCTATTTACAACTCATTCTCCAACTTCAGGGGTGTTATTGCAGGTATTACAGGTAATACTAACATAATCCTTGAATGAATGATATTCATCTCAACCTATTGGTGCATATTGAGCCATAGCTGCTTAGTTGTACACCATGCTGAGTAAAAAGACCTTAATGTATCATTTATCTCACAGGATGGATACAATTAATTCCTATTTAGAAAAGGTTTTGTGATTTTCAAAAAAATAATAAAATTCTACCACTGTTACAACAATAATCAAAATTCTTGGAATGTAATACAAGATGCATTCTGAAAACTAAACAGTTCCAAAAGAGAAGATGTGTTTGCATCTCGACTTGAATAAATTATAGGATTGAATGGAACAAAAGAAAAGATCAGTAAATCTATACAAATTTATATTTCAGTTTGCTTATATTTGGCATTGATGGCCTGGGATTAAAGTTCTAGATGAGTTTTTAATCAGGCATTTAGGGAAACCTGCAAATACATTGGGACTTGTGTGTATCAAGAACTGTTTTATTTTTCTTTCAAATGAAAATGAAATTGGAGAAAGGATATTTCTATATGACATCAGAGAAAATATATTTATCCTAAATAATGCAAAAAAATCTTGTCTGAAGTCATATGATTTTCCAGGTTATGTGGGTATTTGAAAAATTTACTCCTTAAATATGTATATTTGTGATTTGCTTTAGATATATTATCATCTATGCAAACAAATGAGTTTGAGCCTGTCTTTTATCAGAGATTTTCTATATTTCTTCTTCAAACACATTAGTCATGACTCAGATATTTAAAAAAACAAAAAACTAGTTAACAACTGACAAGATGTTAAAAAGGTCTTAGGTTGTCAACCGAGGCAAAGCCAACATTTCTTCCTAAAAATTGCTGTGCCCGTCTGGGCACAAACGTGAGCAATGAGCTCAAGGATGACCCTGCGTGAGCAGGAAGGATGGACCAGATGAGCAAGTGACCAGGGCCGCTGTGGTCCCTTCCAACCTGACCCATTTTATGATTTTGTGATTTGGATATAAAGGAAAGCAGAATGTGCAATTGGCAAAGGACAAGACTGATATAATTTTAATCTATGTAGAAATTGAGGTACGCTTTGCTAACTGTAATGTTTTAAAAACAAAAGATTTAATGCACAAATATACTGTGTTTACTGAGGTAAAACAGGGAAGATGGAGACAGAAATTACAGATGTTAAAAAAATAAACAAACACAAAACCTCATATACAACCAGGCATTGTTTAGCACATTTGAATGGAATAATGCTAAACTAAAGTAAATGTTCCCAAATCCTTTAATTTCTATTCAGTTGTTCAGCTCCATACCTGAAATTGTCTGTTCAAAGCACTAAAATAAGATTGCTTATTCAAAATACTTAGGTAAAACTCTGCACTGCTAGGAGTTTGAAAATGAATAAAACAGTGCTGATTTCATCTATGCAAAAGATATTGATTTGGTCCCAACTAATCACTGAAATTTTGTTTTCAAAGGTGATAGAGATATCCAGAGAAAAAATTAGAAAATTTACAGAAGATAGGACTAATTGCATTATGATTACCCATAAAACCATATAGTAGAGAAATTAACATCTTAGCCCAGTGAAGATTACCATCTGGAGTTCAAAATCCTAAGTTACCATTCTTGGAAAAATAACTTTTTCTTTTGTTTTCCTTTGCACATATAGATTGTGGGGCGATGGAATATAAGAGAAAGATAGTGCAGAACGTAGTCTCACCCCTGACGAGTTGCAGCTGTCCTAATTACCAAAGATTAGGAATAGGCCTGCCCTTAACAGGCCTCAGCTGTGTCCAATAAGGATGAGTGCTATAAAAGAGTGGGTTAGCTGGTTGAAAAGAGAACTGGAGTGTTTTGGTTGTGCTGTGGACAAGAAGGAGTCAGTGCTGTGAGGAGCTGCCTGTGAGAGCTTGCTGAGAAGGTATGGAACTTTTGCAATAAGATGACACAGTAGATGACCTCATATATGCAGATCCTATAATGCAAGACTCCAAGATGCTAAAAGTTAATACAAGTTCATTATGTTACTATTAAGTGAGAACAGATAAAAAATTTCCATTATAAAGATAAAACTCAATAAAATAAACTTACTTATTCTCAGGTCTTTTCACATAGTCTCCAATTTAATTTCAATGGAATATGAAATTATCTTCTTAATTATCTCTAAAGGGAAATTAGAATTTTTACTAACAGTCACTGGAGCTAGGAGGAGTCACAGCACTCTGTAAAGTTGTCAGTCATATTGTTTATGGAATAATAACCTTGGGATCGTTTCTCTGAATTTTTCATCACTAAATAGTAAAGCAATTTGTAACTTGATGTGTTTTATACAGTAACAAATCTCTTTCTAAGAAATATTTGCTTTTGTGTCATGCATATCTATTAATATTGCATGTATCTTTTTTCTGTTTTGTCTAAATCACTTCTAAGGAAAACAATCTATGCAAATGCTTCACACTCCCAAAAAGAGGGAATGTCACCATTTAACCCCAGTAAGTAACTCAACCCCACACAGCTGCTCACTTACTCTCCCCTGGTGGGATAGGGAGAAAATTGGAAGGGTAGAAGTAAGAGAGCTTGTGGGGTGAGATAAAGGCATTTTATTAGGTAAAACAAAAACCACAGGCACAAAGCAAAGCAAGGAATTCATTTCCCATTCCCACAGGCAGGCAAGTGTTCTCCGAGACAGCTGGGCTCCACCATGAGTAACAGTTACTTGGAATGACAAATGCCATCACCCAAAATGTTCCATCCTTTTTCTTCTTCCCCTTAGTATTTACTGCTTACCACAATTTCTACTACTTTCAAATATGTTAAGATATGAACAGGGTAAAATACTCATTCATTGCTGTCAGATTAAATTTTGAGAATTTTATATTTATTTCTAGAAGTAGTCAGTGTTTCCAGACTTTTATTTTTAAGGCATTCCTTAGTAATTTGCCTATGTCAAGGAATGAGCCAGAGATAGAACCTGGAAAAAAATCAACTATCAGTTGTGAGATCTAGAGTAAATTGAGTCACTTAGGCCTTCTCTCTATATCAAAATGTTTTCATTTTTTGGTTTGTTTTTACGCACTGTTGAAATAACAGTGTATGTGATTATGGAGATACACCATGAAAATATTTTACAAGCCATACTGAAAATATGTATTGTGTTTCAGAACATACTGCAAAAGAAAAGTAAAACTGATTTTTAGAACTGTGTAGGAAACAAAAAACTAAGTCATGGACATTTTTCTATGCTTTACTTTATGAAGGATTTTTTTTTGGTAATTTAGTCTCAAGCAGATCTGACTTGCCGTTCTACCTATCACATTCACTTAAATTCATGAATATAAATGGATTAAACAACGTTGGTTATAATATTATGATGCTTGTCTTTCTAATTTTTTAAATGACTACTGTAAACCAAATCCATTTCTGCTGAAAGTTAAATGTCACTGTCATTCTCTAATCAGACCTCCATTTAATAGGAAGAAACACAGTAGGTTTAGATTAGGTGACAGGAAGAAAATCTTTGCTGCGAGGTGTGTGAGACATCGGAACAGGCTGGTGGGTGTTCCATCCATGGAAGTGTTTAAGGCCAGGGCTTTTGAGCGACCTAGTCTAGTGGAAGGTGTCTCTGCTCATGGCAGGGGTGTTGAAACTAGGTGATCTTCAAGGGCCCTTCCAAACCAAACCATTCTACGATTCTGTTCTATGAAGTAAAATGTATAATGTACTATATAACGAAGGCCTTATGTTCGTGTGAACTCTGCGTGTTCTCCTTTGAACGATACAGCTGTATGAGACAAAAATTTACAGATCAAATAATTTATTGATAATATAAGAGTTTTTGCTGCCCTTTAGATTTTTTTTCTCCCCAGGAAAATCCAAACATTCATGAAAACAAAATGCCAATTCCAACGTTGTAGCAACTCTATTAGGTTTCTTGGACATAATAAAATTATGCAACGATATTATAAACCTGACATGAAGCTTCTAGGGATTACTACTTGTTTCCACCTTGTAGGTAAAAATATGCAAAACAAGGCATTTTTCTGAAAAGCTGTAGTTGTTCACTTTGAGAAAACAAGACTACTTTCAAATTGATTCTTAGACTTTTGACATTTGAAAATTCTTCTCCCCCTTTTTAAAGATGACGTAAAATGCTACTTGAAGCTTTATTTATTTTATATGAATTTGTGCTTTCTTAAACAAGACAAAACCCTATGTTGTACTATTTGAATGTCATAAAATGAGAACTTTTTAAATAGCTCTATTTTCAGGTCTTGTTAAATAAAAAATGTTAAAATTGAGAAGCAAAATCACAAACAGATTTTAAAAAGAACATCAATGTTTACTTCCATTTATCCTTTTTCACATGAGCACTGAAAACAGATTTCTATGTAATAATTTTTAAAATGCATTTTCTTGTAATCACTAAGATGAACATAACTGCAAATTCAGGACACCAAATTGAAATTCTAATTCACTTTCCATTGGATAAAACATACACTGATAATAAGTTCACCTTTTTGACAATGTTTGCATTAATATTAGTACCATTTGTTATTCAAGAAAATGCTTTTTTTCTATGTGTGTGAAAGAGCTAAATATTCTTATTGGAATCAGACTAATGCCCAAGATTATGCAGTAAATTTAAATAATATTTGAAACAAGATGCCGTCTTAAATTTAATAAAATTATTTGTACCTTTGTAACCAAAAATTTTTAATGATGCTACATTGATATATTGCAGTATTGCTTGCTGCTCAATTATCTTATTTTACAGAGTAAATGCTACCTTGTACAATATTAGCAGTTTTCTGGGGGAAAAAGTAATCTCTACCAAAGCTTGTGCCTGTTTTTATATTATCTTTGTCCTTGGAAATGCTTCTTCTGATTAGCTACTATACCAGCTGTTAACTGCTGGTAACAGATTTTGAGAAGCAATTGCTGAAGAAGGGATCTAATAGTTAATTAACTTATGTGCTTGGTAAGTATCAGAATGTTCTTTTATATTGACATTTATTATCACCAACCTTTAATCTTAGACTAAAAATAAGGTAATTACATTTGTTTGTGCAGCAGAGGACCTGATGAGTATTTGGGAACCTAAAATGCGCATTTTTTAGGATATTGAAATATCAATAAAGAAAACCTTAACCAAAACTACTGTTCAGTAGGTCATTTCATAAAACAAAGAAAAGATCATAACAAAGGGTGCTTCAAAAATTTTTAATATTTAAATATTAGTTACCCAACTGTTGGAATACGTTTCTCACATGAACGTGATAAGTATGAGAAATGACATACTGGCAAAAAGTTTCCATTTTATTTGGAAATCCAAAAGCAAATTAAGAAGGAAATTATGTATCTTAAACCCTGTCCTTTTTGGATTAAGTATTTTGCACACTGAAAATTCAGCATCTTCCACAGGTCATGCCAGCTTGTAACCTTCGGCAGCTAAATAATAGACTTTAAAAAAAAATTGGCAATAGTCACTCTCTTTGTTATAAACAAAATCTTCGATTATATGAAATAGATCACCCCATGTATAGGTATTTAAGAATTTGTTGCAAATCTAGTTAGCATTTTAGTGATAATAAAACCAGTTATACTAGTCCAGGCACAATAACACTAACAGCCATAACCTGTTAATACATAAGAGCTTCAAAAACTCTTGAAAGTGTTACACAGGACAAGCTACTGTATCTTATTCTCTCTCCCATTAGGCTGACCCTTGAAAAGACTCCTTCAATCTGACTCAAGGTCAGTGCAGACTGTCTTCCTCAGGAAAAGAGATGGGTTAACATGTCCTCAAGTGTCCAAAGGAGGAATTCTGGGCTGGTCCTGAGGACTTATTCCACTGCAGTCTTACATCTGTGTGGATGATATGTCATATATATTCTTAAAACAACCTGATTTTTTTCAACTGCTGGCTAAACTTTGCAAGGGGAGGAACAGCCTTCCTCACTCTCCTCTGGCACAACAGGGCTTTTCTTAGGCAAAAACTGCTGGGCTTTTATAATATCAAGATACAGTTTAAACTAAAACGGTTTGTGCAAGAGGAATAGACTAAGCCTCTGTTAGTCCAAGACTAGTTGGGCAAGTACTGAAACACTGCACTGCCCAATGACTGTACCTCTTGGGTCTTGCCATATTTTCACATCTGGGGCCATGTGATGGACATATGGAGCCAGGTAACTCTGGGTTAGGCTGAGAAATGAGAGTCTGAGGAGTTCCATATGCACTGTAGGAAGTTTTTCTGCTTGGTCTGAAGCAGTTCTGGACTGTGTTGGAGAAGACAAGATGGGATACAGAAAAAGTGAGAGAACAAGGGCTGTAATTTAGTGCTTACAGCTTTCCCCTGGGCCATCTGGAGTTTGCATTCAGCTTCGAGGGCTGATTAAGTATTTGAAATGTAAAGCACATAAATAGAAACTCTGGTTTTAAGTCTCCTCACAGAGAGGAGAAATAAACCAAGAACATTTCTTGTACTGGATGAATGTCTTAAGCACTAAGTCCTTATCTAAAAGACTTTGATAACATTTCTGGCCTCCTTCTTCAGGAAAATAGTAGTTAAGTTTTGGGGGGGTTTTATTGTACTTATCCAATAAATGTGTTCTGTGAACACCCTCTTTCTTGTGCTGCTTCCAAACCTCTGACCTTCAAAGTGAAGAAAGTTAAAAATGGGAATAAAGAGCTTTGGGGACTCTGTGGAAGACAAGCTTGGTCTGGAAAGCTGTTAATCATAACTATCAATTTCAGATGCCTTTAGACATGAAAATAGGCAGAATTTTGATTATCTGAAGAATTGAGCTTCCCAAGGGTTCATGTTCTTAAGAAGTCTTGAGAGTCAGAGTACAGGCTTAGTTATCTATGCTCCACCTAAATTAGTCTCTGGAAATTGTTTTTCAAACTGATTGAGCATCAAAATCTTAAGCCTAAGTATGGTCAAATATTTTTGAATGGCTGTGTTGCTGGATCTGAGGTCTCAACTAGGAAAACAATTTTTAAGTGTTTTTATCCTTGTTCCTTGAAAGTGAAGACTTCTGGGGGTGCCATTAAGGGCAGAGTATTCTACAGTATTGTATAAACAAATGGTTCATATTAAATGAAACAAAAATAATTCATATTAAATAAAAAAGAAAATTGACTAGTATAAATGTACCTCGTGATTAATACCAAACTTTTTGCACCATTTCAGGACTATATGCACTGATATAGTCCTGAAATGGTGCAAAAAGTTTTTTTTGTTTTTCATTTAAGGACATAATGGTAATGCAGATCCTTTTGGAGCCTGCCTTGCAGTTTGTGGGCTTAAGTAATATGTTGTCTCTGATTATCAGGAGCCCAAATTATTACAATATAAACTTTGATGGTTGCTAAACAAGCCTGAAATATATACTTTCTCTTTTTTTCTTTCTTTTCCTTAAGGCATTCATTTCTATTTTCATGGGTAAATTAACTGTTTTCTAAGTTAATGAGGCTCAGTTGTAGGAAGGGATTAAAATGTCTGTTCTGTAAAAACTCAAAGCATAATAAAGCCTTTTTTTCTAGACAGCTTGTTATTTTATATAATACACACATTTCATTCCATCATCCTAGAATTTACATGGGAAAAGTCAGAGAAAAGTTTGTTCTTGTTGATGCTTTTAAGACTTCTCATTCTACACATTTTTATAATATACCCTGTGGTTAGGTTAGCTTTTGTATCCCTTTGGAACACTTGGGGTTCTCCTGTATCCTTTTCAGAGGTGAGGGGAGAAGAACTTCACAGTGCTGTAAAGTATATATGTATATTTGTATAATGAATAGGTGTTCCTTAATTCCTTCCTAATAATTCTTTACACTTCAGCTGGGTTTTTTACTTTTGCCAAGTACTGAGCAAGTATTTTTATTAAACTCTGTCTTGATTTTGAGTACTAATGGTCATTATCAAGTGCAGATTTCAACATATGAAGGTGGAATAATTTCTCTCTGTGTGCTACATTTTGCAATAATTTACAGTTAACTTCATCTTCTATATTATTGCCCTCTAATATATTATAACATCCTTCATAATCTACTGTGTCTGTAGTACCTTGGTCAACTCTATATAAGCAGTCAACTTTTCATTTTCATCTTTCCAACTATTTTATGTATACAGAAATATATATAATCTGTACACATACATATAAACATACACATGCACACACACATATATAAATTCATATGCATATACACAGCTATTTATATATGTGTGCATTTATATGTGTATATTAAAATAGCATAGAAGCTCTTCAGGTGGCTTCCCTGCCCTGTGACAATGAACCTTTTACTCATGTCCTCCTTTTTCATTTTTCAGCCAACAGTGCTATAAAGGAGTGGTGGCTCTTGCCCCATTTGACCACAGTCCTCATTCTCAGCTGGTGTTAAAGGCACTTAGGGAGGGCAATCTATGACTGCATAATGCCAGGTGAGGCCCTGCTCTTGGGTGACACCCAAGCATAGCTGGTGCAGGTAATTCAGCTTCCAAAAATCTCTGCCAAGGTCTGATTGTGCCATCGAAAGTCAGAGTCGCACCACAGCCTGGTTCAGCATGGCTCAAAATATTATGTAGTATGAATTTATCCTTTGATAACTTAAGCTACTTTACAGTGACTTTGGATGCTGCAAGTTGCTACTGACTTTTCCCTTTATAAAAAGTTGACACATCAAATCACAGAATAATTAAAGTTGGAAGAGATCTCCAAGGTCATTGAGTCTGACCAAACACCAACATGTCAACTAAACTTCAGCCCCAAGGGCCATGTTCAATTGTTTCTTGAACACTTCCTAGGATCGTGACTCCACCAGCAGCCCATTCGAATGCTTAACCACTGATTCAGTGAAGAAATTCTTCCTGATGTCCAACCTGATAGTCCCCATATGCAGCTTGAGGCTGTGGCCTCTTCTTCCATTGGTAATTTCCTGGGACAGGAGGCTGCCCCCCACCTTGCTACAACATCCTTTTGGGCAGTTGTAGAGGATGATAACAGCTCCTCTGAGCCTCCTCTTCTCCAGACTAAACACCCTCAGCTGCTCCTCATCGGACTTACTCTTGCAGACCATTCACCAGCCCTTCTCTGGAAGTGCTCCAGCTCCTCAATGTCTTTATTGAAGTGAGGGACCTGGAACTGGACATGGGACTCAGGAAGTGACCTCAGTGTTGAGTACAGTCTGAAATCAGGCATTCTTCTGTTTTTCTAGTTTCACTTAAAAGAATAAACCATTTCTGTCATACAAAGCATAGTAAGTGGAGGAAATCAGGAAATTAGCTTCAAAATAATCTTTCTGGAGCTAATATTCATAGATGTTTGCACAGCAGGTAGCGCTGGGTTCAGTGCCCAACAGCTGCACTGGTTGTCAACACAAAACAAAGACAGATTATATATTATTGCATGATTCTTGGTAAAAATATTCTCCTGGGAAGAGTAACAGCTTGATTCTACCCCCATGTCAATTTTTGCCATCCTCCAAAAAAACCCTTTGGCAGTTAAAAGACTAGCCTTGTGCACTACAAAATAGTCTTCTGCCTTTTCTCTTTGGTGAGTAATCATACAAACGTAAGAATAAGAGGATTAAAATGAGAGCAGGAAAGCAGATACACTGATCTATAGTGCCTAGCAGCTTAGGCTCAGCCAATGGGGAAGGTTTTGGGTCCTCCTTTCAGAGTATCATTTTTAGTCTAAAACTATGCCTCTGGGGGCCACAGGGAAAAGATGTATATGCATATGGTCAAAATAGAATTTCAGTGTGCAGTTTGTGTGACTTCGTGTGTGAGATAAATACCTTGGAAGCTGGATGAATGCCGTTAGGAGTGTCACGTACTCAGATGACATTTTTTGCAAGCTGAACATGAGGTCATCCTCACAGATTGAAGATATAATTACCTCTAATCTCTATCTGAATTGATTTAATGTTTGAGAGTACTTACAGAGGTGTTCTCTTTCTAGAGAAAAGAACCAAATCTTATAAGATGAAATAAAAGTAAAGAAGATGGAAAGTGGTTTGTGCACCTCTCAGAAATGTTTACCCTCTCACTCTGAAGTAATCAATCACCGCAGAGTCACAACAAAAAGTTTTTTCATTAGCCTGAACTGGTTTTCTTCTACCTAAAGATCCACAACCACTGAAAATAAGGAAGTTCAGTCACAAGCTCTAGAATATCCCACTTTTCTTCCTATTGTGTTTGTTCTTTTCTTCTTGTAAGGTCTTAACTAACTTATGATTCAGGATGTAGCTTAGCACCATAAATATAACACAATATAAGTTAAAAGAAACCTAGCAGCAAATAACTGTTAGCCTATGAGCAGTATGGATGTTTTTATTTCACTATTTATTATACTAATTTATAGAAGTAGGCAGAAGAGTTAAAAATGCTCCTAATATGAGTAAATTCTATTTTATTTCATTTTACATCTTATTTTCAAGTCTGACAGCAAGATGAATCTGCATTTAATATTCGCTGCTAGTGTGTAGATGATATTTATTATTATTTAGGATTCAAGGATATCTTAATTTCTTTGTGGTATAAAGTTTTCAACACTATTTTTCAAGCTCTCTTTTTGCCCATGGAATGGAATTGCTATGCTCAGTAACTGGGAGACTGATTTTGACAGTATATTAGTTTTAATTTGAAGTAAAATTACATATGCTGCTGAGAAGGTCATATTTCAAAAATAATGATATAAAATCTCTCCTGTAGGAAAGGTCTTACAGTTTGAGGATTTCTTTCCTTCTACTTAACTGATTGGTAACTCCTTACCATCATTATTAACATCTGAGCACTGCAGAGTAGCAGGATAAAATACTCAAGGCTATTGGAATCAACCATTTTCCATTACTTTCCTTCTGATCTAAAATGTATACATAATGGATGTCAGTTCTTCAGCTCTGAAAGGTTAAAAGAAACAAACGAAAAAAAAAAGATACAGGACAATGCCATAAGCTTTGTGACTGACATAATGTGCCTTAAGATAGAAATTAGACACTACTCCCTCTCTTTGCCAGAACACTGTTTAGTGGAAGAACAATAGGAATCTAGATGTAAAATATTTCCCCTTGAATTTTAGCTTTACATTTCACACTATTTTCAATTTCCACACCGAACCATGACATGCACATGGATCATATGAGATATTTAGAAATATGTAGAACTTAGGTGTTGAAGTTTTATTTAGCAGAAAACAATATATGTATTTAAATTTACTAATTTCAGATTCAGAAGGGGAAAATGAGACCTCTTTCTAATTGTTCAGAGTATTTTGATGAAAGTTATATCCAGACTGAAATAATGTGAGTTATCTTTACTTTTCTTTCACTAAGTTGCCAATAGCAAACTGCAAAGAGACATACTTCATAAAATGTTGGACATCTTTTACTC
Source organism: Geospiza fortis (assembly GCF_000277835.1). NCBI lineage: Eukaryota > Metazoa > Chordata > Aves > Passeriformes > Thraupidae > Geospiza > Geospiza fortis. The sequence continues at coordinate 2,304,419 of NW_005054407.1, read as the reverse complement.
AGGACAAATACTGAAGAAACTGATAGATAGAATGGTATTTTAAAAATACAGTAAAATATGTATGGCAAACCGTGTATGATGGTGTAACTGTGTAAAAGTAAAGAACATTTAAGACTTCAAAATTCAGAAAAGGTCTTACATTTTTAATAGAGGTTTCTAGAGCAAAGTAAAATACTCAACACAGACATTAACCTTTCTTAATATAGACAAAGTGCGAGTATATTTTCATAAATGTTCAGAAATGTTGAAGTTGCCTTTTTAGCCTTTAGCAATGTAAGTTAATACAATTTGTATGAAAGCCTGTATATTCTTATCTCTTTAAGTCTTTCCTTTTTCTTTTGGAAAGATCATAAAGATACAAAGGGATATTTTGTAAAGAGGACAGAATTATTTATTTTATTTCTGGTGCACTGAGAGAAATAGTGATCAGTCAGGAGAACTTGAAGTTGTCTACTGATAGATGTGGAACTGCTTCCAGTTTCCCCGAGGGACTAACAGAAAGAATAACTGATTAGATAGGTAACTGTAGCCTTTTTACAAAGCTCAGAGATATCAATGAGATATATTTATTTATCTTTCTGTGATTTATATAAGATTCTCTGTTTCTTGACCCCTATGTTCAATTTCCTTCACCAGCCTGGAACAGGAGGGGTTTCTAGCATTTACAATATCAACTCCTGTTCTTGACCTTTTTGAAGACATAGTTTATATATTTTCTCTTCTTCTCAAATGTTTAAAGATCTTTGCTCCTCAGGGCTTACACAGAAGGTGCAAACACTGAAAGCTTTTTGTAAGGAGCCTGCAAGATCCTCAGGGCAAACAGTTTTTCTTGATTCTGTCTGCAAAGCACAAAGCACACTTTCCACAGCATAAAAATAAATCTTACTCCCCATCATCCCTGGTAGGCAGTTTGACAAATTTTATATTAAGTAATTGCTTTTGGCTTGCTTCTTCAAGGTTCCAAGCATCTTTCACTTCATGATGGACTTTGGGGGAGGGAGTGAAGTTTCTCAGAGTCTTGGAGCAAACAGCCAGCACTTTTAAATATTGAATGCTCTCCAATAGCATTGTATTTGTTGAAAAAAATTCGTTTTTACGTCAAAGATATTTGTGGAATTTATTAATTTTAATCTGCATTAAAAACCTTTTGGCTTTTTACATGACAACTCATTCTAGATTAGAGAAGTATTATCCTGTTATATTGCATTTTGTTCCTTCTGTTCTGGACATACAAAATATGATTGAATCCATAGTACAGTGTCCTGAATGCATGCACTGCAGACTAGTCCTTCTGAATACACTAAGGCCTGATTAGGAATTAAATTCTTAGAGAATGTCCAAATATTACTGTTAACCTAGCTGAATTTTAATAGAGGCTAATAGGGGTTTTGCATGACATTGACATTTCAGCTCAGAAAATACTTTGACATTGCACTTGACATAGTGAAACAATTATCAGTATATGTATTAAGTTTTAAATCAAAATATCATGAGTCAATACAAAGAATAGCATTTTACTCAAAGGATCTACATCACAAGATTTATACCTTGTGGATGTTACAGTAAATAGAAATCCTTTAATTTTCTTTATCTTAAAAAATACAGAAAAAGATTTCAAATACGGATTAGGGACATAGAGAATAAATATGTTAATGCAAAGGTTCTTAAAAATTTCAAAACAGGTGAATTTTATTCAGAGATTTAATAAAGAATACATCCCTAAAGTCTGTAATGGTGTTCCAGTAAGAACTAAGATTTATCAGTAGATCTGGTGACTAGTCTAAACATCTAAGCAATTAGCTGATTTCTCTTAATTTTGCAAGTAACTTTCAGTAATTATAAAGCATCTTTGAATTGATGATAAGACTAAAATAGTTTTTCAACACCTAAATTTAAATTTTGTGTGATTTTAGATGAGTCAACACCTCCCCACCCTCCCAATGACCTTTGCAGCCTTTTTTGACATTTTAGAAGGCTTCTGCTGAAAACTTTTAAGGGAGCTAAGTGGATACCTAGACAAATATCTTCTGTCTTTGTTTGGGATCCACTGAGTAGAGGCCCCCTTTTTAGGTCTCTGAAGTGAAGTTCTGCACAGAAATAGTTAGACATACAGCAGTTGTTAGTGTTGAAGCTTTTTTTCTAACAGTCTTGATAGCATTGAAATCTACACATTTTCATTCCCTGAGTACTCTTCTCATCAACACAGAAAATGAGAAGAGACCTCAGTCCTTTAGTTAGAAGCAGAACACAGTGATTCCGAGAATTTAAAAGAGCTGTTAGTTCCACTAAGGAAAACTATGACAGTGTAGAGAGCATCCAAAGGATCTTGATGGGCAAGCTTGGACTTCCAAGATTTGGTGCTTCTTCTCTGATCTGTTCACTGATATGCTAATAAAATAAATAAATAACAGTCTCCAAATACACAAACTACCTGCACAATTAATTCACCATCTCTATTAATTAGACATAAGTTCTTTGCTGGGTTAAAAGATATTACCCAATTCTAATTGATAGAATTTATAGATCTACCTCCAAACATAGAAATAATATTAGAAATAAAATTATGTTCCCTTTCATTTTCCCTGGTCTGTTGAATGCGACAGGAGAAGAAGCACAAATGTCATCTACTTGGATTTCTCAAAAGCCTTTCAGTATCTAAAGTGGGCTTGTAAGAAAGATGGAGAAAAACTTTTTACCAACTCCTCTAGTGACAGGACAAGAGGCAGTAGATAATAATGAAAGTAGATTTTGGCTGCATATTCAGAAGAAATTCTTTACTGTGAGAGTGATGAAGCACTGGAACAGATTGCTCAGAGAAGCTCTTGATGCCACATCCCTGGACGTGTTAAAGACCAGTTTAGATGGGTCTTTGAGCAGTCTGATCTCATGAAAGGTTCCCCTTTCCATAACAGGCAATTTATTCTAAATGATCTTTAAGGTCCCTTTCAACCTATCATTCTGTGATTCTAGGTTTTATCTAAGGTAACATCACAAATATTCTTTCCCATAGACTTGTTCATATGTAGACTGCATGAAGATACCTGTGGTCTCTTTTGCAATCAAAACACTGTTCTCTGATGCATCTTAATATACATTTGTGGAAGTCAGAGGATGTCAAGTAGAAAAGAGCAACATTTAAGGGAAGGCCAGGATTAATTATGATATAAATGGATTAGATGCATGTTTTGGAATCAACTGAGAGTGAAAAGAAGTAAGAAAAGTGATTGATGCTGCTTCCCACTGCGCATTCAGATGAGTTTGAAGACCATGTCACTATTAATTTACTCCTAAATATATCACAGCTTCTAGGCTTGTCACAGTAGGAAATTTTAAAGGTTTGTTTTGCATAAGCAATCACTTTTATTCCTTTTCAAGTACAATTATATTTTTTCTTACTCTCTGTATGGAGTCTCAGGCAGGATCAAAGTGGTCCTGAAGTGTAATGTTTTATAGTGTGATTCAGTACCCTGTATAGTGGTACTAGAATGCAGATTATTAATTTGATGTGTTCTTTTGTAATGTCCTTAGTCCTGATAAGATGCTTGGGCATCAGTTAGTCTTGAAATTTCAGTCACAGGAGGAAAGGGGAAAGGTGTTTCCCTTTCAGGTACATTTCAAGGTTCAAATACTTACACAGCAAATATGTTTTAGCGTCACAGTTTGAGGTTAATAAAAGGGGCACAGATTTCCTGTGGCAGTTCTTGCCTGTTTAGGCAACAGATGTCCCAAGGCTTTAGATGTTGTTTTGGAATTTCCGACAGGAATAAACAGTATTTATTTTTCATAATAAGCATCTGGTTCTTCATCAAGAAACCCTCCAGAAACACTTTGCATTCAAAGAAATAATTAGCATTTACAGTTTTGGGAAATTTATATGCATACATAATTTTGATTCAGTTCTATGGAACGACATGATAAGAGAAACTAGAAGAATGAACTAGCAAGTGAAAGAGCAATAAAATAATCTTAAAAGATTCATATTTGGATAAAAGTAATCAATTTATATGATATTTGTCTTTCATATTTTATATATAAAAGTGCAACTCTCTTTCATTTTAGGACTATAGTGAATAAATGAAACACTAGAATGCTACCACAAGTATCAGTTTCTGTCTATTTAGCCAACATTTTCCTAAGTTTTAAAATTACTCTTGGTTTTAAATAACACACCAGGAAATAATAATAAAAAAATCTATTAAAGAGTTTTATTTCCTTATTATTTAATATACATATGTATATATTTTAAAGCAATCTATTTATACAAAATATCCAGTAGGCAAAGAGCATAATTACTGACTGTAAACTGTTAAGTAATGATCCATGAGACTGGATAGTCAAAATGGGACTCTGTAGCTGAAAAACATTACTAAATTTGAAATTTAGAGACATCATTATAAAATACAAGACCTCCAGAGGGAGAGATGGAAGAAATTAATACGGCACTGCAAAACAGAAATACCTTATTCCAACCATAAATGTTGCAACCACTTTTAATAAAGTATTTATATTTTGTACATTTTCTGTTGTTCATTAGGTAGTTTCTCTTTTAATTAAATAGGCAAGGTTCAAAATTAATGAGAACTCAAGTATTTGCACCTTGTTTCTCAATCCAACATTGTAGGAATCTAAAACTGATAAACTGGTGAGGATGAGGAAAAGCAAATCACTGGCTCCTCTGATACCCTCCTAGCAAATATCTGCTGAATTCAAAGGTGATTTTAAGACATAGGGGACGTGGTTAGAGCAAAAGGCCACTTGGACTTTACACAGCTGTTTTGATCTCAAGGAAGTTAACTGGGAAAAAACCCCAAACAACCTTCCCATCATATCCTGAAGCACAGATCTATGTACAGAGATACCTGCACACACAGACATGCATGACAAGGTATGCACAGACATAGACATGTGTATTCATCTTGCTCTAATTCCTCTAGCAATTCCAATGAATTATGTAATGGGGAAGTGGACGTATGCCCCTGAGCTCCTGCTGACTCCTGAGCTGTTTTGCTAGAAAGCAGCGCTGGGCTCTGTGCAAAGAGATATCCCTGGCACTTACTGACTTATGATCAACTGATTGATAGTATCTACCTTGCAGGACTCCTGCTGATCTCTTGATGATGGGAATACTGCTGCCTTACATAGCACAAGCTGTCAATCTGTGCAAAAGGGGAACTTAGAGAAACTATTAGATAGGAGCAGGTGCCTTGTTACATGTAGACAATCATCTGTTCTCAGAAAAGGAAAGCCTTCCTAATCTTACTGAGTTCTCTCATATTCAATGAAGCAGTCTGCCTTTCTCTTTGTGAGGCAAAATCTGGTGCTGTCAGAAAGTAAAATAAAGGAAAAATACAGAAATTGTTATTGAGAATCAGAATCCTTGTTCGCAAATGCAGTGTAGTGACGTTTCACTTTGCTTCATCTCCTATTCTGAAGCCTTTGAGATTTTTCCTGGCTTCCATATCTAATTTTAGTTCTTTTTGCACTTTTTTTAATGTATTCTAATCCTCTGTAGACTCCATCCAGCTAAAAACCTGCTATGGCCTTAGAGTCTTTTATTTGCTGCTTCTAGTAAATCATTCCTTGAGCAATAAGCAAGCATTCAAAGCAAACTATGTCTTCCCTGAAACTTAAAAGTAGAAGTGTGTTCCAGAAACTCTGGAGTGGTCTTATGGCCCACAGAAAAAAAGAAAAATAATTAGAAATCACAAGACTTCTCTCTTCACAGACAGCAAGAAAAAAACAAAAGGAAATATAAATAAAAGAAAGAAATCTGCATTTATCCAGAACGGTTTGGAAAAACCTAAAGAAGAAAGCAATGGTGTTCAGCCTGTTTGATAAGTTAAAGGGGTTATGCCAACATATGTAAATAGGATACTCTTAAACCTGATGAACAAAACCTGGAAGGTGTTCCACAGACTTTGCCTGAGGATTTCATCCAGTGTAGGGAGCAGTTTTTCTTTCTAAACTAAAGTGAGCAACTTCATCTGAGAAGCCTTAAATTAAATGTCATTGAAGCTGTTTTTTTCCACCAGTTATGAGTTTTCATGTTGGAAATAAACAAGGGTGTATTTGAAAGAAGAATTCTTTTCTGTAAGGACACTGTTTTAGTCATTTGTTACCGGTGAAACGAAAAGTTACAACATTGGGTAAAATATGTCAGTAGTTCAAACCAATATGGCAAACAGCCAGAGTGCTTTTCAGCCCTGCTCCATTTAAGACATTTCTTATTTTAAGTTTTATGGATTAAGCATATCTGTGGAGACATGTTAACAAATTTGGTTACTAAAAAGCTTAAGAGTGTGGAACTAACATGAAATGAGTAAAAGATTATCATTTATTCATAGCGCTTTCAACTGTATCTCATTCTCCATTGTTCATCTCTAAAATGTCAATCTAGATTAAAAATATTTGAGATAAAAACATTGAGTTTGATTCTTAAATCTGTTGCTGTGGTACACAAAATACCCAGTGGATTTTTTTTTTTTCAGGGTAACTAATTCACCACAGCTTTTAAGGAAAATGATTGTGACAGATGATAGCTTCAACTTTATTGTGCTTGCCTTTTCAGTCTTTTGGGATTTTTGCAAATGGTTTTCAGTAGATGCACTGGATGTCCCTGGATTGAAGGGCCACTAAGACAAATTTCTTCTCTTTCTCTCAGAAAACTCTAAGGCAAACATAATCGCCTAAGCCTTCTTTCAATTTGTCTTTGTGTGATATCTAATATAAAATGATCCCCACATGTGAAAACGTAATTAGAAGGATCATCCAACACAGACTGCATTAGAGAAGCTTAGCATTGCCTGGGAACTTGAGGGAGGAGGGAAAGATATGGCAAAATCTGAGTCACACTTGGCTGCTTGGCGTTCAGGTTTTTCTCAGATGTTGTGGCTGTCTGTGCATCCAATATCAACAATAATCTAGTAAGAGTTTAGGACTGTCCCAAACATAAGAACTCCTTTGGCAGGTGCTTTCAACTGAAGGTGCAGTCATGGCCATCAGTCACAACTTCAAAGAATTTTTCTTGCCAGACTGCATCAGTATGTAACAGAATTTAGGCTAAACCAGCCAATTTCCTCCCAGGACTGCAGAGCAACACAGAGTTGCTGAAGAATCAGCTCTATTTGGTTTTGATGTGGAAACACAGAGCTGAGCATTGTTGGTGTACTGATAATAATGGCACTCATCTCGCCTCACACCCTGGTTTTACTGGTTTGTGCAGATATGACAAGACCAAATTCTATCTGTGTTAATCTGAAGAGCAGAGGGTAAATTAATCAATGTATTCAACTCTGGTTTCATAACAAAAGGTGTGAATGAACTCACCCTACTTTAACTTCATAAAACTGTGTCAAATCTGTAACTTTTATTTGAATAAGTAATGATTAAATTATAAGTATTATTTTTGCACCTAATAGCAATAGTGATGTCACTTCTGGTTATTGCATGAACATATTTGCTAACCCGAATTCCTCTTTTTTCCATAGTCAAGTCTGAAACATTTGCTTAGCCTATGCTACTGGAATGAATGTACAAACACATACTAAAGAACTTCCCCATTTATAAATAAATAAATGAATTAATAAATAAATGAATTAATAAAATGTTAAATGAAAAAATTGCGAGGTTGCAGAGCAAGAGAAAATTGGAAATATTATTACTGTCAAAGATCAGTCTTTGAGCATTTAAATTTAAAGTTGAAATAATTCCAAATGGATCACATTTTGGAAAAACTTTATAATTAATCATGGATGACAGAAATTAAATGACAGTGCCTCATAAGAGTCAGTCTTGGGTGATATTCAAGTCTATTTACTCAAATCAAGTTACTTCTAACAAATTTTATTTCCTACCCTTCAAATATATTTGCCAAGTTTTGTCATGAAATACGCGGGCAATCATGATGTATGGATCTGATTCACTCAAAAAATAGAAACATTCCAGTTCTGGTCTTAATACAAGGTCTGGGTGCTACTTGCTGTATTTTACTAGCCATGAAATTCATAGATTAAGTTATGTGAGTAGGGTAGTCTAGGGAGTCTCAATTCTCTGGCCGTGCTATTGGGTGAAAATGATATAAGGACAGCAACGCATTAGCACTATCATTTATATATTACCATTTATATATTATGTCATGTTTGCTAAATTTCTCTTTTGTGTGTATCAAAAGGCATTTCCACATTCTGTTCATTTAGATGTACTGTCTAGTATAACACGATTTTTAATTACTGAGTTGTTTTTCAGCGTATATTTACCTTTCATTGTACAAGATCACACTTTATCAACAAATTTCTATGTATTTCTAACTTTTCTATTTAATGCAAAATATTTAAAAAACAGTGCTTGTCACGTAAAGCAACAACAAAAAAGCTTTCCCTTCTGCCTCCAAGAGACTATGCTTATTCAAATGCTGTGTTTCTTTAAAAAGTCAGCAGCTTACTTTACTGGCTATAGCCTGTGTTTCAGAAGCATTTTTATCCAACCATAACTAATGTGTATTCATACCTGCAATGCTAAGGGTTGAAGTGCTGTCAGCTTTTGTTGGGACTGCCCTCCTTTATCCACTAAACTACCTCAGGGGAAGGTAGGACTTCTGAGGAAACCTAAATTCCAAGCAAACTTCTGTCAGAAAATTTTTTTGGAAAAGGTGCCCTGACCAAGAACTGGGCACAAGACATACTGGGCTTGTCATGTTTTGTCCAGGTATAGAGCAAATCTTGTGCATCCTCACAACTGCAGGCAGGGCTGTCAACACTGTTCTACCCAGGATATAAAGGTAATATTTATGAATTTACTTTGCTTCACCTCCAGACACTGGCTACTGGATGAAGTCGCTGTTGGTTTGCTTCTGCAAACTGCACCTGTAGTAACCGGACACAATCCTCCTCTTCTTTCCTTCTTTCATCTTCCATCCTTCTGGTGGGATAGGCAGAGAAACTAATTGTTAGAATCTTTAAAGTTTGCTCTTTTAGGAGATTTATTTTACCTGAAAATGCTTACTTTTGAAGATGTCATTTCACCTTGGTTTTACAGTAGGATTGATAAAACAGTAAAATCCCTTTGAAGTGAAAATAGGCAAAATTAAAGCTTCTTCTGTTTAACCCACTTTTTAGAAAACATTTCAAGAGACAAAATGGCTTAAAAGCAGACATTTTGTCAGGAGCCATGAGCTTCAGAAAAGCTGAACACCAGCTCTCTAGCACATTTCTAATTAAATATGCAATTAAAAAGCTTTCAGTGGCCCCTAAGGCTTCCCAGCCTAGTTAATAGAAAACGTCTCATCTTACTTTAACAAGCAAGATAAAACTTTCTAAAAAAAATTATCCAGTGTTAAATAAAGTGTTTTGCCTGCTTTGTTTCCTCTCTGTGCTTCAAAAATTTATTTTATGATGAATCAAGTGGCTCAGCATTTTAAAAGCAAAACAGTAAAGAAAATGAACATTAAATAAGTTTGTTGGAAAATGAAAGTAATGTAGAGTATATTTTAGGCATTTTCTGGAGGCTGAAGTAATATTCAGGTTATATTTATTTAGTAATTACTTAGAAATTATAACATTTAAAGATTTGCATTTCAGTAAAAGAAGTCAGATAAAATGTTTTCAGATGTTTTTATTTCAGTTGGACTATCAAAGTTGTTCCACTGAATGGTGGAGATGGTGGAAGTTTGATCATAGTAGCATAAATTATAGGATGCTTTTCTTCTTTTTTCTTAGTCCTCCAATTTTTTTTTTTTTTTTTAGTATTATTATTTTAGGGAGATTGTCATATTGGCATTGAAGCACAGATGAAAGATATACATGAAAATGGCATGTGGACACCTATGATGAGTGAGGGTAGTCAGGATATGAGAGAGGAAGGGACATGGTCCTCGTCTCAATGGGTAGGTCAAAGTTGGAAAGTGTACACTGGAAAGCAAACCCAGCAGAAATAAACCTATGGAAAGTGTCCAGGGATATACTGAAAGCCCTTTGTGCTGTCAAAGATGTAGTTAAAATTAATCCATGCTGTGAGAATTCTTATATAATCTTTCTGGTTTTGATTTGTGGTGATTGGAATATTTCTCACACCAGCATTAATCATAATAATCAAGGCATTTAAATTTGTTGCCAAGTTATACATTTCTTGTGTTAATTTTCTCTCTTTACTGTTAATGCTTTTGCACATGCAAATAATTTTTTTTTTCTTAAAAATGGCAGACACCACCTCAACCCACCATATGCTCATGGGACATGCAGTGGTGAAACAACCTCTATGTAGCTCCTCAACTCTTATGAAAATAAATCTCTTGAAGTCCTGCAATACATGTTTGGTGCTATAGCCTGTTTTCTGTCACAAAAAATTCTCTGGAATTTTACAGTCTTTCTTTTTGACATAATAGAATTATAACTAATGAAGAAGTAAGAGCCTTACTGGCATTTATTTAGCACAGTAACTACCTGAAGGTGTCCTTCCCTTAAAAAGTGCAGTCACTTTTGGAATATGAATAGCTTGCCAACTGCATAGAAAAGTTTCTGCAGTGTTTCCGAACTGAACAGATTAGGTTACACAGGAAAATAAATTTTATTCCATTTATATCTCCTCACATATGTACTTATCAAAGCTTCTTTTTTAACATTTTATCTTTTCTACATTCATTTTTGTGACAAGTGATTCATGTCTTCATGAGGCTACTTAATTTCAATATCTGAATGCAATGTAGACATATGTGATAAAGTAATGATTTATTAATACTAAAGAGCAGCAAAAGAAATATATTAGAGGTAAACACAAATTTTTAATCAGTGATGGCTCTGAAAACAGAACTGCATAAACATATTCAAATAAATCCAACTGAATAATTTTATGTTGTCCCCATTGACATTCTAATTACATGATTTTTAAGATCCCACAATCTTCTGAAAATATAAAAACATGCAGTACATTGTAGCCTAGATCCTGAGGGCCATGTCCAAAATAAATTATTGTCCAAGAAGAATAAATAAATTAATTTATTTTAAAATAAATTCTTCTCCAAGATAAATTCTTCTACTTTCTAGCTACTTTTCTAAGAAAAACCAAATGTTGTGTCTCTTTGGCTTTGTAAACATAAAAACCTCCCTGTAACCTAGTGGTGGTCCAGTTCCTGTGGTGAGTGTTTTGCAGTGGTTAGAGATTTAGATTCTATTTCCCCCATTTTCAATTAGCTTGTAATCAAATTCAGGAGCAAAATAAACCAGAAAAACCAAGATCAAATGTTCCCTTCTATGTTCTTACATATCAGTGTATATATAATTCATACTAAAGTTGTGATGACGACAGGTTTTGTCTCAATAAATGAGTATTACACTGTCAGGAACACATGGATTTCACTTGTTTCCTTTCCTCACAGGTCTACTCCAGCTTTTTTATCCAGGGAAAATAAATAACTTGGAGTTAAATGAATTTTTTCAGTTATGCAAGTCTTGGACCTCACTGACTAAACTATTAAGTAAACTCTTGGGATTGCAGTTCTGTATTGAATATTCATGTTATTGAGTTCAAAATCCGTGTTTTAGCAGTATTTTCTAGTATTCCCAGAAACATTCTTTTAGTCTAACTATTGACTACAACAGAACCGTCAAGAGATGAATTGAGCTAAAGCAATTTGCTTACAGAGCTGAACTCTTAAAAATGTAAAAGGGAAAAGAGTATGAAGAAGCACTATCTTATGCATCTTCATCAAGACTTACTGCCGTGGAATTTTTGTTTTGGATTTAGAAAGACACATAAGGGTAAAGCTAATTTTAAATAAATAATAGAATTACAGTCGAAACCTGCAATTCAGTGACTCACCCAAGGCCAATGTACTGCTATTGGAGGAAAATTAATACTCCTAGAGTAAGTTTAATTTTACCTATGTTATTCTAGAGAAAGATGAAAATATGTAGGATACTTCAAGGGAATAAATAAATAAATATTCTAGGAAGGGAACAAAGACACATAAATGAATAAGAAATAAATGTGATCTTCTTGAGAAAATGTAAGCCACAGAGAGATTTCTCATGCAACATCAATAGGACTGTGTTAACCAAATGGAAATAATAAAAATAGAATAAGGAATAAAAGTTGAAATGGAGTCAATATATCTAAAAATGTGACTACAGCATTTATATATTTTATGCCTTTGAGGACAGTTGTAATTTTCTTTTGTGTGGATGGTGATGTAAAGAAATTCCAAAGAGTTGTTGTAGGTATAAGATTGATAATATCAGACAAGTTGTAATAGAAGAAATGGCACAGATGGAAAATATTGCTGAAATAATCTGCAATTTACCAGTCCTGCATGAAGAAAAGTTACTAACCTTATTTCTATTGAGGCTTGTGGCTTAATATCCAAAACATACGAGTCACCAACAGTGTTTAAAACTAGCTAGTATTTATGCCAGAAAGATACATCAGCTGCTATAGAATCAATGGTATTGAGATGTTTCAGGATAAATTAATTTGATACCAGAAAAAGAAACATGATACAATATGATAAAATTACATCCAGCAGAATATTTTCTGAATTTGCCTGTTTGGTAGGCAACCCTGGAAAGGCTCCATTCCAAACAGAAAAAAATATATAACCTCCCCCAATTCCTCAATACTATTTATTTCTCAGGGGTCACAAAGTAATACTTTTTAAAGTGGACAAATACACAGGAATGCTTCCCTGTATCTTCAGAAGACTATTGGTTTTCCCTTACCTTAGTCTTTGTCTTCAAAGTTTCTAGATTTATAATGAAAAATGGTGAACTAACTCAAAGCATGCAAAATTCTGAGCCCTGTATGAATCAAAAAACACATAAAAGAAGGATTTTTAGTACAGAATAATTTGCACTATGTGAAGATATATTCCTGTTAAATAACTTATTAAAAAAAAAACAACTCAAAACACATAATTTTTCTTGTCTGGCTGAGGAACAAAGTAGCATTACATCTATTCCTAGAAAAGGTCAAATATCTTAAGCCATTTACTCATCATAATAGCTATGGTAGTATTATGAATAAAAGCTTTTAATACCTTTTCTTACATAGCTCAATTTTCAAGGGGATTCACAGAGATTTAGTAGCATGTCTCCTATTAGAATATATCACATACCTAAATGAACATACTCTACACTGAAAATTGAGATGTTCAGAGCCAATTCAGTGATCATATATTCAGGCAAGTAACTTATATTTACATTTTCATTACATTCAGGGGAACTACCAAGTTCTTCATTTTCAGGAACAACCTATTAAATGTAACACAGGAAAACAAACACCTTGCAATCCTAATTCTAAACAGGAGAACATTTAAATATAATCGTATGAATAATTTCCCACATTTGTGGAAATTGTGGTATTGTGGATTTATATTTTCTGAATTGAGCATAGCAATTTTCAGTTATCAGAAAATTAGATTAATTTTTGAGCATTGATACCTGACTACTTCTGCCTTCTTGAAGTTTGTCTTCCATAATCAATTGGCAATTAGTCGCTGTCAAACATTTCTACAAAACTAAGCTCAATGATTTTTCACCTATGCAAGGTTATTTAATTAATCACAGTATCACAGAGATTTGGAGAGGACCTTAAAGATCACCTAGATCCAACCTCCCTGCCACTGAAAGGAACACTTTCCACTAGAACAGGATGCTCAAAGCCCCATTCATCCTGGCCTTGAACACTTGCAGGGATGGGGCATCCACAGCTTCTCTGGGCAACATGCTCCAGTGCCTTACCACCCCTATCCTATTGACATCTTGTGAAAAAATTCCATCCAACTCTCTCCAGGATCTCTTTAGGCACTGGAAGGATAGCAGGTGGTATCTCATGAGAGGGGATAAGATGGGGAGAACAACTGCCCTTGACCTGCAGGTCACACTTCTATTGACGCCGCCCAGGAGATGATTGTCTTTCTGAGCTGAAAATGCACATTGAAGGCTCATGCCAAGTTTTTCATTCACCAAGACTTCCAAGGCCTTCTCTTCAGGCCTGCTCTCAATCTATTCTCCTCCCACTTTGTACTCATTCTTGACACCCTGCCCCCTGGCAAATATCAGCAGCATAGGCAGAATGCTGGCCCTATTATCCAGGAAGGCCATGCCTGCCTCAAAGCACAGTCTCCACATCAACGGAGCCAGGGGCTGGTGTGGTTCTTACTCACCTTCGCATGTCATTCGTGTCACCAAGCGTTGTTGCCAGATGACCCAGACTCAGCATGCCAGGCAATCCAGCAGAGCCATAGCATCACTTGTGACCCTCTGCTCTGTCAGTCAGAGCACACTGTGCCTTGTCTTTCTCACAGCTTCATACAGCCACAGAACACACAGAGTTGGAAGGGAGCCACGAGGATAATCAAGTCCAACTCCTGGCCTTGTGCAGGACAGCCCAAGAATCACACCACGATACAATAAATCTTTCAATAAAGGTGTCAATAAAGTTATACTTTACAGTGTTACACACCATTACTATTTAGATTCACAGTCAGTCTTACATCAATACATTTTTTTAAGTATAGACATTTAAAGAAAAATTTTCATTACTGGAAAAATATTGAATATGGTATTGATTGAAATGCATGGAAGTCAACATCTTTTAAAATATCAAATCACAGAGGTCCTAAAAAGTAAGTACACTAGGTCATCTATATTTCACATATGTATTTTTTAATGTTTTATAAAATTTTAAGTATATAAAGATATACAATGTCCAGTTCTTTTTATAACCTCTTAATTCTGTAGTCCCCTTACCATTAACTTCAAAAACAAAGGCATGCATGTTAATATTCTGATTTTGTAGCAATATGCTTTTTCATTTCTATATAAGAATTACTGGTAAAATGGCTTCTTTTTTTTTTTTCAAAGCCATGACTCAATCACTGCAGAAAAAGTGAAAATCATGGAGTATGTCTTGATGGATTTTACACTAAGTATATATGACCACGAACTGTATAAAACAATAATGTCTTTAGCAAAGGAAAATCGCAAAATGCAGATTCTGTGGAACATATTTCTGTTGCAAATTGTGATGTGAAGATGCAATGAAGTAGAGTGTAATGGATGGCACTAGTATTGGATGTGATAGGTAATTCTGGAAAAACATGATTTGGGCAAGTTCCAAGTCGGCTCATTCATTCAATCACTCTCAGATGTCAATGTCATTAGATCATCCTTTGAAATGATGGCATGCACCTCAGAAAAACAATAGCTTCTCTGTAATAAAAACTTCTTTCTTTGAAGGAATTTGGCCTTATATTATTAAAAAAAACCCCTCAAATTAAACCACCACAAACCAAACTAAACCCTCATAAAACAAAGAAACCCCCCTTACTCAGTTTTCCTGTGAAATGAGAGCTGGATTAGTATGTTGGTGGCCAGGAAGGTGTTGTCATCTGCATACATATGCGCATCAGTTTCCTGAAACAACCTATAAATAAATGTATCACGGTATTTCTCAATGCACAAAGTCTTTGGTTACACTTATTTTAGTTTCTGTAATTAATAAATGATTTTTGTAAAGACTAATGGGAAATATTTCAGCTTTTCCCATGGTACAAATGCTGACCACATTCTGTATTAGAAAATGTGATAAACAGATTTTATGCACCAAAGCCTCTCCGAAGTATAGGCAGAATTTTCTCTGAGTAAACATCTGTGTATTAAACTCATTTATCAAACTGCACTATGCCTGAAACAGGATGCAAGTAGTGTTTTTAAACACAATGCACACCAATACAGTGTAATAAGCAGCAATAAAAAAGATTCTTTCTTATTTTTTTAAATCTCCTGATTTTAAAAGTTGCACTGTACAAATCATGCAAATAATAATAAGATAATCTGAGGTTTGAGTTTGTTGGTCTTTTTTTTCTCATACAAAAAGAGTTTTTTTTTCTATCTCTCTCTCAAACAAAGTTTAATTTTAAAATGAGAAACAATTGCTCTGAAAGCATAACTGTTATTTTTGATTTTTGTGCTCTTATGGTCACATATTGAAACCTAGTGATGACTCTTCAAAATCTAACTTCAAGCCTATTTCTGCTTTTGTGAAATCTGAGTTTTATCAAAATCTTTCTATCACAAATTTCATCTTCTCTTACTGCTTCCAGAATCCCTAATGTTGTGTTACAAATGGAATAGAAAACATCACTACAGATTTATTTGAGAAGATGGGTTGTGAATGTGCAGATGCAGAAGGTAATATGGTCTCTCCTAAATATGAAACGCATCAATATCACTAAGATTTCCATGTGTGAACAAAATATGCAACATTTTGGTGATCAGAATGAGAAGAAATTATTAAAAATAAATTTTTTATGTAGTTGGAATATTTGCTTCAGCACAAAAATATTTGAAAACCATCACTGAAGTAAAATACATTTGGATTAGATTATTTCACTAAGTCATCTTAATAGTACCATTCCCTGCAAATTACCCTAACAATGTCAGTCATACTATTTTTGGACAAGTATGTTATTATCTGAGGCGGGACAATCTAATTTTTTTAACCAAATTATATATTATTAATCTGCATTTAAACCATTGTTTCAAAATTTTAGTTTTGTTCAGAAATTGTAAATCAAAAGTATTATAAAATAATCTAATCTAGAAGTAACTTGTATTTTTTCTTTCTTAAAAAGTATAATGAGTATGTTTAGGGAATGTCCTCTGCATGCAAATATGCTGAAAAGAATGGATGCTTCACTGACACTTCCATATATTTATTATACAATATGATGCTCATCAGCAAAAAAAATCTGCAATTAGTATATTCTCAACAGAAACAAGAGAGTGTTAAATTTATGGTGACCTAAGGGATGCTAATTAATTTGAAAACTTATGCCAATCCCTCTGGGTCAAACATAGAAATAAATACACCATTGTATTTCTTTGGCAAAAGCATTTATTATCTAATTTTCACAGCTCCACTTAAAAGCCAGGTTGCTATTTTTAATGAGTCCAAAGTGGTAATGCAGAGGAAGACCAAGATTAATAAACACATGCAGCACCATACTACATATTGACTACATCGAGTCTGAATAGAGAAAAGGATCTATTTGTTCTGATTAACAACTTCAAGTTCAGGCCTAACAGCAGCAAGAGAAAAATATTTGTGTTTTTGGGTATATTTTTAAAAGCTTCTGGGTCCCAAACAATAGTTCCTATTTATATAAGAGACCTAGCTCAGCTTTATATTTACATTTAGACAGCTATAACAACTGATAATAGGCTTTGCTGTTATCTCAGCCATGCAAAAGTAGAAAAGCATTACAAGACCATCTGTTTGTAACTGTGGTGATAAATTTATAAATAACACAATATTAATGAACTTGATAAATCAGCTTAGTTTTGTGAAATACAACTTTTTTTTAATGAACATGTTTACATTGCCCAGCTGCAGAAAATTTAATGGATTGCGTAAAGGTAAGCAGAGATTTTGAAACTTTTAAGATTAATGATTTTTTACTTAGAGGTAAATTCTGCTTATCTCTTAATTAGCACCTGGCTCAGAAGAGTCAAGCATGCTCCTTGCAATATCCTCACAGAGTATCACTTCACTGCTGCAAATTCTGAAGTAGCTGCAGCAATATTGATATCACTAAAACCTTTCCATCATAGTATTGAAGAAATTCAACTGCCTCTGTGAAATGAAGAGTGAAATAACTATACCTGGAATATCTCTTCGTGTCCTATTTTAATGATGTGAAAGGAACCAAGGAGAGTTTCTGTCCTGCCACCATCCTGTCCTTGCCCCTGACTTCCTAGAGCAAGCTGAATTTCTCTTCCAGCCTGGCTCTGTATTTTCAACTTAATACATCAATGTCCCACATAACTCCTTAGGTGGTAAAATACATTTAACTTCATCTCTGCTTTGAAGGCTAAGCTGAAGCTCTAAATAGCACACTATCAAAACCCTAAATAAAAACATGAGTTCTCTGAACCAACTTACATCTCCAGTGTCGCCAGGGTGAAGCAACATAAATGTACTTGAGCAGGTGACAGCTGTCTACTGCAAGTACCCTCTACCCTGCTGTTTCAGACTTCAGAGGAAAATGCTTGCAATCATCCACTTTTGCTGTGGAAGTTCCCAGCCTTACTAAATCCTTGGCTCATGTATTGCAAGTTGTCAAGCAGTAAGAAAACACAAGTTCTCCATAGTGCTTTAAATAATTTACTGGTATTGAGTAGCTGAAAATTAGTCTAGCCCACAGATGCAGTGCGAGTTAGCACTTTAACTGATTGCTAAAAAAGTTGATGATACTGAATAATAGAACAGCCTGTAGTTATCCAGAAAGCATATATTGTAGGAAGTTGTCATGCAGTTGTACCCACAAAGCAAAACTGTATTCTGTATCTGGTTCACAGGTACAAATTAAAACTCAATCAGCATCAGCACCTTGAAACAAAATTGGCCTCCTGTCACTTCAGATGAATGAGAGAAAAAGCTGCTTCCCCTAGTGCAAACTGTGTCAGTATGCTCACCTTGTGCTGGGCTTTTCCTCCCCTGCTTTGGCACCCTCCATGATGACAGCACAGCTTCAGCTGGGCTCTGTGTGCTGCAGTGTTGTGTGCTGCTTTCCCTTTGGGGAGCTGGACCACCTGCCTTGAGGTTCTTTGTAGGCTTGCAGCTTCTTTGCCAGGAAGGGCCTGGTGTGTCAGGTGCATTCTAACAGGGGGCATGTGCTCTAAGCCCCCAGGAGAGGAGCCTGGGGGTGCTTTGAGATCTCCCAGCTGGGATACATCCTGCTGAGCTGAAGCCTGTGACCTCAGCGACAGCCTGAGCCCTTCCTCGCCTGACAGCAACATGTCTTTTGCTGTGCCCACTGCACCATGCCATTTACAGTTGGATGGTCCTGTACACTTCAGTGCCAACTCTAATTGCATGGTGTTGTATCACCTTTCCCTTTTGACTGCTGCCCTCTTGCACTTCATGTGTTAGTGAAGACCTTTACTATTCCTAGAAGAAGGTAGGAAAGACATCAAAGAAAAAGGGAGGAGAGAGACAGGGAGAGAGGATGACTCAGATTTATGAAAGTTTTTGAAAAATTCTGCAAAAAGGATTCTATGGTAAAACGTATTATAAATATGTACTGTGATACTGAAAAAAATCACTGACGTTTCTCCCTTTGCTTTAATGTAGTACAGGAGCATTTGTCAAGATGAAGTACATAAAATTTATTTTCAGAAATGTCTCATCTTGACAACTGTAATCTGAAATGAGTGAGAGCCAGGAGGGCTCTGAATATGTTCATTCAAGTCCCCTTAAAGAGAAAGGTTTTTAATGAGAATGTTCGATTTCCAAGAAGACTCTATGGCTGCTAATTTATTCAATAAAAGAAAATGTTACTGTTCTTCCATTTATATTTTCTGTAAGGTTAATTATCTCTGAGAAAACTAATTTTTAATCCTAACTGACATAATAGGGAAAACCCTTCATATTAAATTCCAGTGGTTGCTGAGATCAGGAAAGATCTGTTCATTGTTGACAAAACACCATAATTTGATGCAGATAATTAAGCACCCCAAAAATTTATTACCAGTAAAGGTTGGTACTTCAAGGGTTGAAGGGCAACTGGGCAAAAGGTTTGGCAATATTAATTTTGGAATTAGAGTATCTCCTTGTAGTGTACAAAACCCAGTAATGGATAGAAACACTTACTCCAAAAGGAAGGGTTGCTGAAGTCATTTATCCTTCTGGGGTGGCTCAGGCAGACTGTCATTTTTAGTATTTTGTGGAATGCAATTACTATCTTTGCATGGGAATTTGCTCTGATATTTAAAAATACCAGGCTGGATCTGGGGCTTCTATAGGTGTCTTTGTGCTGTCCCTGTGGTGCAGTACAGGCTGTGCTAGGGCACACTCACACTCCTGAGCTGTAGTCCTCAAAAACACACCAGTATTTCTGCACAATGTGTAGCTCTCACCACATCAACTGGGACTCGGATATTAAGCACCTTTGTCCAGCCCTTAAATCCTTTTAAATATCTAGCCCTCAGATATAAAGGTGAGCACTATAAAAATTAAAGTGCAAACTTCCTTCTAGTGCACGTTTGTGAAGTACGTAGGCACATACTGCAGGAGGAGGGTGAGGGAATACTGAGTCAAAATTTCTTCCTTCCTTCTCTAAGCAGTGGCCATCCTCCTGTGCACAGAACAAAGCAAACATCCTGTGAGAAAAACAACAGTATAAGTCATTGTTACTAGGAATACTTTGTCACAGTAATTTAAAATTTTGCCTGAGAATAGAACTGAGCTAAATGAAACAATTTTGTGAATTGTGCTCTTCTTCATGGTTTGATTTGGTTTACTTTTGCATAAGAGATATGTATATACATAAATATTTTCACCAAATAGTCACACTCTCAGCTAAGAGCAGCACATATGGAACAAGTAGCTTCATAATTTGCTATAGACATAATAGAACCTTATAAATTACTATGTGGTATTTGTGTGATTGTATGTGTATATCCTTAAGTTCTGCCCTTCTTCCTTCTACTTATTTATCACAGAAATTAAAAACAAAATCAAATAGTCAGCTCTTCTGAGCTGCAGGAGAGTATCTAGTGCATTCACTCAGCTTCAGAGCCTTTTGGTGTAATGGAAGAACGACAGTGTAAGTACACAAAGAATAGGAAAAAGAGAGTTAGTAAAATAGTGCTAATTTCTGTAGAGTTTGAACCAGCAGGAGTCTCTCTTGTTCTGTTCTTCATGAAAGCGCATGCAATGTTTCAAAAGGAAGGGTTTTCCAGCTGATAAAGAACAGCAAATTGTAATGCATTTTTTACTGCAGAAGTAATTACAACCATTGTAATACTGCTTACACGTATGTGTTTTCCTATTCAGCACAAAAACTCAGAGCTGCAACATAATGAATGTGTTTTTGTTTTTCCTTTTTAATCTCAGCATGTTAGGGAAGTCATCTTGATGTAGGCTGCATTAGTCATAATCATACCTGCTGTTACAAGGAGAGTGTATGGAATAACTGAAGCACCGAAAAATCTTTAGGTTCTTTGATCAAAGATATATAATGTACATAAAAGAAGGCATTGGGATAATATTCTTTTAATAATAATGTGATATTAGCAAACTTCCAAAATGTTGTATCTAGGTAAGAAATGACTTTGTCTGTTTACAGTTAATCTGAAAAGGAAGAATATAATAAAAAAGACACATGTTAAGAAAGTGGATTTTCGTCTTATAAAAAGAAAACCTAGGGAAAAAGAAAATATTGTGCTTAGTAACTGAAGTGCAGTATGTGTAATTTTTTACAAAAGTCATGCATAGGTTAAAAAGGAACTGAAAAACTGATGTTAAGATTTTTTTTTAAAAGGTGTATTTAGCTGCTTATGAGCTTGGATACATTTTCAGAAGGGTTATTAACTTACATCAACTTTCCTGAATATTTGCAAGCGTGAAAGTGAATTCTTAAGCAATTATTTACAAGGACAAGTTACTGTGGTATTTTCTAAGATGACATTTTTGTTTCCTGAGAAGTCTTGTGAGAAATACAGCTTTTGGGAAGAAAAAGTGTATAACGTAAATTAAAAACTTAATCAGTATTCAGAAAGCATATCAAACATGTTTAAGACCAAACATGTAACAATGACTATGAGATAACTTCCCTGAATATGTATAACCAGTAGTGATTCTCCGAAAAGAATATAAGTTTCCATTGAGTAATGACAGAAGAGAGGGCCCACACATTTAAAAAAAAATAAGTTTTTGAAGGAAGTGATTGACAGGAGATTGACAGGAACAAGAAACTAGGAGTATGATAGTAGGAGACAGCATTATAGCTACAGCCATGTCAGTGCTGCATAGTAAGAGGATGTTGAGGGTAGAAATGCGGCCATCGCTGAGTAGAGAGAAGTGGCATATGCTTGCCATGGTTTACAGACCAACTCCTCAGAAGCCTCTAGTCTGTATGAATCATGCATCTGACACTCAGAAACCTTTATTTAAAATATTAAATTAGCGTTTGAAACAAAAGCCAGACTGCAAGAAAGCCAGAGAGGGACGATTTAAAGGGGCATTTAGCAGCAGTAGAACAGTTGATGGCTGTAAACTGAAAGAGGATAATATCTAGATTAAATATGAGAAAGAAATCCTTTACTGTGAGGCTGATGAGGCACTGGAACAGGCACAGGAAGTGTTCAGGGCCAGGTTGGATGGGTCTTTCAGCAACCTTTTTAAATGGCAGGAGAGTTGGAACTAGATGATCTTTAAGGCGGTGCCTTCCAACTCAAGCCATTCTGTGATTCTATGTTTTTCCTTCTGCAATAACTAAATCCCTGAAGTGACTCATCTGGGTAGTCCAAATGTCAGGGGCACTGTTTCCTTCTTGTTCCTACCCACGTCTGAATCATAGTCAACACCCAGCCTTTTCCTCACAGGTGTCTTTCCCCAAACATGGCACAGTTGTACAAGAAGTCACAGCCAAAAAATGCTCTCAGCTGTGTCAGACAAATATTCAAAGCACTGTCAAGTGCACAAACAGAAAAATCCAGAGTATGTGGGCAGACCTGACTAGCATACTTCACTGAAGTCCTGCTATGCCAGCCTTGATTCCTTGAATAGTTAACACCACAAAAGAGAAGAATCATAATTCCCACAAAATGTCATGCATTAGGGAGAGAGCAGCTATTCATTTTAATGTTGTAATGAGAAGGAAAGTTAAGAGCAGTCAAGTTCACAAATTCCCATTTTCTGAATGTTCACCTCTGCTTTGAATATCACTTCAATATTTTCAGGGTTAAAACTTTTTCTGTGGACAAGAGCATTGCACATTACCACATTACAAAACCTACTTTTCTCCTAAATGCTTAAATGAGCCAGAGAAATACCTCATGGAAAAATTCTCTGCTTAATTTTATTCAGCCCTTCACATTTTGTGTAAGCTGCGAGGACATCAGACAAGACCAGAAGTAACTTCCCAGATGCATTTCTTTGAAATGTTTGGTATATCATTGCAAAGGACACTCTGTTTTTCATTAACCTTTCTGTCTATGAACAGGTCTTATTCAGTAGAGACTAAAGCGCCTTGTGTTTAAATTACTTATTTTGTGAGGGAAGATGAATTTCAGGGAGTGGTAGAAGGTATTTTATCTCATGTAAAGCATAGGATTAGTTTTGGTTCGCTTTGGTTTGGTTTTTAAAAAGCTATGAAAATGCTATGTTGCAAAAATACTGGACTCTCATCCAAATATTTGGGGTTTATTCAAACCAGGCCCGGCCCTAAGATTTCAAGTGCCCACCCAATATTAACTTGAAGTTTCCAGAACAGTACATCTTGAGTATGATATGTCTTACAGGCTGATTTATAGTACATGCTTGTAGGCTTGTACTGAAGAGAGCTTTCATGGTCTCTGACAGTCTAGCTTAATAAACTCACTAAGGTCATACATGCTTTAAAGAACTACATCAGCTTAAAAATGGACAAAAGGCAGTATAAACTCAATTTTATCCCAGTGGTAGCAAACATTGTAGATCTAGCATGAGGGAAATTTTTTTCTGCCTTCATGCAGTTTGCAAGGGTGCACAAGAACTGAAATGCCTGTCTTATTTGCTTTTGCCCTTTGGGTAATCACTATCATTTTAGTAAGCTTCTGACTGTACACCAGGATATTGGTAATGAAAGGCAATATCAGATGCATACAGTATAAGACAACCTTATTGCAGCGCTGCCACCACACATCATTACTATCAATTTGACCTTGTCAGCTCACTGTGCAATATGTTCTTTGCTTTAGGTTTTATTACTGCTATTCTTACTGTCTGCAGGAGTTACTTGATCTAATTGATCTCTACAGCACACTCACCCACACAAGGAGAAAAAGTGTTCTGTCTTCAGGCATATTATTGTAGTGATTTCTTGCATTTATCCACAGCTCATAAGTGAGCAGACCTGTTATGTGCATTATTATGCACTGCAATGTATTTTGCCTTTTAGATAAGATCTTGCACTGCCTGTCATTCACTCTCCTTTAACATGAGTAAAGAGCTTATTAGGAATGCATACTTCATCCTCTGAGATTAGCTGCTGTCAACACATTTATGCCACCATTTATTCTAAAAATGTTGCGGGGAAAATGCCATTCCACAAACATATAGTTTTTTGCATGCTTATCTTCAGTATATTAAAATTGTATTCAGGTCACTAAGTCAAATTGAAGAGCTCCTGAAACCAGAAATACATAATGTTTTTCAGTTACAATAGCAGTGTAATGAAGAACTAAATGCATTCTAGAAGGAAGAATTATAGAATTGTAATAAATAGATTCTAAAAATTATTTGAGGTTGTAAAATTGCAAGGAAGCACTAAACTAGCTGTTACAGCTGTTGGAAAACTTTTCAAGGGTCAGAGAAGGAAAGCATTTTGCTGGAAAGAAAAACCAGCATTTGTTAATCACCTGTTTGAATGATGAGAATGGAGAAAGCTGATGGAGGGGAGAGGCAACAAAAGGGCAGAGAGAGATTTAAGAATGAAAATAATGAAGAGGCGCAGGAAGAATTAGAATAAAAAACAGCAGTTATGATTGCTTTGGAATAAAGAGTCAATTTCAAGTCATTCCTTCTAATCTTGTAAAAGATGGGAATTTTATCTGATATGATCATCTTGGTTCCCCTGATAGTCTGCAGAGAAGGTTGTTCCAAAGGCTGACTCCTGTCTCCCCTCAGAGATATAGATTGCTAAGCAGTGTGAATTATAGATGCTTTGTTCTTTCTCTCTTTCAGCAATGATTCTGATGAGAGTTTAAACGGACTGTCAACATTTTACATGGCTTCAGTTAGGGGGGATGCATTTCCCTAACCATATCAAGATGGTTTTACACCTACAGCAGTACAACCTGGCAAGCAGAAGCAGCTGGGCTGATGCAACTAAATATGATAAAGGTAAGGCTAAACAAGGTTAAACCTAGCATGAAGTTGGCAAAAACAAATGGAAGAATGATTCCTCAGTGCCATTATCAGAAGAACTGATAAAGCATCCCCAAAAAATCCCCTCCAACAAAACAGTCTTCAGTGGATTTGTTACAGAATTATGGGAAAATAATTTGATAATTTTGATAGTCTTTAAACAGCCTTATACTGCACAGAGGTAGACATGAGTTCATTTATTTAATCTTATTTTCTTCCAGAGAAAATATGATGTTTCCGGATTAATCAGCTTCATCCCTTTGAGATCATGTGCTTTACATTCAAATCTTCAGTGAAACAATTTGGTAGATTTCCCCTCACTATTAGAGGCAGCAAGTTAGTGGTGGTAGAACATGGAAAGGACAATATGAATGTTAGAGCAATAACATAGTCCAGTACAGGAAGAACTTTGTATATAAGTATTTCTAAAGTCTGTTTTTATCTAGAGTATATATTTTCTAAATATACATGAGTTTAGATTAAATCAGAATTATTTGCACAGGCATTAAAATTACTAGCAACTCAATCTTTTCTAGCCTTAAGCCGAAATACCTGACAAACATAACATTACATATCAGAAGATCATGACAGTAATACAAATCTTATGGACAGAGAACAGAAAAAAACCACAAAAGGATAAAAGCCATTAAAAATAAAAAGAAACAAAGAAAGGAATATAACTAAATGCAGTCAAGCATTTTATAGATACTTTCAGAAAGCTTCCATTTTAACTATTTTTCAAGTGCATCTATATCTTTAATAGTTACATTATCTCTGTCACTACAATACTCATTAATTTTTATATTAATTTTTTAGAAAACCATGGAAACAAAACTTTTCCCCTATTTTTATTGAATAAAATTCTGCATTTTAGGATTTGTTCAGTGCTGCAGCATGATTTATTAATTTATAGATTATTATTGTAATAATGCTACTGTAGTGCTACTTATATAAAAAGCTAATTCAGATCCAAAAATCAATTTAGGATGGACAAAATTAATTCTGTTGTAGATAAACTCTGTATGTTCTGTGCTATATTTAAGTAATTGATGTTTTTCTAATGTCATTTCATTAGTAGCATTGAGAAACTGCATAATGAAACACACATCTGTGTCTTTAGCACAATAAAACCTGTCTCTAGTTGAAAAGAAATGTGTTCTATGATGGAAATTCACTTAATCTTTCAGGGCAGAGTTACAATGTTTGACTAAATGACTGATATGTGTACTAATAATCACAGGTCAAAGCAGGCAAAATTAAGCTTGAGTCTTAAGACAGTCCCAAATATTTCTAAGATAAAAGAAACTACAGGAAAAAAAAAGAAGAAAGATGTGAACTTGCTTTAAATTAAAAGAAACTAAATTAGCTATTGGTATGTCACAAGCAATACCATAACACTTAAAAAAAAGCAAACAACTGAAACCAAGCCAAAAAATAATAAGTACAAAAAGGAAAGGAAGCTGATGGAAAGTTGGAAAAACAGATTATTTGTGAATATTTGTTTCAATTGCACATTTTTTTCTCTCAAACACTTTCACATCCCTTTGTTGCTAAGAATATTATTCCTATAAATAATGTGTGTTTGTAGGAATGTTTGGGCTTTTTTAATATGTGTTAAGAAAGTTTGTTATTGTATTTATAAGCGCAATAGCTTACATTTCTAGACAAAAGTTATTAAAATAAAAGCACAGACATCTTTTAAATATCTGTGTCCACATTAGTGTGCTTGCTAAGAGCAGTAATGAGGTTTCAAAGTGAATCCTCTGGCTACCCCTGAGCATTGATTCAGTTTGAAAGAGATATGCATTAACAAGTATTTGATTATTTTTAAAGTTAACCAGTTCAGGAGCTCTGGTCTCAGATCAGCCTTAGATGCACTTACAGTGCTGGGGCAGATTTAAGAGTTTGAACGAACAATTTCTCCTTTTGGGAATCTTTACATCAGGAGGGTGGAAGGGACATTTACCTAGAGAAACTGAGTAAAACTAACCTAGAGGATGTAAAAGCCATATTTTATATTAAATATTTCACATATTGTCAATGTAGGCATTTTTGAATGGTATTTTGATATAGAAGACCTGTCCTATGGTACAAATTTGCTTTCGATTGTGGACACAGCATTTTTCATGCACTTTTGATTGTTTACTTTTCATCTAAATGAGACAGCAGATAGAAGTGGAAGCAATTAAATATAATAGGTCATCAGATACCAAAAATATATAACACTGCAAGCAGTTAGCATGCATAGTTTGTGAAGAATTCTAAGTTTTAATTTACCTATACTATGTTTTTCAACCCACACTAGAATAGTTTCAAAAATAATTCTCCAACATGTATGGAGAAATCAGAATAATTTTGCAGTTCTTTTTTAAATGAGAAAAAAAGAAGATAAATACTTGATTTAGTTGCAATTGATAATACAGGCAAGACTCGGTTATATAAAAAGTTCTACTGATGACTTGCAGGATGGAATTCCATGTTCTTTTTCTATTAAATTACAAAGGAAAGAGTTTAGCTGATGTCACCACTTTGCACCTAATTACTTTGGAGAGACAACCTAACAAACGTGGCTCTTTGGTTAGGATTTATGGATTTTGTGTGCCCAAAGAACTAAAAGAAAAATTATCAGTAGAATTCTCTTCCATCATGGTTAATATGTAGCTCCAGTTCTTCTGAGTTCCATTTAAATCTCTTTCTCTTTGCAAACAGCCACATCTCTTTCATTCAGCACTTACCTTTTCTTAGCCAAGACTTTTCAGTGCAGACATTAATCTCCTTGGCTTTCAATGCTGAAGTGTCCCTAATGTTATAATCAGCTTTTTATTGGGAACAGAAGGCAGTTCCCAATAGCATAGACAAAGATGATTTATTTTAGCAAGCCAGCAAGATTTGAGGTTTCGTGGCAAGAAAAAAAGGCACAAAAGACCTCAGCACATCTGAACTGCACACATCTGATCAGTATGTTTGTTCTTCAAAATTTACACTATGGTCTAGACAAAATCCTAGAAATAATCTTTGCAAAGAGGAAGTATAAATAGTGATTGCTAAACATGAAAGGCCAGAAGTTGGAGGTTTCTAACAATCCTGTTTATAGAGATACGGGCTGGAATTCCTTTGCCAGAAAAGCTTTATGTAGCTTGGACAGGGAGAATGCAGAGGGTGTTCTTTCTTTTTGAGAAGACTGTATGTTCCACAGCAGGCGCAGAGACAGTGTTTTTACAAGTACTAGGAACCACTGTGACATCTAGGAATTATAAATAAGTTGATCATCATGCAATTAATTCTAACTTGAATATAAGCACATTGAAACAATGTAAGCAAGAACAGTATGTAAGCATTCTGTTGCATTGTCAGGGCATAACGTTGTGAACCAGACAATTCAGCAATTTACATAAGTATGAGAATAATGTGACCACCAAAGGGGAAAAGAGAAGTTGCATATAAGAGGCACCCAAGTAAGACACAGTTGCAGAGGACAATATAATCACAGGGGTCTGCAAATCCACAGGACTTCCAACCAAATATACCATGAGAACTGGAAAGATATCCTTCACCCTCAGAGCAGCATCAGGAGGAGATGATTTCCCTCCCGAGGATGGGAGAGGGAACTGTAGCAGCAAGCAGCATGAAAACAGCAGGGACAAGTGAGAAAAACTGCAGAAGAAAGAAGATAAAATAGTGCACATCTGACTTATCCTGCCAACAGCTTTCAAGGCTGATCACCTTGTTCTCACCAAGGACCACCACAAACTGCAGCCAGCAGTGGCATCGGTGATGTGGAGTTTTACACACACACAAGGGTAATTCAGAACTTAAGTGTTGAAGACACATTGTAAACTTTGTGTTGAGGCTTTGTTGAAGACAATGTAATAAACTTTAAAACAATATTGATTGTTAATGTTCAATAACTAAGCACTGTCATGAAGTGTGCTGTTAATGAATGAATTTAGTAGACATTGTTTTTGAAGTCTAAAGGCAATCTGGCTTGTCTATTTTCTAAGCACTCTTGTCAGGTTTTCAGGTAATCAGGTTTTTTCTTTGTTTTTCAATGTGTGTATATATACACACATGTATTTTCAGTTGTAAAGTAACATAGAACTGCTCTTGTTTTCTCAACTCTATACTCAGATTTAAAGAGACAGACATTTTTCATAACAGAAGAGGCAAACCAAATCTGAATTTTAAACTGTTTTAATTTGCAGACAGGTGTTCACTTATATAATAATATCTAAAATCTTTACCTTTGCTATTCTTTTACTTACATTTCCACTCTGTTTCCTGTGGGCACAATACAAATTAGTCATCTCAGGCAAATTGCCTAAATAAAGAGTTTAGCTCTAAAGTTGCTGAGCTTTTCAGCTTCCTTATATCAAAAGTCATGAAGTCAGTGAAACTGCTCAAGCAAGCATAGTAAGTTCTTGGTTTTTTATAGTTTAAATGGACATCGATGAAAGTTTTCTCTATTCTGAGAATTCTGACTCAAAAAAAACCAACTTAAGGACTTGTTAAAATTATTTATGACATACAAATTAAAATACCTTAGATATTCATACTCTTTGTACTCTCCTGGTTGAATAATGAGTTTTAATGTAACCAGTCAGACAGTGACTCAGAAGATATCACTTTTATCTCAAAATATTAGTCTTAGTTTGTTGATTAAAGAGCTGATTCTGGGTCTTTCATTCCTAATTTTCTGCCCACACATTCAGATTTCTCTTAAGTCTCACTGTATATTTCTTCCCTTTAAAAAACATCCTAAAAATGAACCAGTTCTTAAACACAAGAGAAGCATTATCCTCTCCAAGCAACACACTGAAAACTCTAATAGACAATATGAAAGTCTGAATCATTATGGCATAAAAAGTAATCTCACGTAAGAAAAAGCGTATTAATTATATCTAGAAATGAAACATCTTGATCAAGATACACAAATCTTTACTCATTGTCTAGTAATTTTATTTGTGTTCTAATCTGTAGTTAACTGTTTATATGGTAGCCATTAATAGCCTTAACTTTTGGATTTTTCTTTGGTCCCTTGTTTTTTTCCTCCACCTTGCTGTCTCCCATAACTCAGCAATTTGTTACTTCTGTTACATACCATCCACTTGACCTTGTTTTTCTTGAAGCAGTTCTGAAACACAAAGACAGAAGGAAAGCTGCTTAAAAGATATATCGTAATTTTCTTTTTCTTTCTTTTTTTTTTAATAAAAAGGCCACTCAGATAAGGGTTAACTTTCTGCTTCGGAAATTTCAGGAAAAGCAGGAAAAGATAGCAAAATAAACAGTTTACAGAATTGTACCATGCTATCCAATTGCAAAGGATAGGAGAAGGTGCTGAGGTCCAAGAGCAGACCAAGAATAAATGATTAAGGCTATCTAGGATGGATTAATGAAGATCTACAGTTAAACTGGTATCAATCACCTAAATTCTTGTGCTTAACATTCTAAATCCTTGGTACAAGGATTACAAGGGTACCAAATACACGGGTGTACAGACAGTACTCTTCAGACGTAGATCAACAACTGGGTCTTCACTAATCATCCTCCACTCAGAATATGCTCTTATCAAGTTATATGTATTATTATTCTATGTTTTTCATGCTTCTAAAAAACCTATTAAAAACATCAAAACTGGATATCAATTAAGAAATAACTTTTCTAATGACATTTAAAAAAGAAAGATATCAATCTTTCAAGTTTTTTTCCTTCTGAACAGGCTTTTCAAAACCAAACTGTCAATAAAGATGTTCTGACATTTTTAACCAGTTTTAGTCTCAAAAGTTACATATGGAAGCCTTAGAAGAACATAATATGTATCAACTGCAGCTATAAACACCTTACCTGAAATTTAACTGAAGCTTAAGAAATAAGCCAAAGAGTCGAAAAATCACAGGCACAAATTTTTAATATCTTGACATGTAATTCAGTTCCTTGAGATAATCCTGTCAGACATTGGCTTTTGAGCTACAGATACCAGATTGTCTTCTTAGCATGTGGAGAAAAAGCATACCTCTAGAATGGGTTTATTTTGTTTTCATCACAAAATAAATGTTCAGGATGACACTTCTGCACAGAAGCCTTTTTCTTCTCAGAAGATGAAATAGAAAACCTAGAGAGAATTTCACAGTTTAAAGTATTTCCTTAATCTCCCTAGGTTTTATGTGCATAGTCAGATGAGAAGAATAATCTCATGTGTCTCTGATTTTCGAGTCCTTGAGTTGCAGTAGAAAACCTGGGGGAGTTCAATCAACTGATTGATATATAAATATAAAGATAGTGAAATATTGCATAGAAAAATGTTAAAATGAACATGACTTTGAAATGCAATCCTTTGTTTCACTGCATTGGTCCCCCACAAATCAAAACATTCATTCTATTGTCCTTTATTCCATAAACTGGTGACTTACGAGAACAGAAGCTTGAATCAAGATAGTTTAAAAACCAAAAATAATACTGTCACCCTTGTAGAAGACTAAAATAAATGAAAACTGTTTTCTAGAAACTAAAGAAATGCGTCCATAACAGGAAGTTAATACATGTCAAGGACTAGTGGTAAATTACAGTAGAAATTGAAGATAACACAGGTACATATTGCACAATCTTGTTTTTAAAGAATGGAGAAGTTGGTAGCAGTGGGGTAAAAATATGAAAGTCTAGTGAAGTAATGCCATGGAATAAAGCAGAATTATTAAGGGACCAGAATTGCCAACTGCCTGATCTCTCATCTTCTAAGGAGTAATAAAGAATTTTCTAAACAGTTTAACACCCTTTATCTCTGGTATTATTCAATTGAGCTGGAAAACAATACTTTAGAATGTGTTATATAATGTAACCTAGAAAGAAAGGTCACAACAATGTTACTATATGAAAGAGAGAGTTATTCTATATTTCTTTTAAAATATGGATGTCAACTAAAAGTTTGCATAAAAGCTTCTTTTTTTTTTAAATAAAGAATAAATTTTAATGGTCTGGTGTTAGCTACCTGTCTAGGATATATTGCAAATTCAAAATCCTAAGCATATACTCATTGTCCATTATTGATTTACTTATTTTTAAGATTTTCAAAGACATAGTGATATGAAAGTGTTATTATGCTTAAAATTTAAATATGTTTGAATGATATCTTTTTCCCTGTATTTTTCTGGAGAACTTACATAAGGATATGAATTTAGATTATTTATGTTACATAGTCTCAGACTCACATATGTGATTTCTTCATTTTTTTATTTCAAGCAGAAGCTTCCATTGTGAGATGAACCCTGGAGAGAAAAACAATTACAATGACAGTTCCTGCTAATAATGATCCCAGGTCAATTTTTCTTCTCTGCACAAATATGTACTTGAAGAAAAGTTATATGTCACTGCTTGATGTAGAATGTGTATTCAGGTGTTGGATTCTGACTCAGAAGTTGTTCAGAAAATTTTCTTTGGATGTTCGCATTTTACTTTCCTCTTCCTCTCCCCCTCCTACACCCTCTCCCCCACCCCTTCCCCCTGATGACAGGTTTTGAAAGAATTTTGAAGTACTTTGATTTTGACTATGTTGAAATTATTGTAAATTGAATCAATTTAGAGATTGAATTCAACATAATGCAGATACCAAGTATTTTTCCTACTGCTGATGAAATGCAGTAGGAAAATATCCCTACTATGAGGTGAAAAATCCTGCAATCTAATGAAATAGAAGCAGGGGAAATGAATGATGCATAGTAGAGATACCAAGCATGCAATTGATTTCATAGATGCTTAATCCCCTGACTACAGCCCCCTAAAAAGCAAATGGTTATGTGTGTATTTTCTGCATTTCACTGGCAATCAAACCAAAATGCTTCATATTTCTCACAAGCAAAAAATCTTTTCAACTATTATACAGAGAGGTTTTACACAGTATGAAAGTACATTATTCTCTCAAGCTGAGCATGGCAAGAACAATTCTACTAAGCAGTTTAAAAAAGATAATGAATAATAATGTTGAAGTCTGTGGGAATCCAAATCTGAAGAGGTCTATGAGGGGATATTTGGATATGCTGCTCTTGCTTGGAGAAGAAAATGCAGTGTGTGGATTGTTAACTCACATTTTAAAAGCTATTGATTTAGCATAATGGACCACAGAATATTTCTTGAGTAATTTTAAGGCAGAGAAGGAATAGTAAAGTCACAGCAATAGCTTGACAAAGGGATCTGGAGTTTACTTAAACAAATCAGAATCTGCAATGCACTTTATCATACTATTAAGCAGAGATCACAGATGTTGTTAGGAAAAGAGAAAATACTATACCTGAAAAAAACAATCACAGAAGCATAAGGACTGGGAAACAAAAGAGAGACTGTGATTTCCTCTGAGTCAAAATAAGACTTTCTTATTGCAGTCACCTTAAGGAACAGAGATATTTAGTGCTCTTTATATCATGGCTGTGAAAGTAACATGAGCGTTCAGCGCCTCTTGGAGAAGAAATATAACCATATGCATATTTAAACATTGATTATCTATTTGCAGCATGTGATTGATTGTGAAATTAAATTGTGACATTAAAAAGGATTTTAGTACATTTTAATGGATAGATATAGCGAGCAAGAAAGTAGATAGATAAAGCGCCTACTTGCCATTGTAGGTGAAAAATCAAAAAGGCTGATTTTCAAAACTCATTCAACTGTTGATTGATATTCAAGGTGATGCTGAGTTTCTCAGGTCTCTGTCTAGTGGACGGTCGAAGTCTTGTCCATGGGAACTAGCAGAGGAGTTTAATTCAAACCAAACTCATTTGTAACACATTATATATACAAATATACAGAAAATATTATACAAAATTGAAGGAGATGCTAATTTTACACCTTGTTGGCTGGATATAAGCAGTCACCTGGTGTATGGATAATCTAGATTTTTTTTGTCTATTGAGTAAGTAAAAAGTGTAGTAAGATCTTAAGTTTTAATTTAGTCTTTCCTGATTATCTTAAGGAATATCCCTTTTTCAAAGTTTTCCTGTCTTTAAATGTTTTATTTTTCTAATTGGCAAAGGAGCAATCCATGTCTTCTTGTGTCTGTTGTTTTTCTATCATTATATGAAGCAACCTTGGTTGCCTATTTTTCTCATCAATTGTTCCAGGGAATCTTAATCCACATATGCTCAAGTCATCACTATCACATCTCCTCCTCCCCCCACGCCCCAAACAAACAAACAAGCAAACAACAAAAAGGTAAAAATACTATTCACATAGCCAATTTAAAAAAAAAAAAGCTTTACTTTAAGGAAAGATTCAGAACTGTGACATATCTTGCGCATAAAATTGCATTTATCCGTCTTGACCTCCCTGACAACATTTTGTATTTTCATCAACTCTCAGGTTTTAAACTAATTTACATTGGCAGCAATTATTTTGATAAAATTGGAGAACACTGCTATTGCCATTTGAGGATTTAATTAAACAGCCTTGGGCACTACATTATAAAATGAGTCATAGAGTCATGCCACTAATGTTCAAACTGTGTTTAAACTTCTCAGTGTGGCTGTTTATAATAATCTCCATCTCATTGTTCTCATTAGTTGCAAGAAAAGCTGTAACACATCCACCAAAGAGATAGGGTTTTGGCTCTTTTAAACTCTTAAATTGTTCAAGGACTAAAATATATTTCAAAGGAGGTAAGAAAATGTGAAATTACACCCTATTGTCTATTTAGAATTCTGTACTCTTTTCAGAACAGTAGGAATTTTGTTTGGGAAAAGTTCTGAAACAATTGAAATGACTCACCTCAAAGTAAAGCTAATATATATTGACTTTAAAGATGGAATAACATTGTGGAGAAAATAATGAGCCTCTCTTTGACAGAGAAATGATCTTCCAAATGCTTCCCAAGACAGCCCTCAGTTTGAAACCTGCAGTGTTTTGTAATTCCTTATCCTGCTATTACCCAGTGATCCTTCTCTGAAGGGCCTGTTCACTGTATTTGGAAAATATGGTGCTTTTTCTCAACCATGGATGATTATGTCAAGGCCAAGACCCTAAATATTCATTGAAGAGATATTATATTTCTGAACAATATTTTTGATTCAGGGGTAGCAACTGCCTTGCACTGCCTTATTCTCAGTTACCAAAGGAAATCAGAGTGTTGAGGATTATTTGAACAGTGTTTTTTCCTAGCATATTATAGCCTAGTACATCATAATAGACAGGAAAATTTTACAAGTGGACTTCAGTAAAAGCTGTGTCTTAATCCTCTGTGATGTAATACCAGATTTCCCTAAAGGAGAATAGAATCCTTCCCATTGCAGAGGGAATCACAGCACCGTTATTCAAGGCTTCCTCCCTGCTGTGTGAATCTTCTTGAAGTTTATTGTGGTTTTTTTTTTTTCCCTCTGGTGTTGAATAAAAATTAACATGGACCAATGCTCTGGTACTAGCAGCTGTGCCTTTGCTGAAAGGGTGAGGTCCATTTACAGTCTGATCAATTAAACCACTGGGGGAAAGCCTAGGAAAGTCAGAGCATTCAGCTCAAGCACGTGCCTGTGGTAGTGGGTGTTCTTAACTGTGGGGAAGCACAGCTTAGGTTTGTGCTGGACAGCAGGCTGCCAGCACACAGGTAAATTACAGGGTTCAGGAAAGGCTGGAAATTTTCTCCTGTATGCAGTCTGGGTGAGGTCACCTTGAGTTAGGAGAAAGAGCCTTAGGCACAAAACCTGAACCCTGACATTTCTCACAGAATAAATCTTGTTCTGTTTTTTTACAGGGATTCTATTCCCTACAGCTGAGAAGAAAGAAATATTCCCTTCCCAGACTCAGTCACAAATCCCCATATTTTATTTAGTGACCAGACTATACAATCAATATAGAGATGTTTAACCATATTATTATAGTAGCAGACATTTGTCTGATTGCAAATAGCTTCCATGGTTATCATGCATGCCCAGTAAGAACAAGACCTTACAATTCTTTCTTGCATGGATCCATCCTTTGATTACATTCCAGATATAGCTTTTAATTTTTTAAAAAGGAAATTATTCCCCATGTGGTCTATTGGTATGTGGTGCACAAACGTTAAGACTTGCAATCTCAGTGGTATTAAATCCCACAGAGATAAACACAGCAGCATGCTTTAGTCAAGGAAAAAAATGTACACTGATTTTTTTTCCTTTTTTTTTCAGCATAAGTTATAACTCTACCCTGACTGACAATTCCTGTTAGAAAACAGTTCTTGTAAGAATTTCATTCTCTGTGTGAAAGGTCAGAATCAGAGGTTAAGTGTTCTACAGCCAGGCTCTAGGCTTGTTTTTACAGAAGCCCAAAGGAGTAAAAACATTTTCAATAGAAGCAATAATGGGTAGAGATAAACAACACAAAAAAGCTCTGGAGGGAAAAAAAAAAAACCCAAAAAAGCCAGTCTTCTGTGTTCTAAGAGGAAGAGCAGAAAAGAAAAAAACATTGAGAATAAGAAAAGCTTTACTCCAAAAGATTTAAATATAAGAGCCTATGTCTAACTATATGAATAATTTATATTAAAAAAGCCAACAAAACTACTAACTCTCCCTGCAATCTGTTATTGGAATATATTAAAATTATCTGCAAACTAAACTATAAAAAAGAGTACATAAAAATTTAAAAAATATTAAGGCATAGAGAAGCAAAGTGAAATTATCTATACAACTTAAATTTGTCCCAAGATGATATTATGCATTAACCATATGATTCTATTTTTCATTTGTGTTCTTGAATGAACCTGAGGAGTGACTTTACTTGTGAGAACACTACTTACCACACACTTCTCCTTTATGTGATCAACAATGAGTAAAATACAGAGTAAAATTATAAAATTTTGACTCTTGTGGAGAGAGTTTACTATCAATGGCTAGCTGTCGTATATTTTTAATTGTAGATGAAACAATACAATTATTTCTCTTCCACTTGGTCTCTTTTTTATATATTAAAAAATCGATCCCAATGCTTGCTGTTTCACATTCACACGTTTCAGTTCACTACTACAGTCAATGATATGAAGAAACAAGGCTGGATATTGCTGCTGTGGGAACTTGAGTTGGTTTTTGACTGAGACACAACCTGTCAAAGGATGCCTTTGCATAAAACCTGCACATGTTAAAAATAACTTGGTTCATAATAGAAGAGAGAAAAGCCAGAAGAATAACAGGAATTTTTCTCCATATCAGCAGGTTTGCTCACTACTGCAGTTCCAGTCTATCTGCACCCCTAAGGATGACAGTAGCACTTGTCAGAACTAAATTACTGAGAGTGTTAACAGTATTAAAGCAGCCGCCAGTCAAAGAACAAGAGCCTGCCCACTGCCTATTCCAGCATTTACCATTTCATGTGCCTTGAGACAAGGTCTCTTTACTCTGCATTATGGCATTACGAGATGCGTATTTTCTCACCCTCACAAATGCAGAAGGCATTATAATGGCTACTCTGAGTATCACATCTATGCAGGCATGTAGGAGAAAAAAGCAGGCTATAAACAATGTAGTTTATTTGTGTTCTAAATAGAAGAACAATTTCTGTTCAGTATTACTGAATATAGGAAATACTTGACAGCTATTAACCTGTACAGTATTTAACATTAGTCTTGCAAATGGAATATAATGTAAAAGTATTTGCTGAAATATAAAAAAAATTCTCATGATTCATAATCAAAAAACTAATTCAATTTCTGATAAAAATTTCTCCTTATTGTTACAGGTTATGTCTAATTGCCACAAATTAATAAAATCTAATTTCCCTCTCCATGTCCTATAGTTATATTTGTGACACAGGCATTTCTCCTGTAATAATTTTCTTTTTTCCCCTTTTTTCAATAAATATCTGAAATATTTATGCTATATATACTTTGCTTATATAAATTAAATATATATGTACATCTGTGAAATGAAGCATTGTGTACATGATATTTTATTCTGAGACCTAATGTTGAACTATTAAACTTCAAACCAGTTAGGATTAGCCGTTTAAGCCCAGAATGAAGATATAAGTACCTGGCAACCTTTTAAAAGGTAGCAAAACTAAAAAATTACTAAAATGGACTGCATAGATGGACTCCATTTTCTCAAAAATTTAGATTCATCCCATGTGTTTTTTCTTGGAAATATGGCTCAAACCATAGTGAAGGTATTTTTCTACATAAGCAATCACATCTACTTAGAATTTCTTCTCTCGGTCATGATTTTTATCTTCAAAGACAAAGAAATTAAATCTACCACAAGTATTCCCAATAGATATTTCTTTTTCTGAAAAGTTAGTTCATCTCTAAATCTGAAACCCCTCAAAACTGAGAATTTAACACCCATGGAAATAATACAAATTATCATTAAACCAGACCATGATTTGGCCTTTAATATCCTCACAAGGACATCATTTTCTTCCTTGGAGAACATAATTTAATCATGTGATATGTTGCTTTTGTATTTTCTTTCTTAAAAAATTAATTCAATAAAAGGAGATATATAAATATGTCTCCTAATTCCAACCACCCAGTGACAGTGTTAAGAATTTAGAAAATACAGAAAATGTAGAGCACTGCCAGGAATCTGAAGTACCTGATGACACTGAAATAGAATTCTGCCTGTGTTCTGTTTCTTTAATGGAAAATACTGGAAAAACTTTGTTTTTCCAGTTTGTCACTTTTATCTCTCTTCTCCTCCTACTTATGTAACTTCATAACAACGTTTCCAAAAAAGCATCTTCTTCAAATTTCAAAGCAAACCCCTCACCCCATCAATGACTTTATCTTCCCTCTCCTTACTCAAGTCAGTCTTTGCTCCAGCCTGATCCTTGAAGATTTGGGCTATCTATTTATGCCAGTCTGCAATATGATCCACACGAACCTCTCTCCCTAACCATGGAATACAACAATGCAGCTATAATGCAGAGCAAGATATCTAGAATTCTATTTATGGCTACTGAGATATGTTTCCTTTTTTACCACCCACGTGCTTCTAAGTGACATTGGGACTTTTTTCTGAATAAAAGGATCATACTGTTTCTGGCATTCTGTAGCATGAACCTTTAGATAAATGCCTTGAGCAAGAACTCAAAAATTAAAAAACCCACAGTGCAGTTTATAACATTATAAAGATGTTATAGAAGTCAGAAATGTTCTCCTGTAAAATAAGTTGTTCCACTTTAAAGATCAAAATTATAAGTGGTGCCTCTCTTTGATTTGGATGCACTATCAAAATCCTGTGGTTATCTCTGGAACAGTTTCAAATAAATAGAATACAAGTTATTTCAGGAGAAAGGGAGAGGACAAATGTGAATATGTGTCTTCGATATTGTTCATATATTACACAAATACGAATATATCAAATCAGTTACTGATATAGAAAATGTGTGACAACATTATGATTTTATTTTTAACTTGGTCTGTCAAGGCTCTGAGTAGTCTTCAGGATCCTGAAATACTTTCAAAAAAGATAACAAAATATAAATATCCTCAGTATACTTTGTAGTCTGAAATTATATGCTAACATTGATTGAAATGGATCATATCTTTTGTGACTCTTATGAGGAAAGCTCTTTTCTGCACTTTCCATCAAGATACAAACACAAAAAACTTAATTGGTAAAATTATGGTGATGTGAAAAAAAATAAATGTGAACAAGACTATTTTCTCTGTTTTCTGTGGTGTTTTCATTTGTCTTGTTTCTTTGTTTGTTTTTTTAACTACCGTTTTTAATATATATAATTGTGGTCCTAAAAAGTTTTTACATAAATCAGAGAACTCTCAAAACTAAATGCATTTTACTGCACAGCCAGGTCTATCATCCCCTTATATGGTCATGGTCATAAGAAGTGACAAAACTAAGGAAATAACTTGCAAGGATATTTTTTTTATAGATAGTTAATCATACCTAAATCTTAAGAGTAAGCAAAAAGTCACAACAGTAAATTACTTTGAAATATTTTGGAACTAGAAGAATGGGCAGTGAATCTTAGTCTGACCTTTTTCAATTATTTGTCCTATAGGAAATAGGACTGACATATATATTGAATTATACCTTGATGAATAAAAGATACTTTCTAAGATTTCTGAAAAAATGTGAATTGTAGTAATTAATGACATAAAATTAGTTATATGAACTGTCACAATGAGAAAATCGTAGTTCAGGCTGTTTTTATACACAATTTAGGTACGGTTTTAACTTGAAATGTTCTCATTTTAGGGTAAATCCTCCGCTGTTTGTAAGTAATGCTGTAATGCAGCCTTCTGAGAAGAGTTCAGATAAGAGACTTGTAAAATGGTGCCTAAAACCCCTTCATAAGAGATTCTGCAAAATGGACTGTCATGCCCATGTCAGAAAGGCATTTTGTCTTCATTTTCTATCAATTCACAAACTTAATTATTGGTTCAAACAATTTAAAAGGTATCAAATTATAATCTAAATTTTGTTTCATTCCATACTTAGTACTACTATTGTGTGATAGGGCTAAGCAATCTCAGTTCTCATCACTCCTGACAGGAGCCAAGATACTTTGGTGTTAGAGAAGGTGTTCACAGTTGTAGGACCTGGAGAAATGGGGTACATTTTTTAATTAAATGTGGTGCCAAAGAAGCACTACACTGGAGTTTTATAATATAGCTGTAGTGGCTAGAGAAGAAAGACAGGAATGAAATATTAATATTGATCTATTTTAGAACAGGTCTAGAAGACCCATGTGACATCCACTGAAAATCCAGGTCACTGGGTTGAACGTCACCTGTGTGAAGCTGGGTATCCACTCCTGTGCATAATTTGAGTTATTTAGGTTCCTTTTCTCCATCAGTCAATTACTTCGGTAAATTCTCATCAGTTTGGCTTCAAGTGTAAACAGAAAATGAAAATATCACTTGTGAAAAACAAAAAATCATTACAATAGATACATAGATGTAAGATTTTTGCTTTTAGCCTTGTCGAGAAATCATTTTTCTCAGAAAGGATAAGCTCAAAAAATTGAGGGAGAAAGCAAAAATTATTATTAATGCTTTATATAACATATTCTGAGTGTCTCAAGTTTGATAAGTAGAGCAAAGTCTGCGCTTATCCATAATATAATGGAATCATACTGGTATTCTAGAATAATTGGTGTGTTGGGAGCTGCTGTAAAGCTACATTTATTCAGGGATAAAAAGAACTACCCTTCTTAGCGATAAGGAATATTAATTGGCCTGGCAAGGTTTGAAGAGCAAAGAGGATAACAGCACAGAACACAGAGGCAATAAATAATCCTTCTATGCAGCTTTCATCATAAAAACAAATCAACGAACACTTAGAGATGCTATTGAACATTATGAATGGGGGAAATGTGGGCTCACAGTTGTCACTTAATCGTTGATGAGTCAGTATCTTCAAAGTTACTTCAAAACCATTACATATTTTTATGGTGAGTGACTAAGGATGACTTCTGTCTCCATTTTATCATGTGCTTGAACTTAGCAAGCTACTGAGCTGCATGTACAAATACATGAATTTCTGTGTGTAATCATTGTTGTAATGCTCAAATCAAGCCAGAATAATACATTAATCTTGTCTTTCCAGCTTGCATTACTGCTTATACCTTGTACAGAAATGGGCAAAATAACCTCCAACAAGCAAGTACATATTAGGTACTTTTACATGCTGTATCATTGTGCACAGCTACTAAACGACTATATTTATATCTCCCAATTAAAGACATTGAGAATTAGAAAAAAATCTTTGCATATTTAATTTTTTGTCATATATAATGTAAGTTAATGTTAAATTGTGCATATAATTAATTTGTTCCGATTATTCTACATGGACTAGAACTATTCATGATCCAGACACAAGTTCCACCTCTGAAAGACCCTAACATGTCCTTTGCAAGAAACCAGAAGGGTATGAGAAGAAAGGAACCAGTTTTAAAGCGCAGAATGGATCATCTGGATTTTTAGTTTGCCAGAATATATCATGCAGACTTACGAAGACATTCATCCATGTAGTGCTCAAAGGCACTGGTATGTACTGAGACATCCTGTCCTGTGAAAAAGAAAATA